>NC_136492.1:30842263-31014763 GCF_053919585.1 Euprymna scolopes
TTAAAAATTTCTTTATAAAAAGAAAACTACTTGATCAATTTATATGTTTTTTTTTGAATATATTTCTATTCTATGATGCACATCAGATTTTTCTTTAGTTTTGTTATTTTATTAGGTTGAATTCTAAATAAGAACCGATTTTTTTTCTTTAAATTTCAGAAAAATAAATGCCATTTTAAAAGCTTCATTCATTCAGTTTGATATTGTTAAATGTATTCGAATCGAAAAATCTAATTTTTAACTTGAGATATAGAAAAAACTGAGTCAAAACGTGATTTAAGTTTCAGCACTTTCTGTTTGTAAACATGCACTGCACATGATATTTTGCTGGTGCATACAAATGGCAAATGTGGGAGATACTTAGCAAAGGGAGTGGGGAGGCTCGCAGACAACTGGAAATATCTCTGGCCAAAATTCAACCATCCAAGATATATTTTCTTTATTTTAAATAAGTATCTCATTGAAGGGGAAAGTCATGCTGGGATTGGTGTTTGTGAGAAAAACCTTGCTTAGGCTTATCCGCATTAAAGCCCCCATGAATGGAGATAGTGTAATGTTATCGCTGGTGTATATCTCAGATGGTCAATGTTTGAATGACCGAAGAGTAGCAACTAACAAAAAGCCAGAATCAGTCAGAAGTGAAAATATGCCACGAGATGGGAAAGGGAGGTGGTCATAGCCAACCAAGTTGTATCAAATCAAAAGATGATGGCCAAGTTTGAGATGTACTTCATCCGATCCATCAGTTTGAAAAACAACTTTTTAGACATTTTTGAATAATTAGATCAATATGTAATCATGCTCTGTCTTGTTGAAACACATTCTTAGAAATGTCATCATCAAAAAATGGCTGCTTAAGAAACTGTTGGAGTAGAATGTGGTAAATGATATCTTCCACAAAGATGAATGGACCATAAATTTTATGATTGAGTCATTTCAAGCAACATTAATTTTTGCAAAGTCTCTTTGACTTTTTGGGGTTTATTTTTATAGTTAATGTATCCTCATGTGTCTTAGAAACTTTGGTTGCAGATCACTTTGAATTAGCATTTTTATGGCAAAGTGTCCAGATTCAAACAACAAATCGGATTTTGGATGTATTCAAGCATCTCTATAAATATCGTAGTCTATCCCACTTTGAAATATCATTTTGTTTGATCTGTTCAACTTATATATATATATATAATTATTACAATAATAATTTTTAATACTGACAGACACTAGTGTTCCATCCTTTCGGGATTCATCAGTGCAGGGTGGCATGATTACTATCGGTCGGGAGATTCAAACCCGGTCATGAAACCATCTCTGACTCCATTAGCAATGAACAACCCCCACGGCCAATCTCAACCACGAGAAATATTGTTAAAATTTTAACATTTATTTTTTAAATGTCGTAACACACATATACTCTTTTTCACCCCAAACAAGTTGTACTGCTATTTGGATTGTTTGGATCATGTCTAACAGAGGATTGTGGGGAGTTAAGTATGAAGTTGTATGTTCACGTTACAATTTAACTTCTACATATTAGTACAATCAGAAAAGCAGGAAACAGTAAGGGAATTCCAAAGTCTAGCAGTCCAAAGGAAACAAAACTATTAGAGTAGATTTTCCGGCATCTAGGGACCTCAACAGTGAAGAAGTGGGATTTTTCTGCTTGTTGGGTTGGGCGTAAGTATGTACATCGAGGGGGCACAAGTGCTATGAGTTCATCAGAGGACTTGTGCCATTAAAACACTTGTAAAATCAGCACAGGAATGCAACATTCAGGTGATGGAACAGGGATTGAAGCTTGGCCTATAGTACAGGACCTATAAGATTCTAAGAGGGAGAGAGAAGTGGTAGATGCACCAGCCCATAGCTGATATGTGGCAGCAATACTCCATGCATGGGCGAATAGTGGCTTTGTAGGGATATAGGATACTCTTGAGTAATTTTCTAGTATGGTAAAGAAAGCCCACTTTTTCTTTGCAGCAGTCTTGGCAATGTCCTTAATGTATTTGTTCCAAATCATGTTGCCTGTGAATGTTAAGTCGAGTTTAAATGATTTTATTTTATTTGTTGAAGCTTAAATTTGAAATAAGATTTTTTTGTACATTTAAGCTTAAGTCTGAAATAATTTTTTTTTTTTTTTTTAACAAGTTGACATCGTGTGACAAAAATTTACAAAAATATTTCAATGTTAATTTGTGATAAAGGTTTTTAATTGTTGAAATTGCTAATGAATTTTTTTTTTTTTTTCTTTTTCAGTTGATCATGGGAGATTACCATTTTTTAACATTTAACGAAATTTTAGAACGGGTCCACAACTTGGGACGCGGCCTCTTAAAACTTGGGCAGAAACCACGGGACAGAGTCCTTATATTTTCTGAAACTCGAGCTGAATGGATGTTGGTCGCACAAATGTCCCTAGCTTATAACTTTCCTTGTAAGTATTTTGTAAAATTTCTTTGTTTCAGAATTTTTTAGATAAGGATTGATAATTTTTTTTTTTTTACATAGGAGTCACCACTTATCAAACCCCAGAAGCCACTCGAAGATAAGGGTTAATGAGTATACAGTAGTTAATGGGACAATATCGTAGTAATCGTTAGTGGAAATTTGGTAAATTGGATTACTTAAAGGGAACGGCTCATCAAGAATTTGTTTAGGTTGGACTTGAAGATGACCATATTGTAGTCAGCTGGAAAGCAGGAAAACAGAAGAGAGTTCCACATGTGCACAGTTCTAAGAAAGAAGCTTTGTTCATGGAATCTAGTTTAGGTTTAGACACAAAGAGTGAGGGAAATTATTGATAGTGTTTTCAGCTTGACGAGTATCTCTCGTAAAAGTTTGACAAGGGGGGGAGGATCATAGATTGGAGCTCAAACAAGCACTTGCCATAAAAATAATGATAAAGCAGAGACAGGCTTGCAACATCTCTTCTGTGAGAAAGAGATTGCAGGGAAGAAAAAAGGGATTCCCCCACAAGGCTACAAAGTCTATTTTGAACTCTGTCAAGGCAGGATAAGACTTTTTTAGCAGCTCTTGCCCAGATGTGGCAACAGTACTCCATCCTTGGATGTACCTGGCTCTTATATAGGTAGAGAATTGCATCAGCAGTGATCGATTTACTGAATCGATAGAAGGATCCCACCATTTTTCCAGCAACATTGACGACGGATTTGATGCACGTGTTCCATTTCAGATCACTAGTAAAGGTCTAGCCCAGAAGCTTGTTAAAACATGGAGCCTCCCCAAGACGAGAGCCATTCATTTCAATTGATTCCAGATGAGGATCAGAGCGTTGGTGACAATTTGTATTATTTGGACTACTATTCTCATCTTGGTTGATGTTTTTATGTTTGAAATTATATAGTCTCCAACCTGCTTCAAGGAACTTGGGAATATTTATGTTAAACTTGGAAACTTTTATGGAATTTTGAACCAAACACTTTATTTGATCCATAGTTAGATTGTTCTAGTTCCATCAGGAAATGTGCAACGGATAAAGGCATTTATTAACAATCAGTTCTAAATGACAGTATTTTTGAAGTTGAAGGTTCAGTCATTACTATAGGCAATAATAACTAAAAATATAGTAATTAACACTTCTACCTACTCATGGCTGACATAATGAGGATAATCTGCCCACATTTTTTAAATATCTTTAGTTCAAAATTACATCATTTGAAATGAGAAAATTACAACCAAGAATATTAGTCCAAATCAATCATTTTTGTTGATGTGTATTGAAACATTAATTCTTAATATAATATCATGTTGTTGTGTTGAAAAGGTGAGGGGGGGGGGGACTATTAATTTTTGTTCACCACAAACGAGGCATACTGCTACTCATGTAAGGAGCTACTGCGATTAGAGGTCAGATTTATTGAGAGCATTTTAAGTAGGGAGTTGTGTAGCGAGATGTTTGTTCACATTACATTTCAATTTCTGCCTAGTTGTACAGACTGGAAGCAGGGGGGGGGATTTTAATAGCTAATTATTTAAGGAAAAAGGCTATTAAAATATAAAAGATTTTGGCATTTGTGTGTCAATTGTTGATGTTGATGGTGATGATGTTGATGATAATGAATGCCCAACTGAAGTGCAAAGGTATTGCCACATGGACTTAGGGTCATACTTGTTTTGTGTGCCCTGAGAACCAGAGCAATAATTTCAGTGATAAGTGAGTCTAGTCACCCTTCAAGGGTCCACCACTAGATAAAGATAAAAGTGTAGCCACTGGGACTTTTTAGTGCACATTTTCTTGCCCATGTGTATGACGAGAATCTGCCCAGCATGGGATTACATCTGAGGACCTTTACAGTGAATGGGGTGGGATTTTGCTGCTAGTTGGGTTGATCAAGAGTATTTACCTTGACGGGATACAAGTGTAGTTAGTTTTAAGCATATTTTATGGAAGTACTTATGACACTAGAGCAAGGATGCCATATTGTTGTAATGAGACAGAGGCTGGAGCTTGGTAGACAAAGTGGGACTTATTATTGGGTTAGAAACTCCTTTTTCCCCAGGAGCAGAGGCTAGTGGTTGAATCCCAGATTATTTTTCAATTTAGAAACATTGATTTAAAAATGAATATAAAGATTAAAACACTTAGGACGAAGGCGGATTAATTTTTGCAAAACTTTTCATAATGCCTATCACCTAGAAAGGGTTGGGAGGGTTCCACTTTTTGTTTATTTTTGGACTTTTTCTTCCACCCCAAGCCAATGAAATAAATAAACCAACAACTTTTTTACACAATTTTAATTTTACTTATATATATACATTTTATATTAAAAAAAAAAAAATTGATTTGGGAATCTTATGTAGGACAAACCTTAGTGTGCTTGAAGTCCTTATGGTGAATGAGAACTTTAGCTAAGGCTAGACAAGCAAAGGAATGAGAATGATCAAAGATCCCCGTCCTCAATTTGTGCCTGATTTTTTTGTTTCGTTTTTTTTTCACAGAAGAAAAAATACAACTCAAAACTTTGTTACTAATGAAAACCTGCAATTGAATATCAGTTCAAGGAAACTTATTTTATTATTAAATACAGCCAAAGATTGGATACTTTTTGGTTATCTTATATTTTGAGAAAAGAAACATTCAATTTATTTCTGTCTACTCTAATATTAAAACTAGTAGGGTTATTCATTGTTGCCCAGAGCAAAAGTGTAAGATTTTTCTATTAAAACTTCTATCTCTTTATTTCTCTCTATCAATGAGCATAAGAGAAGTAGTTACATGATAAAAGAAAATCAGAGTTACTTCCCTTTCGTATAAAACCCTAAAATGTAAAAAAAAAACAAAAAAAACCCGCCCCCCTTCCTTCCTGGTGAAATTTACATTGGATTAGGGTCAAAGAATGAATGATGTATTTTTCTGTATGGACAATATTGGCTAATTTCTATTTATGAATTTATGACTTGGATTTAAAAAAATTATTACTGATTATCTTCCCTTGTTTTCTTTGTCTCTTTTAAATACAGTTCTGTTCTTCTTTGTTTCAGTGATCACTCTTTATTCAACTTTAGGAGAAAAGGCCATCATTCATGGAATTAATGAATCCGAAGTGAATTTGGTGTTTACTAGTGCCAGTTTAATGCCAAAACTTAAGGTAAGTACAGTTATTTTGATGAAATTAAATATGACATATGTAAATGTCCAAATCTAGAACCTTCTTCCCTCCTTTTCTTTCTTCTTGAAGGAACCACTTTGTGGTTGATCTTCTCTTTTCTCTCTCTCTTATTCTCCTTTCCCTTTATTTGTTCTTTCTCTATTTAGTCATATGTAGCTGAGGTATCAGGTCAGATTGTTGCACCATCTTGCTTTTCCCCCATCCTCTAGTTCTTCTCCTCTACCATATTGTTAACACTCAAGTATTATCTCGGAAAAGAAAGATGTGGACATCTGTTTGTATTTTAGATTTTATATTTTAGATCATTTGGATTACTGTTATGCTAACAATGTTTCTCTTGATCTAAACTCTCAGTATCTTCTGGGGTATTTTGTTGAACTTGAGAATACAGAATTTTAGTTTATTATGATTATATTACGGTATATCAGCAGAACTTTGTGTCTGAGTTCGTTCCTTATAGATTCGAAAACGGCTGGCCCAATTTTTTTAAATTTCACACAAAAGTAAATTATGTCTGACAGTGTTCTTAGAAAGGTTTTATATCAGAATGTCTTCGATAAGTATCAATAAATCAGAATAATCAAATGAAAGTTTAGTGTTTGAAAAAAATGTGTGATAATAAAAATTTGATGGAAAAACATAAAAGAAATTAAACCTTTTATTTAATCGATCATGGTAGCTTGCTCTTACTCCATCAGCTATGATCGGTAGAAGTCTTAAATTATTTGTAATTACAAGGCTCTACATTGCGAGTGATTTTTCAAAGTGGGGACTAGAAATAATGAAACGCTTATCTTTTGGCGATTGTATTTCTTTCACTAACAATCTTCCAAAGCTCACTACTGAGTGAAAAATATCTTTTCAACTTTGTTCGTTTTATTTAAAAAAAAAAAAGAAAAAAAGTTTTTTAATAAAACAAACAATAAAAGTTTAATAGAACAATATTCTTTTTTTAACGAAGGCTGTTTAAAAAAACATGAAGAAATTAGAATGCTTATACCTTCAAGTATCAACATAAAATTTGTTGTATATTTATGATTACACTTATTAAAAAAATTAGAAAACTATATATGTACATAATCGTCATAGAACGAAGATATCATATTCCAAAAATCATGCGAGTTTGGCTAGTGGCTTTTCCATTTGGCTAGTAAACGAAAATATTTAGTTGTCAAGGGTCAACTAAATATAAATTTGTCCATAGAGTCCTGAATTAGTATTTCCTGTACTTACTGAGGATTGAACTTTCAACCTCCAGAAAACTAATTTACAACTGATTATTACTTAGCACCTATATCCATTGCACTATGACCTTCCGGACAAAACATTGTAAGAATAACATCTAAGATAAGAGTAATCCGAATAAACAAAATAATCAATCCTCATCTAAAAAATTCTGAAACATGGCCATTCATGCATTTAATTCAGTTTCTCTTCTTTGCTCACTGTTAATAACTTTAGAAGAATTGTAAAAAGAAGAATATATAAATTGCTTAGCATTATTATAAAACCCCTTATTATATTACACCGTTTATATTTTTGGACAAAAAATGTAATATAATAAAAAAACAAAAAAAAACATTATCATTGAATTTGTAAGTTTAGAAGCATCACAATTTAAAAAAATTTTTTTTTTTAAAGAAACATTTATTCATTTAAAAGAATTAAAGTCTACTTCTTTTTGACAATATATGTCGTCATAAGGTATGGAATCAGTTTTTCTTTTTCTTCCTTGTGACATGGAGATCTTTGGTTAGTAAAGTCTGTGGTTTTAATGATTTTTTTTTTCCCCAAATGTTCCAGTCAGAAGGTTTGTGCATGGCTCCTGTGAATTAGTTTTTTTTTTGTTAATCTATTAATCTAAATATGTAAATTAGAATTAAAATTTGTGAGCTAATACAATACACTTAGCTTTTTTTTTTTCACGGGAGCTACATGCAACCATTTTAATTGTAACATTTGAAAAAAAAAAAAATCACCATTTAACACCACACTGATTTTGCTTTTCTGGTGAAACCATTCCACGAGGATGAAAAAAATAGAAGCACAAACTAATTCCATGCTTTATGAAGACATATCATTAAAAAGATTTGATTGGTTTAATCGATCATAGAAAATCAAATTAATGACAAAATGTTTTCCATCAGCATCAATGTTAACCCTGTATATATTTCTAAGTCTCTTTCTTTAGATTGTGTTAACGTCAAAGTATTTTCTTTTTTCAGTAGAATTTAAATTGTTTTCAATTTGTGTAAGATATACAGTGACTGTATACCAACATTTTGAGTTTAGAGAGAGAAATGAAGTTAAGGAATTACTTCTGTACAATTTAAATAATGGATATTATATATCAGTTATTAAATATTCCCCAAGTTCCAGTTTCATTATTTCAAAAATATTTTCAGGGGATATAATATGAGCACAACATCCCATTTGAAAATTTAAATATTTCGAATTTGTATTGAATTTGATCTATAGTTCTGTCATGGTTAAAACGTTGAAAGAAGAGCGAGAAGGCTTGGAAACAGTGAAATGAAATAAATATTAACAGAAAATACAGAAACGTATAGTGGTTGAGTGGGACGCTGCTCAAGTGAAAGGACAAAGTAAAGTTATGACCCACTCCCTCTCAGTCTCAGGTCCAGACTGCTTGATTGTAGAAACTAGTTAACTGATTACCAGAAGTGACGTCAGGAATCTGTAGGGGTGCTACACCAACAAGTTCTATGACACTAATGAAACAAGATTCATTTAATTTCTATTTCTTAAGCCCTAAATTTGAGACATTTTCTAGAATCAAAAATCGTGTAATGCACTTTGATCAAAATCAAGAAGTTAGACATAAGGCTTAGTGTCATTGTGTCTTGATTTTACTGTTCATCAGGAGGTATTAAAGTGGTGCAAAACTTTTCCATTCAGGGAATTAATTTTACCCATCATGGGACGAGTATTCTTGTATATTTTTAAAAAAAAGAAGAAAAATCTGCCGGATATAATAAGTAATCTGACATATTTCTTTTTTTTTTTTTTTTTTTTTTTTTTTTTTTTTTTTTTTTTTTTTTCTTCTCCCCCATCCCAAACAAGGCATATTGCCACTTGGGCATGAAAGCTTACTATTTGCGATCATGTCTACAGGGAACTCTGTGGGGAATTGAATCATGAGATGCCTGTTCGCAATACATTTAAATTTCTACATGTCAGTACAGTTATGGAAGTAACAAACAGTTAGGGAATTCCTAAGTCTAGCAATCCGTAGAAACAAACTATTAGAGTAGAAGGCTTTCTGACATCTAACGACCTCAGCAGTGAAGGGGTGGAATTTTGCTGCTTGTCAGATAAGTCAGAAGTATGTATGTCAGGGAGTCGCACGCTCTACGAATTCATCAGAGCACATTCCATTAAAGTACTTGTAAAACAACATTGTGGCGATATTGGTTGAGCTTTACCAATAGTGCAGGCTGACCTATTAGATTTGAGGCTTATTTTTTGGGATCCTGTCTAAAAAGGAGAGACTAGTGGTAGATGCACCAGCCTAAATGTGGCAAGTTATATATATTAGAAATTAATTAAAATTAGTGAATTTTTTTTTCTCCAATTTTAAAAGAAATTTGTTGTTCTATAACAAAGATTTTGGTTAATGTAGTCTTTGTGTATATTAATAAATTGTTTACTATAAGAATCCACTCATTTCGTTCTTTAATCAGGTGAACGATAGAACTATATTTCCTCATTTATTAATTTAATTGACTCATTTAACGTGAGGGACTGGTCCCCTCCTTCTCCAGTCAGCAAATTATGACAGTGCCATGTGACAATTTATTTTAGAAATTTTTCTAAATTAGTTGCCTTAAATGTTGTCTTAAGGAGAAATGCTTCCCAACACCTTGGAAAACCTCATCAGTCTGCCCTGTATTTAACAATTCAGGTAATCGGTCATCTCCCTCACAGTCTCCTGTGTTTCATGAGTAAGTTGCTGGAATCTGTGTTAAATAGAGAAGTGATCAACCACCTCAGCAAAAATAACCTACTCAGTGACCTGCAATATGGTTTCCAGTCTGCTAGACTGACTTGTGTAATGTGAAGATCAGCCCCCCACCCCCCACCTCTAATCAGCAAATTATGACTGTGCCGGGTGACAGACCTACCTGCACATTTTATTTTTGAAATCCTAAACTAGTTGCCTTAATATATGCTACTATATCACTGATAGCTGATTGAAAGGATCCATGCTGCTAACCACTTTATCATATAATATTAACAGTTAGGTTGTAGTAATAACAAGATAAAAAAAAATCCTATCTGTATGAAGTCGGTTTGATCCTGGGTAATATGTCAGTCGTCCCCCAGTGTGATATTGTCATTTGATGTATTTGGCCAATGGAGATTGCCTCACTGACAAACACATTAAATGTTTTTTGATATTTTGTCAATTTTTTCATCTTTTCTGTTTACTGATATTTGTTTACGTTGCTTAGCAACAGCCAATGATCTGATGGCATAACATACCAGATGCAACATCCTCAATTATTTGCATCAGTTTTCTCCATCTCTTGTGTATGTGGACGACAACGACAATAAGGTTATAAAAAAGTAGAATCATGATTTTTTTGTTGTTTTTTATTACTTCCCAGTTTTATACTTTTTTTTTTTTAAAAAAGATTTTTAATTTTTGTTTTTCTTCCCTCTTATATATTTTTCTTTTTTACTTTTTCTCATCTCTCCTCTATTTTTCTCTTTCCTGCCTCTTTCTTTCATTCTGCTTCCACTCTTTATCTCTACTCCCCCTTCTCTCTTTATCTCTACTCCCCCTTCTCTCTTTATCTCTACTCCCCCTTCTCTCTTTATCTCTACTCCCCTTCTCTCTTTATCTCTACTCCCCCTTCTCTCTTTATCTCTACCCCCCCTTCTCTTTTTATCTCTACTCCCCCTTCTCTCTTTATCTCTACCCCCCCTTCTCTTTTTATCTCTACTCCCCCTTCTCTCTTTATCTCTACTCCCCCTTCTCTCTTTATCTCTACTCCCCCTTCTCTCTTTATCTCTACTCCCCCTTCTCTCTTTATCTCTACTCCCCCTTCTCTCTTTATCTCTACTCCCCCTTCTCTCTTTATCTCTACTCCCCCTTCTCTCTTTATCTCTACTCCCCCTTCTCTCTTTATCTCTACCCCCCCTTCTCTCTTTATCTCTACCCCCCCCTTCTCTCTTTATCTCTACTCCCCCTTCTCTCTTTATCTCTACCCCCCCTTCTCTTTTTATCTCTACTCCCCCTTCTCTCTTTATCTCTACTCCCCCTTCTCTCTTTATCTCTACTCCCCCTTCTCTCTTTATCTCTACTCCCCCTTCTCTCTTTATCTCTACTCCCCCTTCTCTCTTTATCTCTACTCCCCCTTCTCTCTTTATCTCTACTCCCCCTTCTCTCTTTATCTCTACTCCCCCTTCTCTCTTTATCTCTACTCCCCCTTCTCTATTTATCTCTACTCCCCCTTCTCTATTTATCTCTACTCCCCCTTCTCTCTTTATCTCTACTCCCCCTTCTCTCTTTATCTCTACTCCCCCTTCTCTCTTTATCTCTATTCCCCCTTCTCTCTTTATCTCTATTCCCCCTTCTCTCTTTATCTCTATTCCCCCTTCTCTCTTTATCTCTACTCCCCCTTCTCTCTTTATCTCTACTCCCCCTTCTCTCTTTATCTCTACTCCCCCTTCTCTCTTTATCTCTACTCCCCCTTCTCTCTTTATCTCTACTCCCCCTTCTCTCTTTATCTCTACTCCCCCTTCTCTCTTTATCTCTACTCCCCCTTCTCTCTTTATCTCTACTCCCCCTTCTCTCTTTATCTCTACTCCCCCTTCTCTCTTTATCTCTACTCCCCCTTCTCTCTTTATCTCTACTCCCCCTTCTCTCTTTATCTCTACTCCCCCCCTCTCTCTCTACTCCCCCCCTCTCTCTCTACTCCCCCTCTCTCTCTCTACTCCCCCCTCTCTCTACTCCCCCCTCTCTCTCTCTACTCTCCCCCTCTCTCTACATCTCTACTCCCCTTTCGCTCTTTTCTTTTTTCCACATTTTCTATTCTCTTCCCTCTCTTCTTTTCTCCTTTTCTGTTTTTTTTTTTTTGCTTTTTTTTTTCATTCCCATTCGTCTCCCAACATGCGTTTTACCTTCCTCAACCTATTTTCTCTCCTGTCACTATTCCTCTTTCTCTTTTCACTTCTTTCCCTTTCTTTCTCTCCCTCTGTTCTAATCTCATTTTCTTCACGTCTTTTTCCAGATTTTGTGATTTGACATGAACCTATTCATCATTTAAAAAAAATATAGTATCTTTCTCTTAATTTTACTAATTTAGAACAGTTTAAATTGATTTTTGGAGACTGTGATAAACAAAAACACCAAAACAAATTTATTCAAGGGTCATGCAATTTAATAATACAGTTTAAAAAACATTTGTTGAAACCCTATGGAGTTTCACAGTGACCTAGTCCCATTACTATATGTACATCATGGGCACTCACTGTGTTACATACATAACAGCACCACACGCACACACACATAAACACAAAATATATGTGTGTCATAAAATAAAACTGACAAATTGCATTTACAGAACTGTTTGATAAGTCTTTCATCTGATTGCATTTGCAAAGCTTTTTTTTATTTGGAAACAGATGGTCTGCAGAAACTGGAACTTACTATCCTAGAGATTCCAGTTGACTTGTTAGCATTCTCAAGAACAATATAATTGCCAACATTTGTTGTTTATTGATGGATTGCATTTTATATACAAAACAATATATAGTAGGGCTACCCTGCGTTGGCCAGGCTATTTCTGTTTAAACTTTTACCTCTCTCTAACCATCTCTCTATTCTTCTCTTTTTATCCATCCCGTGTCATCCCTCCCTCTCTCACAACTCCCTTTTATTTCTGCTCAGTTATTTTCCTTTCTAGTTGGACATAGATAACTCTTTTATATAATAGATCCTTTTGAAGAATGAATCTGTATTTTCTTTTCAATTTAGTAAATAAAATGGCTAAAAAAACAACACACTGGCAAAAACCTGGCCTAAAGAATATATTTTTTTCTAAATATGGTAATGTGTACACACAGCAGCTGAGAAAGAAAATGGCTGCTAAGGTTGAGTTTTTTTTTTTGTAAAAACTGAAATAAATCCTTACTCCACATATAAATTATAAAGAGAATTGTTCATAAGGAATGTTTCACTCAAAAAATATATATATTTTTTGTATTGAACTACGGAATCTATCTTTTGAACATTTCCATCCCTAACTATCAATTGACTGCAAATAATGGTTTAATACGCATGGTAAATTAGAATTCATACCTTCAAAAATTGGCTATTAACCGACGTTTGGCAATCTATTGTCAGGTAGCTTCATGACGAGCTGAAATATTATTTCTTCAGTTCGCATGAAATCATTGTCATAAACATAATATATAAGACTTGTAAGATGCATTCTAACAACTCAGCGGCCATTTTCCTTCTAGGCTGCTGTGTTTACACATTACCATATATATATATAAATTCACAATAACCAAGACAACAATATAAGAAGTTTATCATAAAATATATTTCTTCGGTGTTACAATCGTTTCTTAACCATTTGGACAAGCTTGTACAATGTGAATTTATAATATATATATATATATGTTCGATTATTAATACTAATAATTGAGTATAAGTATCTGAGCCAATTAATATGGACTTTAGTTTAATTTGTATATGAACATTACCAAAATGTAATAAGTTAAATTTTGGTTAAAACTATAAATATACTAGCAGTTCAGCCCAGCTTAGCTTGGGCCCTATGTACTGTTCATAACTTTATGTATATTTTATAATATATATATATATATATATATATATATATATATATATATATATTAAGTTTTGACTTGTGTCCAAGTAACTTACATCTAAAATTTCAAGTGTTTAGACCTAAAATTGGCAGAGGAGTTTGGTAGAGTCTGCAAAGGTCAACTCTTTCAACTTTGACCTCTTGGCAGCCAAATTTTCACCCAAAAACTGATTAAAAAGCTTGCTGCATGTCTGAATACACTTTATGTAAAATTTCAAATGTTTAGACCCAAAATTAGCTGATTAGTTTGGTAGAGACTGCAAAGGTCAAATCTTTTGAACTTTGACCTCTCAAATGTTTAAACCAAAACAGAATTTGCCAGATTAAGGCCGAACGATGGCATTATGAATATGAATGCGTAACGTAGTAGCTATTGGTTCCTGTTTTAGTTTTTAGCCTTGCAGTAAACATGTCTTTATAGTTCAGGCATTAACGCCAAAAGAAAATCTAAATCGTAAGCTAAACATGTTGGTTTTGATTCTCGGTAGTGGTGCACAAGTCATTTTTAACTTCTCAAATCATTACTATATATTAGGTCCAATATAATATAATAAATACGAAATCTGCATTAATCAAAATATCATATTTAAGCATATTTTACGACTGGGCAATGCTGGGCAACCTGCTAGTGTATCGCTCTCTCTGTCATGTAGTTTGCTTGAAGCATTGTGTGGGATAGGTGTGTAGTAGAGATTTAGAATGCTATCACATTCCTCGCATTGTGATAGTCTTCTAAATCTCTACTTTTTATATATATATATATATATATATATATATATATATATATATAATGATTAAAGTGGAAATGTGTGTGTGAGGACATTTGTCAACCTATATACTCAACAAATGTTTGATTTGCAGACTTGGAATTTGATATATAGGGTATTTGCACACGTGAAAACACTTTTTAATTGGTTTTCATCCAGAAAAAAAAGTTGCTTAGGGGGTCAAAATGGAAAAATTGGTACTTGGGTGTCATCAGATTTTTATCTGTTTCACGAGGTTTGAAAACACTTTAAAGATCATGGCAAGCTGGTCTAATGTTTATTGTACTTGGCTCGCTGTCTTTAGGTTTTAGTTTTGATCTCAGCTTGAGTATTCTGTTTTTTGTTCTTACTTTTTAAGAAGTGAACTGTTAAGGAAAAACAATATTCGCATGTACATGTCTCAGTTTCTTTCCTTTTTTTTTTTTTTTTTAATTTATTTTTTTTTTTCAAGGAATTTAATGCTACGTTTAATACCAGGGAATTCCAGGTACATCATCTAGTACATAGGAAAGAAAGAAAAAAATTTAAAATATCAGTCTATTATCAAATAAATCTCATTTTGAAAGGGATGCTTATTATTGTAGATAGAGCATTTAATAAATGAAGACAACTAATGATAAATAAAAATTTACATTTATTGCATCAAAATGTTCAAATATGTATTAGATATGTTTGAAGCCAAAACAGCGCATTATTAAAAAACATTTTTGTTTGAAATTTATATTGAAATTTATAAATATATTTTGAAGATAGACTTCATCATCAGTATGTCTTTTTTTTTTTTTTTTTTTACATGTTGTTGGAGCATAGTCAGTAGAAGTCCGTTATTTTTATGGTAGTCTTTTCAAATGTTGGAACAGTGCGTTGGTTACGCAGAATTCACGTTAGGGTTTGCGTTCCTTGATAGAAGGGCTGGTTGAGTTTGAATAAAATAAAATACATATTAGATGTGTTTGAAGCCAAAACAATCTAATACATATTTTATTAAAAAAAATGTTTTTATTGCATCGTGAAATGTTTAAAATGGAATATAATGGAAATTATTTCTTAATCCATGGAGTTTCGAAAATTTACACTTTTCTCATCAGAGGAAATAGTGTAAAAACAAACAAAAACACATTTCTGGAATATAAAAATTGTAACCTTAGAAATTGGTTACAGGAGTTGGAACAAAAAGAAAACATTTGATGACACAGTAAATGTCTATTTTTATTTATATATTTATATATAATCATAAGTGTATGTGTGTCTGTCTATAAATGAAGCTATGTCATTGTCTTTGCTACAGTTTTCTTGGGAGATTATTACAACTGTTATTTCAAATGATTTTATTTTAAAATTTGAATCCAGAAGTTTGTTAATTGAACTTAAGTATAATATTTTATTCATTTATTTGAACTCTCTCTCTCTCTCTCTCTCTCTCTCTCTCTCTCTATATATATATATATATATATATATATATATATATATATAAAAATAGGATGGCGCTTTTCTTAAAATATCGCTATAAAATGAATATTCAAATTTTAAATTTAAGAAAGCCAAAAACGATATGTGCTATTTTTCTTTAAACCTTAAAAAATATGAAGTAAGTTATTCACTCGGTTGAGTCCTTTTCAAACGATTTCTTTTTGTAAATCACTTTTGTTTTCCTCTTGGAGATATAAAAATCTGTATTAGGTAATAGTCCCTTGGGATTTTAAAATGAACAGTGTGTAAGTCTCTTCAAGAGTAAGCATATGACTAACTTTTTTGAAATATGGTTATTGTTTTAATCTTTGCTTCATTATATATATATATATATATATATATATATATATATATATATACAGTGATGATCATATTTATTGGCACGGTAAAATAAAAGTTAAATTTTGTCTAATAAATTCTAAAAAAGGGATTAAATTAAAGAAAATAACAAAGTATATTATGTATTTTTAACTGGCCTTTCCGATGCAGCAATCGGATTTTAGAAAAAATAAATAACAAAGGAACAACAAACATAATTGCAAAAAACCCTTGTTCAAAATTATTGGCACGATTTATTTAATAATCAATTGTATAGCCTTTGGCCTTGATTACCTTCCTCAGTCGCTTTTCATAGTTTACAACTAAGTTGTTGCACTCTTCAGTAGTAATTTTAGCCCACTCTTCCTGACAATAATCCTCCAATTGAATAAGATTCTTAGGCTTCCTTTGCATTACCCTCAATTTTAATGTTCTCCATAAATTTTCAATTGGATTAAGGTCTGGGCTTTGTGATGGCCACTCCAAAACATTAATATGATTGTCCTCAAGCCATTTCTTAGTCAGTTTAGCCGAATGCTTTGGGTCATTATCTTGCATGAACCACCAACGACGACCAAGTGAGAGCTCTTTAGCAGAGTCTTTCAGGTTTTCATCCAATATTTTAACATAATCTTCCTTTTTTATTCTACCTGTGACCTTAATAAGTCGCCCTGGTCCAGAGGCAGCAAAGGATCCCCAAAACATCAAACTGCCTCCACCGTGCTTCACTGTGGGTATGGTGTTCTTAGGCAGGAAAACTTTGCCAGATTTTCTGTAAATATAAGACACTTTATTATGGCCAAATAACTCTATTTTCGTTTCGTCAGTCCATAGAACACGTTTCCAGAATGCAACATCTTTATCAATATGACGTTTTGCAAAGGCTAGCCTTGCTTTCAGGTGCATAGGCTTCAATAAGGGAGTCTTTCTCGGACGACATGCTTTTAAACCAGCTCTCTTCAAAACTCTACCAACTGTATGTCGAGATACATTCACTCCAGAGGTGCTCTGTTCATCAACAATCTCCCCAACAGAGATCCTTGGGTTTTGTTTTACTTGTCGAACAATTTTCCGTTCATCTCTTGGGGAAAGAATCCTTTTTCTCCCTCTACCCTCTAAACTCATAACGTGGCCTTGCGATTTGAACTTGTTTATTATGGCTCTAACAGTGGATTTGGGAAGGTTTAGCTTCTTTGAAATCTTATCATAGCCCTCCCCATTGGTATGGCATGCTACAACAAGCTTCCTGACGTCTTTGCTGTGTTCCTTAGTTTTAACCATGGCGATTGAAAATTATAATTTAGTCACTTATAATAGTTTAAATAAATCGCTATCTAAAAATTATCTGAAAAAAATTATTCACTGAATTAGCGTTAAACAAGCATAATATGGCTATAAAAAAGTTCAGAAAACACGTAAACCGGAAATTGATTGATATTATACTGATACTAAAAGAAAAACGAAGCCGTGCCAATAATTTTGAACAAGGGTTTTTTGCAATTATGTTTGTTGTTCCTTTGTTATTTATTTTTTCTAAAATCCGATTGCTGCATCGGAAAGGCCAGTTAAAAATACATAATATACTTTGTTATTTTCTTTAATTTAATCCCTTTTTTAGAATTTATTAGACAAAATTTAACTTTTATTTTACCGTGCCAATAAATATGATCATCACTGTATATATATATATATATATATATATAATGAAGAGATGAGTTTTTCTGTCTCAAATGAATGACAGTGAAAAGGCAAGTATTGGATGTTTTTAAACACGCAAGTCTTATAATCTCATTGCTGTGAGTTCAATCCTTGTCCACAGCAATGCATTTTTTCTTCACTCAAATTCCAAAATAAATTTCACTAAACAAGCTAAGTTATGGATTTGTTTAAAAATTTCTATGCAAATATGACTAATTGTCTTTTTAGTGAGAAATATCAAATTGATTAATCACCCTGCATAAAAACCGGTTCTCATGTAATGTACAACTTTTTATTTTTGTATATTATCAACTAGCATATACACGATAAATATATAATTCTGTTTTGATATAAACAACTGGTTTTAATCTGAATATGTTCTGCCCTCTCCCATTATATTTCTAATTGATTTGATCAATTCGTGCAAATGCCTGCTCATGCATCCAGTTAAAATTTGAAAAATGCACAACAAACATCCAGAACATTTACATTTTTTAATTGATGTAAACATCAATGTATAATATTTAAAAAAAACAAAAAAAAAAAAAACAAATTAATTATTTGAGGGTCAAATGGCAATTATACCATTTAATTTCATTTAATATAAGAATATTCATGCGTCTTTTAATGTCATCATTTCAAGGGAAATAATGTTTTTCAGAGTTATTTCCCTTACATCAACTTGAGTTGTATGTGTATGTCTAAAGAGGAATTAACTGAACAAAAAAGTTAATGGGAAGGAGAAAACGGGAGAGAGGGAAAGCAAGAGGGTAATAGAATTTGTTACTTTTGTCCTAGGCAATGGCAGGTGATTCTGCTATTTAATATGTTTAATATGTATTTATTTTATATTTTTTAGGTGGTATTATCGAAAGTAAATAAAGTAGATCGCGTTGTGTATATGGACGATGGCAAGAACATCTCATCGCAGGGTTATCCATCATCAGTGCAGATTAATAGTCTTTCAGAAGTTGAGCAAATTGGGGCGAAGACTTCTAAAGGTTTGTAGATTTATTTTTCACTTTTTCTTTTCTCTTCACAATAATAATATTAGTTGCCTTTTTTGCAGGTAGTTTTATATTTTTTCTAGCAGGGACACCCAGCGTTGTTAAATATATTTTAATTTATGCAGATTTTGTATTTATTATTATAGTTAATTATTTTATATTATATTGTACCCAATGTATAGTTCTGATTTTTTTTTTTTTTTTTAAATACAAGCTAGTTTTCATGACAATGTTTTTAATAGACAAGATGCAAGCAAGGGTGGTCAGACAGAGTTTTATAATTACATAGATAATAAGCATTTATTTCGTGTTGAATGTCTGATGACTGTTATAGTAGAGATTAAAAAAATGGAAGTTGCAGTTAGGTGACTTGGGTGTATTATTCACCATCTTATATTCTCCTGCCTGTTTTTTAAGCTGACATGATCATAAAATTGATTTCTTTGTTTTATCATCCATATTTGATTTCTTGCTTAAGATTACATGCAAATAATTTTTCTAGTCTTTAAATTCAATATTTTATTACTGCACACCATTTAGCTTGTCCATTTTAGAACTAGATTTCCAGATAGATAAATATATTTCCCCACTTTATTACTGCATTTTAATGGTTAATTTTCATACTGTCTGCTGTGGGTGGGTTGGGGATACAAACTAAGGTGATAATCAGATTTTTAAACACAAAGAAATACACATTTTTAACAACTTATTTTCATATGAAATAAGTACTTATATTCTTACTGTGCTGTAAAAAAACAAACAAGAAAAAAACGATTTAAATACAACTGAAAATGAAGACTTAATCGTAGTGACTAAGTGACACGGCTATTGAATGCTATATCAGCAAGGGACATAACTCTGCTATCCAAAATTTATATTACAACATTACAAGTTGGACAAAGAATTATTGCCCTTTCGAAATACAACAAAATATTTTAATTATTATTTTTAAGTCTACTTCCATCTAACAAAAGTATAAGTTTTTATTGCCTGGTTGTGATGAATGAGCAAAGCTAGCAAGAGTAAAGAATGAGTGGAGTCTTTTTCTATTTATTTGGGGAAAAAATAAAAACAATCATGCTTCAATTGCCATGTAAGGAAAGAGTGGTAGAAATTTACAGAGAAGAGGACACTGTAGCTCTAGCAGTATCAGAATTTTGGGGGAATTTTCAGCCGAGTCGCCATTTTGAATAGACACCTATCTTTCTATCAGATTTTAATAATATGAAAACGTAATTTAAACCCGTAAATTTTATTTCAATAAAACGAGCAAAGACCAAATTTTAATATCATAAAAGCTTTAATAGAGAAATAAACAATTTTATTTATTTTTCCTTCGATTTCTTCACTTAACATTACACGGATTGTCGAACAATAACATTACTTGAATCTTATGATAATTATTTTAACGGCAAAATAAAGAACTTACCTGGTTAATGAGTAAGATATGCTTTCTTTTAATCTTCCTGTATGAGAATTTATTCATATTTATGTATTATAATCCATGTATTTTTTAAATGGAAGGATTTTTCCAACACATATCGCGACAACGCGTGTCTTTCAAGAAAGTTGTAAAGACACTAATTCAGAAACCTTAATAATCTTGATATTGAATTATATTCCTTCAAATTTTCCACTTTTAAAGGTTTTCGGAGGCGCTGAAAACGGAAATAACCATTTATATATACGGCAAACGAAACTAGTAGTTTCCAAGATAAAAAATTTTACAAATGGTCACAAAGTGGGGGGTCACTTTTCTATAATGATGTGACGTCAAATGGGCATCCACTTAATGGCCACATTGCAATGAACAGATTTGGCTGTAATTTTAAAGGAATTTTCGAGGGTGGCTTCATATTGACCCTATATGAATAAAGGGAGATAACATCGTCCTTTTTTTTAATGTTGGCGCCTTTACGCTATCGTACATGAAAACTGGGATTTTTCATTTTTGGATTTACACGGATTACGAAATGACGAAGATATGCAATGTTATTTTTTTTTTTTTAATATCTTAAAGAAATACCTGAATTTTTTATTTATTATACTATAAATCTGCATTATCGGGTTTCGTCTTTTTTTTTTTTTATATCGAAAAAAAAAGGAAACCAGGAATTAAATATAAAAATATACACTGACCGAACATTAATGACTGGAAAATTCTAAACAAAAATTAAGCTTCCACGTAAAAAAAAAAACAAAAACAAAAAAAAAACATGTGGTTATCGAAAAAAGAAGGATTTACATTTTGGACTTTACCGGTAAATTTACAGATAAGTGATATTTTTTTGTTGTTTTAAATTTGAGTATTTTATTTATTCATGTTTTATCTTCAATTTGTGATATATAAAACGTGTTGACCAAAATTAATTATTAAAATTCTCAGACATTTCAAAATGGGGGGGTGAATTTATAAAACAACGTTTGTCTAAAATATTATATTCAGTTTATCGGAAAGAGCATAAAATTTTACATTCACCCGAAAAAAACGTAACAATTGAATGAATAGGAAAATTTTGATAGATTTTTAAAGTTTAAAAATTGAAAAATATTCATCTCATAAAAATCAATTGATTTCATTACGTAACAAAATGGCTCCCAGAGCGCACGCACGCACTTTGTAAACACTGTTTTTTAAACAATGAAAAATAATATTTCTATTATTTTTTAAACAACTTAAATAGTTTATTTTGGAAGCATATTCTATAAAGAAAATAAATAACCCACTTTAGAAAGAGAAATTACGAGTTTTCTATATTTTATTCGCAGTTTTCTGTTAGGGGTGTCAAAAATTCCCCCAAAATTCTGATACTGCTACTGTAGCTCAGCACCTGTTCAAATTCACTTTGAATTGTTGCATTGTTGATGCATTTATTACCTGACTTAGAAATATAAAATCCAGGGATTCTGATTAAGAAAATGGCCCTCCTTGAGTTCAGTTGAAATTGGTGGTGAAATGGTTTCTTGTAGTGTTCGCTTAGACATCTTTCTGGTACAGAAATGAATAATAGATCCTGAGGTATATCAATGTCCATTGATGAGGTGTGGATCAAAATGAGATCACTGTAATCGTCGGCATTCAAGGGAGAAAAGGTTACATTTTTTGAGTTGGGTTTCATACGGCAGATCCAGTAGCATTATTTGAGTAGCCAGTTTTTAATTCTCTCTAGATCCTGGATATCGCATATTAGATATAAAGAAGAGGCTTGGACATCATACTCTAAAAATTGTCTGACCAGGAAGACATAAAGGAGGATAAATATCTCAAGAGTGAGTTTGCCAAAAGAACATTGTACGAGAAATAGAATGCTCCTTGCTTTGTTAGCATGAATGCAATGTTTAGCTGGCTTGAAACACAGGTACACTAAAAGGCCAAGATCTTTTGTCTTGCAAGAGACTGATCTGGAAAGCTTTGTTTCTCTCCTCGAAAATATGGAATCATTTGTCAATATTCGACTTTATTTTGTCTTCAGTTTGACCTTTGCCCCCGGCCTTGTCAACTCTTTCATTCAACCTTAGCAACGATTCTGTTTTCCAGATCTCAGTTATTGTGCACAAAATACAACCTTTGTCAAGATTCACACTAGTTAACTTAATTGCTACTGATGTAAGGTCCCTATATAAATGTAAGACGATTTTATGGCCTATTTTATGGCCTATATAAATGTAAGACGATTTTATGGCCTATTTTTTTGATAATTGCATTAACATGAAATCTAAGTGCACAAATGTATTTAATTTATTACCAGTTCTTTGTTAATGGTTTGAGCACTGTTCTGCTCAATGTTTTATTATAGTGATTTGTTTGAACGAATCCATTATTTTACATTGGTTGACTTTTAATTCATACACGTTTAAATAACGATTTGCTCGCTAGACATACAAATGGATTGGACACCTCTTCATACGTTTTTATTTCTTGTTACAGATGATTTTAAATTACTGAAACCTACCAAGCAAGATGTAGCTGTGATTATGTATACTAGTGGCTCTACAGGCATGCCTAAAGGTGAGTTCCATCTTTCTTTTTCTATCCTCTTTTTTGTATGAGGGAGCTAACATGTTATCCATAGATAAATGCAAATGAATCTGACATTTCCTTGACTCTTTTATATAAGGTGTTGCAGCAAAATCTCACTTCTTCACTGTATAACACGCTGCAAAATTTAACCCTTGATAAAAAAAAAAAAAAGAGATAAACATTAAAAACTAAAAAAGAAGTGCAAGGTGCCTTAAATAAGTTTCCAGACTTTTTTTGGATGTGCACTTTTATTGATAGTACACACATGAAACTCTAGTCCCCTTCAAAGTAATCTCCTCCAGCTGTAATGCACTTTTACCGTTCCAATAGCTTCTGGAAGGTCACATGGAAGTTCTCTTGTGTGAACGTGTCAATGATCGTTGTCACAGCCTCTTTTATCTCGATTCTCATAACGACAGCATCTAAGATTTTCCTTAAGCTTAGGGAATAACCAAAAGTCACAGGGAACAAGCTCTGGACTATAGTGAGGGTGAGGAATTATCTTGATGAAAAATAGTCTGAGACGAGGATGGAGTTTGTGAACTGGTGGAAATGCGACTGACTTGATTTGAAGAGTGCTCCCATCTTCCAAAGAAATCTCTTCCTGAACTCCCGTAAAACCTCCTTGTTGATTGTCTGCCCAGTAGGAATTCAGTGCATGTAAATCATGCCTGTGCTGTTAAAAAAAAAGGGATCATAAGTTTCTGGGTAGATTTACTGTCTGGCCTTCTTGGGTTTGGGAAAGCTATCATACTTCTACTGGGTACTTGGTCTCTGGGTGATAGCAGTAGATCCGGCTTTCATCGCAGATCACCAGAGCATCAAGAACTGTGGGGTCCGAATTGATCAGCTCAACTCCCTACTATAATGATGTCTTTCTTTCTGATCTTTTCTAAGCATTCTTGGGATAAACTTCTGCAAATCTTCCGCATCTTCAGTTCTTTGTGAATAAGTGTGTGTACTATACATACACTGACATCAAACTGTACGCTTATTGTCTCTATCATGACACTTCTTATCCATGAAATTTTTTATTTGGCCAATTAACTCTGGTGTTTTGACTTCCTTACTCCTCCCACATATCTCATCTCTTACAGACTCCCTGCCTTCCTTGAATCTCTTATACCACTCAAAAACTGATGCTCGATTCATGCAAGATGGCCCAAAAGCAGTCTGAAGCATTACATAAGTTTCTGTGAACTTTTTGAAAAGTTTAAAACAGAATTTTATTGCATATCATTCTTCTAAAGTGTCCTCACATCCAGATTGCATTTTTGAAATTCACCAGCTGTGACAATCAGACTGTAGTTGGGTGTATTCCAATTCCTGCTGTAGCTGTTCATTTGAACCTGAAATCCATAAGTCCATAGGTAAAAACTGAGAACCTGAGATCCATAGGTAAAAACTTGTCAGTAATCCATAGTATGTATAACAATAACATACTGAATTTTCAAGAGTCTGCAACAATTTTAAATGCCTGTACAAAAGTTTGCAAACTTATTGAAGGCAGCTCATATATATGCCAAGACCTGACAGTTTATTTAGCAACAGTTACATAATATAATAAATTGTTTTAATGGAACTGCTGTCTGAAGGCAGTCACAAAATGAGTCGCGCTTTGGCAACCATGTTTTCGTCTGCAGTTGCGAGCATCTCCACAGGTGCAGCTTTCAGAGACTCTACTAGCAACAGCATATTTGGAATCACTAGATTCTTGTGGATGTTTTAGCCTGATTTTAATGGATGAAAAGATTTTTGACTATTAAGGAGAAAATTGGTTCTTGTCCAGAGTCCCCCCAATATTTAAAAATAAAAATCTGTATGATGTACGCACCTGTAACAAAAGGAAAATATATTCCAAAAATTATGTGAACTAGCGGGACCTGTGAAAATTACACAGGAGACTGACTGATTCATATGTAATATATTGATGTTGGCATTCTGTAGATATGCTCTGATATTATTGTAACTATTTTGTTAAAACTGGAGAAGTATTTATCCAAGCTAGCAGGGACGCCCGCCATAGCCAAGTCGTAAAATATGCTTAAATATGATGTTTTAATTCTTGCAGATTTCATATATATTATAGAGTTAATGTTCTATCGATTTTTATATATTATAATGTTGCTATTTATAAAATAAAAATATCTATATGACTTGGGTTTTTTAAATTGAAACTGAATCCCAAATAATCAAAACTTATGAAGAATTCTTAATAAAGTTATTTAAAAAAACAATAGATTATTGGAGTACCATTAGCTATAATTGAAACCAAAATTATGACAAATTCTTCGTAAAATTATTTATAAAAAAATTAAATGACTTGAGTGCCATCAGCTATAATCAAAACCAAAACTTGTGAAGAATTCTTGGTAAAATTATTTATTACAAGAAATGGAAGTAACAAACGACCCAGATGTTAGTGTGACACAGAAAATAACACGCACTCTATCATATTAATATAGAGATTGATCCAGTAGTTTTTTTTCATAAGGAAAATCATTCTTAAGTTATTGATGGGAATTTTTAAACATTACCACATAAATCTAGTATGAAGTATTGAATTATCTCCCTTCGTTTCTTGAGATATTTTTCATCAGTTTGATAAATGTATGTGATTTTTGGAATATGATATTTTTGTTTTGTCATGGGTAAGTACATCATACAGATTTTTCTTTTTGTTTTTAAAGGAAGTTCTGGACAAGAACCAAAAAACCTATTATTTTTTTAGTGAGAATCTGTAGAAAACTGAAATGCTTAAATTGGAAACAGCATGTAGTTATTACAAATACTTCTTTTGAGTTCATGGGTGGAAGTCGTCTGTTAAATAGTGGAATTTTGACTTTTATTGGTCAATTTATGTGAAAATGTCACCCAATTAATTGTATTTTGGTATTATTTGGATTATTCAGACTGCTGTTTTCATCTTGAGTGTTATTTTCACAATGTTTTGGTCGATAAAATCTTTGACCATCTTCAGGTGTATCCTGTCGAGCTTGTGGAATCTGCATAGAATTTTGAACAGGACCTTTTAAATAATCCATGGGGGTGACATAACCACAAAAAAAAGTTATATATCAGATGTAAGTAGCTTGTAATATGTGTAATATTTCTATTATCATATGTAGTACACAGTGTAGATATGCAATTTAATCATTATATATGAATATGTGTTCATTTATTTGCAGGAGTTATCATCAGTCATGCTAATTTGATGGCTGGAATGTCTGGCCAATGTGAACGAATACCTAAGTTAGGGTAAGTAATTGTTTTTGTTTAAATTTTTCGGAGTTACCATTATTTACTTGGGGTGGGGCATTCTTGTCCTCATACATTGATATTTATATTTGTACTGCGTTTCATATGGTCATTTCATTCAGATAGCCTCAGGACATTTCCAGGTGCATTGTTTATTTACTGAGTTTTTTTTTCCACATTTCAATCTGCATGTTTAATGATTAACACTAAAAAAAAATTGTAACTCAATATTATTTCAACATAACATACTGTTGCATAAACTAATTATATTTAAGGTTTTTTATATATTGAAAAAACAAAGTAAGTTAAAGTTGATTCGTACATGCTAAATTTTGAAAAAAAAAAACAAGTCCTGTTGGATTCTAAATATGACCAATATAAGCAAATTCAGAGTCCTTTTTGCTGGTCATGTTATGATCATAAAAATATCCAATGGTAAAGCCCATTTGGATGCTGTAGAGAATGTGAATTTGTCCCTTACTTACCACTGCTCCTAAATCCACTTTGGCCTGGAATGATAATACCTGTTAGAGCATCTGGTGTTAGCAGATCAGGCTAAGATTTCTTTTTTTTTTTATTTATTATTACAATTTCACCCCAAACAAGACACATTGCCACTTTGTTGTAGGGGGTTACTATCAGGGACATAAGCATCAAGGGTACTGTGTAGGGACTTGGGCAGCAAGATGTCGCTCACGTTACGCTCGAACTTGAGCATGTCAGTGCAGTTGGGGAA
The DNA here is from genome assembly GCF_053919585.1 of Euprymna scolopes. NCBI lineage: Eukaryota > Metazoa > Mollusca > Cephalopoda > Sepiida > Sepiolidae > Euprymna > Euprymna scolopes. Next base: position 30,869,031 of record NC_136492.1, read on the forward strand.
GCAGGGACCCGGAAGGGAATTCCAAAGTCTAGCTGTTCTGGGGAAGAAACTATTGGAGTAGAAGGCTCTCTAACATGAAGGGGTGGGATTTAGCTGCTTGTCAAATTTGTCGGGATATTTACGTCGAGGGGGCACAAGTGCTTGCAGTTCGTTAGAGCATTCACCGTTAAAGTACTTGTAGAACAGGCAGAGGGATGCAACATTTTGTCGATGGGACAGAGGCTGAAGTTTAGATGACAGTTCAGGACCTATCAGATTGGCGACTCTTTTGAACCTTGTCTAGGAGCAAGAGACTAGTGGCAGATGCACCAGCCCAAATATGACAGCAATACTCCATACATGGGCGAATGGTGGCCTTACAGAGATACAGGATACTTTCAGGCATTAGTAGCTTTCTAGCACGGTAGAGAGAACCCACCTTCTTCGTAAGATATTGGCTTCCTGACAAAAATTCACCAAACATTGATGTTATTGTTTTTGCCCTTTTCCTTTTCTCAATCATGTAGCAAAGTCCAAAAGAAGAAGAAGAAGAAAAAAAAAAAAGAAACAACAATTTTATTGTATTATTTTTTATTGGAATCCTTTGAGATGATTAATTTGTGTATTCATTCTTTTTTTTTTTTTTTTTTTCACGGACTGCTATCTTCATAGTTTTTGTTTCACCACATTTTGGCCAACTTATCCTCTGGTCTTTTTCAGAAAACAAATGAATAAACAATTTTCTTCTACAAAACAATCAAACCAAACCATCATGTATAAATATTTAAAAGATATAAAGTACTTGAGGAATAAAACTTTTCCAAAATGACTGGATTCAACATTAAACAACCAAAAATGGTTGATATGGTTTAAAACAAAAGCACAATCCTTTCTGCAATCCAACGATCTTTCTTACAAATAAACTTCAGTTCATGGTTAACTTGTCCACCAAGTTTCAGTTATGAATGCCCAACAGTTTTCATAATCACATTGACACATTTGTTCTCATTACGTCATCAAAGTGAAGCAACATTGAGCCTTGTTAGTACCAGATAAGTGATTATTTGGTAATACCAGGTGCTGTATCTAGGAGAAAGTCAACACCTCTCTCCAAGAGCTGTAAAATCCTAATATCGTCAACTCTCCTGATGGGTACATACAAGCAAGTGGGGATCACATGAATTTAATATTTCCATGAAACTTTCTCCTTTGGAAGAAGCTGGTTCAACCCTCCTAGGGTGAATGCTGCTTCTGTATGGTTGGTAACAGTCTGTTTTTATTGTCATTTAATGATATACAAGAAATACTTTGGTGATCTCCTCATCTGTAGAAGGTATGATCCTAAATGAACTTTAAGCTCACCAAACCGTATCCCTCCTCCCCTGATTTAATCCACACGCTATGTTAAAGATAATTCATATCAAACCAATCCTTGTAATATTCTCTAACTGAAGAGGGCCATCATAACCAAGGATAGTGGATAAAGAAGATTGCATCTGAGTTATTGACAATTTTGTATGCCATATCCAATTTTGTATGCCATATCCAATTTTGTATGCCATATCCAATTTTGTATGCCATATCCAATTTTGTATGCCATATCCAAGTGAATAGCAATAAAATAAAGGCTTTATTATTTGGATTAGTCGGACTACAGTTCTTATCTTGATTGTTGTTCGCACATTTCATTCGATTTAATCTCTTACCTTCTTCTGCTATATATTGTCGAACTCAGAAATCTTTGTGTCGAACTAGATCTCATGGAATTTAATCTATGGGGTTAGTAAACTTTCATTCCCTCAGTCATGATCAAGCAAAGGTCTTAAGTAATTTACAATTGTATTCTTAGTATCCCACACACTGAAGATCGAACCTTCAACCTCTAGAATGTCACTTAGAATGGAATATTTTTTTATTAAAGTAAAAATAAAAAATGTAAATAAATAAAAAATAAATAAAATACTTCTACCTGACCAAACGAGAGCATGCTACCCACCATAGATCAAATAAAGTTCTGTTAGAAATTCTCTGCAGATTTCCATATTCAACAAAAATATTCCGAGCGTTTAACATGGTTCACTTGAATAAGGTCAGAGGTAAAATCAACCGAAATATTGCGAGAATAACTGTCAAGATGAGAAGAGCAGTTCAAATAATATAAACTATCAATCCTTATCTCAAAAATCCAGAAACAAAATAAAGATTGTTGAGCATTCATTTTTTAAACATAGCAGGCAGGTCAATCATTGACTGAAGTGAATTTGTACTAAATATGATTGAAAAAAATTTATGGTGTATGTCTTTCTTTTTATTACTCTTCAGCAAAATATTCAGGTTTCTTATTTAAATCATTTTATATGTTATGTACATGGAATATTATTCTTAATGCTTATTGTTTGTGTGTATACTTTATTTTAAAATCATTTGATTAAAAAAAAAGAAGAAAATGCAGGTAAATAATTTACTGCTTACACAAGAGTTGCTTCCCTTGAATTGGAAAATTAAATCTAAAAAAGCGTGTGATAAAATAAGCCCATTGTTATAACCAAAATAGTGAAAATTGTAAATGAAATACTTTTAAAAATAAATACCTAAAATTTTTACTCCCCCTTTTTTATTTTCATCCTTTGATGAGTTATCACTTATCAAGACTAAAACCACTCGAAAATAAAAATTAATAAATGTTTATTGACATTCTATTTGAAGAGGACCGTGTTGTCAAAGTAGATGTGACATTATTAAAATATAGACCTAGTTTGTATAAAAATTAGAATAATCATTAATAACGAGGTTTCTTAAATAGATAAAAATTGTTTTAATATAAAAAATTTTATAAAGAAATATGCAAAAGAAATAACATTTTATAAATAAGGTTCATTTAAAAAAAAAATTATGAAAAATATTTAAGGAAGATTTTATAAAAGAACTATTTCAAAGCCATTTATGAAAGTACCATTCTAGAACCATTTTATAAAAATAAAAAGAACTATTTCGGGACCATTTAATAAAAATAAACTACTCCGGAACCATTTTATGAAAGGAATTATGTAATAAATATTTTATGAAAGGAACCATGTAATAAATATTTAATGAAAGGAACCATGTAATAAATATTTAATGAAAGGAACCATGTAATAAATATTTTCTGAAAGGAACCATGTAATAAATATTTTCTGAAAGGAACCATGTAATAAATATTTTCTGAAAGGAACCATGTAATTAATATTTTATGAAAGGAACCATGTAATTAATATTTTATGAAAGGAACCATGTAATAAATATTTTCTGAAAGGAACCATGTAATAAATATTTTCTGAAAGGAACCATGTAATTAATATTTTATGAAAGGAACCATGTAATTAATATTTTATGAAAGGAACCATGTAATAAATATTTTATGAAAGGAACCATGTAATAAATATTTTATGAAAGGAACCATGTAATAAATATTTTATGAAAGGAACCATGTAATAAATATTTTATGAAAGGAACCATGTAATTAATCTTTTATGAAAGGAACCATGTAATTAATCTTTTATGAAAGGAACCATGTAATTAATCTTTTATGAAAGGAACCATGTAATTAATCTTTTATGAAAGGAACCATGTAATTAATCTTTTATGAAAGGAACCATGTAATTAATCTTTTATGAAAGGAACCATGTAATTAATCTTTTATGAAAGGAACCATATAATAAATATTTAATGAAAGGAACCATGTAATTAATATTTAATGAAAGGAACCATGTAATTAATATTTAATGAAAGGAACCATGTAATAAATATTTTCTGAAAGGAACCATGTAATTAATATTTTCTGAAAGGAACCATGTAATTAATATTTTATGAAAGGAACCATGTAATTAATATTTAATGAAAGGAACCGTGTAATTAATCTTTTATGAAAGGAACCATGTAATTAATCTTTTATGAAAGGAACCATGTAATTAATCTTTTATGAAAGGAACCATGTAATTAATATTTTATGAAAGGAACCATGTAATTAATATTTTATGAAAGGAACCACGTAATTAATATTTTATGAAAGGAACCATGTAATTAATATTTTATGAAAGGAACCATGTAATTAATATTTTATGAAAGGAACCATGTAATTAATCTTTTATGAAAGGAACCATGTAATTAATCTTTTATGAAAGGAACCATGTAATTAATCTTTTATGAAAGGAACCATGTAATTAATATTTTCTGAAAGGAACCATGTAATAAATATTTTCTGAAAGGAACCATGTAATAAATATTTTCTGAAAGGAACCATGTAATAAATATTTTCTGAAAGGAACCATGTAATAAATATTTTCTGAAAGGAACCATGAATTAAATATTTTCTGAAAGGAACCATGAATTAAATATTTTCTGAAAGGAACCATGTAATAAATATTTTCTGAAAGGAACCATGTAATAAATATTTTCTGAAAGGAACCATGTAATAAATATTTTCTGAAAGGAACCATGTAATAAATATTTTCTGAAAGGAACCATGTAATAAATATTTTCTGAAAGGAACCATGTAATAAATATTTTCTGAAAGGAACCATGTAATAAATATTTTCTGAAAGGAACCATGTAATAAATATTTTCTGAAAGGAACCATGTAATAAATATTTTCTGAAAGGAACCATGTAATAAATATTTTCTGAAAGGAACCATGTAATAAATATTTTCTGAAAGGAACCATGTAATAAATATTTTCTGAAAGGAACCATGTAATAAATATTTAATGAAAGGAACCATGTAATAAATATTTAATGAAAGGAACCATGTAATAAATATTTTATGAAAGGAACCATGTAATTAATATTTAATGAAAGGAACCATGTAATAAATATTTAATGAAAGGAACCATGTAATAAATATTTAATGAAAGGAACCATGTAATTAATATTTAATGAAAGGAACCATGTAATAAATATTTTCTGAAAGGAACCATGTAATTAATCTTTTCTGAAAGGAACCATGTAATTAATCTTTTCTGAAAGGAACCATGTAATTAATCTTTTCTGAAAGGAACCATGTAATTAATCTTTTCTGAAAGGAACCATGTAATTAATCTTTTCTGAAAGGAACCATGTAATTAATCTTTTCTGAAAGGAACCATTTAATTAATCTTTTATGAAAGGAACCATGTAATTAATCTTTTATGAAAGGAACCATGTAATTAATATTTTATGAAAGGAACCACGTAATTAATATTTTATGAAAGGAACCATGTAATTAATATTTTATGAAAGGAACCATGTAATTAATATTTTATGAAAGGAACCATGTAATTAATATTTTATGAAAGGAACCATGTAATTAATATTTTATGAAAGGAACCATGTAATTAATCTTTTATGAAAGGAACCATGTAATTAATCTTTTATGAAAGGAACCATGTAATTAATATTTTCTGAAAGGAACCATGTAATAAATATTTTCTGAAAGGAACCATGTAATAAATATTTTCTGAAAGGAACCATGTAATAAATATTTTCTGAAAGGAACCATGTAATAAATATTTTCTGAAAGGAACCATGTAATAAATATTTTCTGAAAGGAACCATGTAATAAATATTTTCTGAAAGGAACCATGTAATAAATATTTTCTGAAAGGAACCATGTAATAAATATTTTCTGAAAGGAACCATGTAATAAATATTTTCTGAAAGGAACCATGTAATAAATATTTAATGAAAGGAACCATGTAATAAATATTTAATGAAAGGAACCATGTAATAAATATTTAATGAAAGGAACCATGTAATAAATATTTAATGAAAGGAACCATGTAATAAATATTTAATGAAAGGAACCATGTAATTAATATTTAATGAAAGGAACCATGTAATAAATATTTAATGAAAGGAACCATGTAATAAATATTTAATGAAAGGAACCATGTAATTAATATTTAATGAAAGGAACCATGTAATAAATATTTTCTGAAAGGAACCATGTAATTAATCTTTTCTGAAAGGAACCATGTAATTAATCTTTTCTGAAAGGAACCATGTAATTAATCTTTTCTGAAAGGAACCATGTAATTAATCTTTTATGAAAGGAACCATGTAATTAATCTTTTATGAAAGGAACCATTTAATTAATCTTTTATGAAAGGAACCATGTAATTAATCTTTTATGAAAGGAACCATGTAATTAATATTTTATGAAAGGAACCATGTAATTAATATTTTATGAAAGGAACCACGTAATTAATATTTTATGAAAGGAACCATGTAATTAATATTTTATGAAAGGAACCATGTAATTAATATTTTATGAAAGGAACCATGTAATTAATCTTTTATGAAAGGAACCATGTAATTAATCTTTTATGAAAGGAACCATGTAATTAATATTTTCTGAAAGGAACCATGTAATAAATATTTTCTGAAAGGAACCATGTAATAAATATTTTCTGAAAGGAACCATGTAATAAATATTTTCTGAAAGGAACCATGTAATAAATATTTTCTGAAAGGAACCATGTAATAAATATTTTCTGAAAGGAACCATGTAATAAATATTTTCTGAAAGGAACCATGTAATAAATATTTTCTGAAAGGAACCATGTAATAAATATTTTCTGAAAGGAACCATGTAATAAATATTTTCTGAAAGGAACCATGTAATAAATATTTTCTGAAAGGAACCATGTAATAAATATTTTCTGAAAGGAACCATGTAATAAATATTTTCTGAAAGGAACCATGTAATAAATATTTTCTGAAAGGAACCATGTAATAAATATTTTCTGAAAGGAACCATGTAATAAATATTTTCTGAAAGGAACCATGTAATAAATATTTTCTGAAAGGAACCATGTAATTAATATTTTATGAAAGGAACCATGTAATTAATATTTTATGAAAGGAACCATGTAATTAATATTTTATGAAAGGAACCATGTAAGAAATATTTTCTGAAAGGAACCATGTAAGAAATATTTTTGTTTCAACCAGAGGGAAGTAATTCTGTAGCGACAAATAAGAGTTGAACTACATTTTTAGATGGTTTTCTCATTAAAATAATTCTACTGTAGACAAACTATTTTACATTATAACTATAAAGTTTTCTTTTTAAAAATAATAATCTAAAGTTTTGTTTTTTTTTTGTTTTCAGTCCTGATGATATCTATATAGGTTATCTGCCCTTGGCACATGTGTTAGAGCTTACTGCTGGTAAGATTATTTTTTTTTCCTATTGCTTTCCTTTTTTTTTTCCCAAGAATTAAAATTTTTCAAAAGTTTAATTAAAGGACGTTTGTGTTGTTTTTTAAATATTTCAGGTTTCAACTATTGATTAAACAATGTTTTGTTTGTATAATGTCTAACTTTTCATTTCAAATGAATTAGATGATTATTATTGGCATTCATTTTTGATATTTTTCTAGTTAGTTTTTTTTGTTTAGAAGAGTCACCAATTATCAAGGCCTGGAGGCCACTTGGGGATAAGGGTCATTGAGTGTAAGGTGGTCACTGAGATGACAGCATAGGTATTGTTAGTGGTAGAAATTGGATAGAATTTTATTATTTAAGAGAGTGGCTCAACAAAAAGTTGTTTACATTGGAATTCAGGACGACCATGTTGTAGTTAGCTGGAAAGCAGGCCAATGTAACCATTCCACAGGCGAGCAGTTTGAGGAAAGAAACTTTGTTCATGGAATTTGTATTTAGCTTTAGGCACAGATAGTAGGGGAAATTGTTGATAGTGATGGTAGCTAGACTAGTGCTTGTTATGAAAATTTTGCAAGAGGGGAGGATGGCTATAAATTGAAGCTCAGATGAGCACTTGCCATGAAAATAACGATAAAGCAGAGACATATTTGTAAGCTTTCTTCTGTGAGAAAGAGATTGCAGGCAAGAAAAAAGGGCATCACCTACTAGGTTTTAGAGGCAGTTTTCAACTTTGTCATGGCAGGATAGTAGATGTGGCAACAGTATTCTGTTTTAGAATGTATTTGTTTCTTATACAGATAAAAGATTGCATTGAGAGTGAAATATTTTCTGGAGTGATAGAATAATACAACCATTTTTCCAACAACCTCCGCAACAGATTTCATGTAAGGTCAGTCCTAGAAGATTGTCGAAGCAAGGTGCTTTTTCGAGATGCGCCATCCATATCGATTGGGGTCAAGTGGGAATCAGAGCATTGGTAATGAAAAGGTAGAAGCTTGGTTTTGGATGAATTAAAATTAACTAAACATTTTTTCTTTTTAAAAAGACAGTCCCTCTCATTAGTATCCAATATGTGAAGCTTTTTAACATCCCTAAGTGAAAAATGTTTCTGTGGAATGAACTAAATTTGAACTTGGCACACCTAGATTGTTAGCCCATTAACCTCCCCGATGTCGCTGTTGTGTCAAACGTGAAACTAAAATACATTTCTTGGCTTTTGGTCTACGATCAAATGTATTAAATGCTCACTTCTTATCTTTACTTTTTTTGTATTCAGTCTCTCAAATTGCATTCATCTTGCAAGGATATCACTCACTCTCCAAACTCCACCCCACAGGGTGTCAAAGAATGTGTTCAAACCAGTAAAATCTCCTTTTCAGAAAAGTTTCCATGTTGTTGCTGAGCTTTTATTCATCTCATATAAATTAGATGATTAGTGTTGCCATTCATTTCTTTGATATCTTTCTGGTTAGAATTCTTTCTAGAAAGAAATCTGATACTTATAGGAGGGACCACGTGAACACTGCCACCATCTCTAAATGGCAGTATTTCTATAGAACGAACTGGATTTGAACTTGGCACACTCAAGTTGTCAGTCCATGTTATAAATCACTTCACCACCGTCACCTCCCTGATGTTGCTGTTGCATTGTATTTTGCATGTATGGTGCGGTTTGAAATTTTTTCAGAGAGGCAGATGCGTAAGGTGTTGTAGGCAGTACATGGTGAAGATTTTCAAGAGGTGAAGACCCTTGCACAAGGAAAAATTCTTGCAGTTGTACAGTTGTATTGTGCATATTAGCACTTGGTACATCCTTAATTTTGTTTTTTCATTAAGTCATGAAAATATTTTCTTTTCTCTTTCAGAGTTATCTTGTTTAGCCCATGGCACCTGTATTGGCTATTCTTCAGCACTGACATTAACTGACCAGGTGAGATCTTGAAGGTTTTAACCATTTCTTCTATACATTTATTATTTCATAATTTAGATGAGGATTAATAATTTGGATTATTATTTTGGTTGTTATTTTTACAAAAATTCGGCCAATTCCAACCTTCATCTTTTCAAATTTAGGTATTTTTATATTGAACGTCGGGAACCTATACGAAATTTGAACACAATCCTAAAATAAATTGAAAATCTTTGTTAAAATCAATTGTTTGAAAAAAAATTTAAAAAAAAAAATAAAAATAAAAAAAATAAGTGAGATGAGTTATTTCCCTTACATTGCCAGCATAAAAACTTTATGCTGGCAATGTAAGGGAAATAACTAACCATTTCTATTGCTCTGTTCACATGAAAGTCTGCAGGAAAGCAAACGTAAGACTCAAAATCCTTTCTAAAGTTATTGGTGCGAATACAACAGATGATTACTTTTTGCTATAATAAAAAAAAATCAAACTTTTTTATTGTTTGTTTTAATTTTTTTGTTTTTAAATTTCAGTCTAGTAAAATTAAAAAAGGCTGTAAAGGTGATGCCTCAGTTCTGAAGCCAACACTCATGGCAGCCGTACCGGTCAGTATCTTTATAACTCCTACCTAAGTTATTTAAACTCATTTACCGATTATTTCACTAGAGCACTTATAACGTCTTCTCCCCCGACTAAATCAGTCATATCATTTTCCTTGTCCATATCAGTTGATCAGTTGTATCATCTGCTTTTTGCCCCCTCCTCCACCAGATTATTCATATCCTTTCTCTTTGCACATCATGATCAATTATATCAACTCTCTTGCCCCCCCACCCCCCACCTCCATATTATGTTTTTGTCCCTCTCCATCAGATAAAATATAATTTCCCTTCACCCCCTCCACAATTCAGTTATATCATCCTCAAAAAATTAATTTTCTGTTTCTGATTGTATAAACACTTTTTTTCTTTTACTGATTTTGTATCCATTTAATATTTAATTCTTTGTTTCATTTTGTAGTTGATAATGGATCGATTGTACAAAAGTGTATGGGACAAGATTAACTCTCAGGGCAAAATGACGAGGGCATTGTTTGAGTTTGCATATAAGTATAAAGGGTGGCGATTGGAGTGCGGCTATGACACTCCTTTATTCAACAGGTAATTTGATCCAATGCTCATTTATTTCTCAATTTAACTTTTCAGTTTTAAATTTAAAAAAATTTACCACATCAATGTATGATGTAGACATAAAAACACAATTTTTGTTTTTGTAACTAAAGCCAAAATCAAATTTAATAATGTGTCAATATGTTGGTTGCTTATTTGGTTGGTGAAAGTAATGAATGAATTTGGAATACAAAAACGGTCATATTATGACAAGTTATATCAAATTTTATCTCATCTTTTCTTGATGAGGATGGGGTTCAATTATATTGGCTGATATTTGCCTAATTATGGCATGACTATTCTAATTTGGACTAGTGTTGGGACAATTAATCCGAATCGGAGAAAATCAGGACTTTTGGGAATCAGTATCAGAATTGGAAAAACTTGAATCTAATTAATTTTACTAATTAAAAACGATTCTTTTAATATTCAGCTTTTTTTGCATTTGAATCGTTTGGATTACTGTTCTCATCTTGAAGGTTATTTCCAAATACTTGGGCCTTCTTCAGGTGTAATTTGTCTGATACAGGAATATACATGAAGTTTAAAATGGAACATGTTCTCATTCCATCAGCCTAGTAATTGGCAATTGTATTCTTAGTATCGCCTGAACTGAGGATTGAACCTTCAACCTCCAGAAGAGTTTCTCTTAGAAATGAATTTATCCGTTATGTCACGGGTCCTTGCAGACAATTCTGTTATGAACTTTGGGAACTGAAATAATATAAAATTTTGTTTTTTGCTTAAAACTTAATTTTCCATTGCTAGTACTAATTCTAAAAGAAATATTGATTTTAAACTACGAGTAAAACTAACATTTATTGATCATAATAACAAGTTTAGGTAAAATGGCATGAGTGAAAAATATAGATGAAAATCTTGCGATGAATTTGGCAAAATCTTGGATAGAATACATAAAGGGAAAACATTAAGAAGTTTAAATTAAAAAGAAAATGATGTTTACATTTAAAAGTAGATGCTAAATCCTCTATCACAATTCCCAAAATGAAATATTACTATTTTAGACCATTATGCGATTTTAGAATTGGAATTGGTAATTTAGAACATAAATAAAAATCGAAAAGAGGGGATGACTTTTGAAAATATCTGCGAAAAAAGCGACCCCCTCTTTGTAGGAAAATGCCCAGTTGAGGGTGAAGAAATTAATGTTTTTAGCCAACTTTTCAATATTTGTTGTTTGAAGGGTTGAGCTTCAAAATGATATCAATCTTGTGAAAATCCATCGCCAATGTCAAAAGTTTTAGACAGACATACAAACATACATACATTTAAACAGACAGGTGAGATTTATATAATAGACTAGCAGGGCTACCCGGCGTTGCTCGGGACTGTGTAAACAATGAAAAAACAAAAGCAGATATTGAACATATGTTTTATTCTTAGGGGAGAGGAATCTTTCATCTCTATGTATTATTTGTTTTATCTACCCTAGGACTGGTATTGTTCATGTTTTATCCCTAGCATAGGTAATTTACAGCATGTATATGAAATTGTTTTACCTTAGGGAGAAGAGAACAGGTAATATACAACATAATGTGTCTATATTACATCCCTGGCAACGCCTAGAAACCAGCTAGAACATGTATTTCAGTCAATCTTTATTACATCCTGGGCTATGCCGGGAAACCAGCTAATCTCTTATTAGTGACTTGACCACCAAAATACCTCCCTAAGTGTGTCCTTTCTTTTGAACTTATTAGATATAGGTATCTAGAAATGTGTGTGAAATTTTGTTGAATGCATTGTTCACTATGATTTTCTTATTGTTCTACACAATATCAACTGTAGCGAAATAACACAGTAAACTTAGTGTAGTGTTAGAATAAAGAGCAAAGGAAAAAATTAGAATCATATTCTGTAATTGCAAATCTAAATTTGCTAGCGTGTACCAGTATTTGCCAGGTTGTGGAAATTTGGAACTTATAACATATGTAGTGGCCTTTTCCTAGATACCTATTGCTAAAAATTATACTTTCATTTTGTTAGAAAAATCTCTCTTCGGATGCCCTGCATCATTCAAAATAAAAACAAATATTTTTATAATTGTTTCAGTATATTGCTACACAATGTGAAAGTTTTTAACGTTTGTAAAAAAAATCATGAATGTGCTTATATTGCAAAAAAGAAAATATCAGTGCACAGTATTGAAAGTGTTTGAGATTCAAAAGTCTGTAACATTTCTACTAACTTCATAAGATGTCATGTGAGAAACTGAATTGAATATCAAGACATTATCTGAAGCGTTTTTATTTTGGTGTAACATATGTGTTTACAGTGAACCTTAACTTTTAATAAACAGATTGGTATGCAATGACATAGGCTAAGAATCTTTAACAAAATATATATAAATTGGAAAAATGTGTGAACAAATGAAAAAAAAAATGATCTGCTCCACTTGATGACATCAAGCACAGTAATATTTTAGTGAAGAAAATATGAAATTGATGTTCAGTGATTAGTTTGGATGAATGAGAAAATGTAATTGTTTGATGCATAAAAATAACTCAGTTGCTGTATTTGATATTAAGCAGCAAAATATAGTGATTTGAATATTTGGGAAAACATCAAACCAGATTATGTAAAAAGAAAAAAAAAGATGAAATTAGAAAATATATATTTTATGTTTATGAGTTCTGCCAATCAAAATTTTGTGGCAGAAATTGGGTGATTACCATGCAATTTTATTTTGGTAAAATTCTTAAATTATTTGAATGTTTATTATAATTTCTAATTAGTGACTTGTTATAATCAAAATCCGCCCTAAAGAGTGTCCTTTCTTTTATTAGGTATCAGAGTAGGTATCAAGATTTCTACTTCTATACAAATGTGATATTTCAGATCTGTACATAAAAAATTTGTTGAATATATAGGTTGAGAATTGTTCTGTCTCTCTCTCTTTCACACACACACGCATTCTCACTTTTATAGATATAATAGATAGATTACTCTAGATGTATTTCCATATGTCTGAATACCCTATATACAAATTTTCAAATCTGTAGATAAAAAATTTGTTGAGTATATAGGTTGAAAATTGTTCTCTCTCTCTCTCTCACACACACACACATTCTCAATTTTAGAGATATAATAGATAGATTATGCTAGATATATTTCCATATGTCTGAATACCCTATATACAAATTTTCTAATCTGTAGATCAAATATTTGTTGAATATATAGGTTGAGAATTGTTCTTACTCTCTCTCTCTCTCTCTCTCTCTCGCTACCTCACACACACACATTCTAACTTTAATTGATATAATAGATAGATTATGCTAGATATATTTCCATATGTGTGAATACCCTATATACAAATTTTCAAATCTGTAGATAAAAAATTTGTTGAGTATATAGGTTGAGAATTGTTCTCTCTATCTCTCACACACACATTCTCACTTTTAAAGATATAATAGATTATGCTAGATATATTTCGATATTTCTGAATACCCTATATTCAAATTTTCAGATCTGTAGATAAAAAGTTTGTTGAATATATAGGTTGAGAACTGTTCTCTCTCTCTCTCTCTCTCTCTCTCTCGCTCACACACACACACATTCTCACTTTTATAGATATAATAGAAAGATTATGCTAGATATATTTCTATTTGTATGAATACTCTATATACAAATTTTAAAATCTGTAGATAAAGAATTTGTTGAGTATATGGGTTGAGAATTAAAAGCAAACCACAATAGAGGTTGAGGATAGTCCATAAAGAGCAGTTGCATACTTTTTCCCTCCTATGGTGCATTTGAAACCTCAAATACCAAAGTTCTTCAGAGTTTCTGGAATATATATATATATCTCATAATTATGGAATTACTTATTCAACGTAATGAAAAAACTAAAACTAAAAATTGTTTGCTTTCATTTTTAATTAAAATTTGCAGATAAAATATAAATATATGTATCCAGCATGTATTACTATAATTGATGTATTTTAAAACGTTTTATTTTTTATATTTTAGAGTTTTATTTAAAAAAGTGAGAGCCATCTTAGGCGGACGTGTTCGAATTATGCTGAGTGGAGGTGCTCCATTGTCAGAAGCGACTCAAAAGTTTATGAACATCTGCTTCTGTTGTCCTGTTGGTCAGGGATATGGCTTGACAGAGACCTGTGGTGCTGGGACGATTACAGAAGGTATGATTCCTTGTTCAAACTCTTCAGTTAAATCTTTTTTATTTATATTTAAAAAAAAAACTTTAAGGAGAAAATAATGAAAAATGTATTATTGATCCATGTCTCATCCAAAAGCAGCAAAACTGAAACTAGACTACCAGGACACTATATATACAAATGCAGCCAAATTTGGGCATATTTTATTGGTTTGAAAATATAGGTTCTTTTTTACCAATTGTCATAAAATTTTAACCATAGAATAGTATTATCTTCAAAAAGCCTGCAAATTTTCATGTATTTTCGTCCCATAGAACCAAAGAGATGAGCATTTCAATATTCAATTTGGCTAGGAGTATGTGTGTGTGTATATATATATATATATATATATATATATATATATATATATATATATATCACGCCTTTTTTGGCAATTTTATAAGTTCCCAATCTCAACAACTATTTATCAGAATTTAACAAATGAAAGCTTGTTGGAAAGGTAATGACCTAAATTGTATAATAGGCTATGTAACATTTGCCCTTAAGGTCGCACATCCAGAGTCTATTTTTGGCAGTTTTGTATAGTTGTAAAATGTTTTGGTAAAGGTGCAATATCTTTCCACCCTCAAAAAATCCTTTAAAATTACCACTTTTATAGGTTTTCAAGGGTGCTGAAAATGAAAATAATGTTTAAAATTCCAGGAAATGAGTAGTTTCCAAGACCTAAAAGAATTATAGTTTTAAAATTAGGTGATCACTTATCTATATTAATTTAACGTAAAATGAGCACCCACTTTATGGACACCTTTTTTGGTATGGTCTAATATTTTTTTAGAAGTGGTGTTTATTGTGGTCTGATAGATCCCAACAACACCTATATCAAAAACTGTTTTCCAAAGCTTTTTGAGTGTGCTGAAAATGAATATCGCATTTAAATTTTCTGCAAATAAGTATTTTTCCGGATATTAAGTAAAAATATGCGCGTACAACAATGGTCACCACTTATAACATAAAAAATGTGATATTCATTTTCAGCACATCTGAAAACCTATTGAAACAAATTTTTTAGGTAGATTTTGTGTTGGTCTATCAGGCCACAGTTACCAAATAAATACCACTCCTAAAAACAAGATGCCCCTTCCCAAAAAAGGATGCTATAAAGTGGGTATTCATTTTATATTAAATACATAAAGAAAAGTGATCCCCCACTTTTAAAAGCTATAATTTCTTCATATCTTGGAAATTACTTGTTTCTTGGAATTTTTAAACATATCTTTATTTTAATAGTGGTAATTGTAAAGGATTTTTGAGGATGGAAAGATACTGCATCTTCAACAATGTTGCAATCACAGTTTTCCTAGTTTTGCATATGAATTACAAATATGGGTACTTGTACAGTTTAATAACCAGACATTAAAAAATGAAAATATTGAAAAGGTTGCACATATCCCTTATGGAACGAAGTTCTAAAAAAAAAAAAAAAAAGATTCACTTAATTTCATCAAGTAGTTTTTTTTTTTTGTTTTTTTTTTTTTTTAAATTTTTTACAGCGAAAAAACAATTTATGATACCGAGCAAAAGGTTAAATTTTTAGGAAGAAAAGCTAGTAATAAAAATGGGATGGAGTCTCGGCGCCTTATATTGGGTTACTTCTCCGTGGCATGTTAAAAATTTCCATAATGGCTGACTTCAATGTGCTCTCATAAAAACGTGTTTTTCCGCTGTAAAAAAAAAAACTACTCAATCAAATTAAATGAAATTTTTTTCGGAGATCTTCAGTCCAAAACGGATACGTACAATATAACCTTCATTCAATACTTTCATTTTTTAATGTCTTGATTAAACTGTACAAGTACCAACTATATATATATATATATTTCTCCAAAACCTCTGGTCTTGATGGAGAGGAGACTAAAACTTTCTGGTATGGTTTAAAATGATCTAAAATAACAGCAAAGAGAGACTTGATTCCAAATATTTCTCATATGTTATATCTCTCCTCTTTGGTTTTCATACATAAGTAAATTTTACAGTATATAAGGATTATTTGATGCTGGAGATATTCATAATTGTACCCTATTTCCAAAAGAGGGAAGATATAACATATGAGAAATATTTGGAATGAAGTCTCTTCTTGCTGTTATTTCAGATCATTTGAAATTATAGCAAGTTTTAGTCTCCCCTCCATCAAGGCAAGAGGTTTTGGTGAAATCTCTCTCTCTCTCTCTCTCTCTCTCTCTCTCTCTCTCTATATATATATATATATATATATATATATATATATATATATATATATATATATATATATATTTATTTTGTGTACAGAAAGTTGTTAGTTGAGACAGATCATTGGTACCGTCGGTTTCAAGCCCGATAATAAGGCCCGTTTAAGGTATCCTTATCAAGCTCTCTTCAGCCAATATATATATATATATATATATATATATATATATAATTACACATAAATCCCTAGTGCTAGTATTCTTATACTTCAACCTTTTTGATATGAATGCCAAATTGAACTTTTCGCCCATAAACTTTATAAAAAATTAACAAACACAGTGAAATTCAGAACTAGTGGTGTTTGGTGCTCTACTAATTGGGACACTAAATTCACTGATTGAAGTGGGAGAAAAATATTTCAATGAAACCATTCATTTGTTCACATTTTTTACGATACAGATAACTGATATGCTTAAACTCTTTCAAGGAAGAATCTTGCTTTACACTAAGTGGAAACCATCATTTATTCATAGTGCTCCACATTATCTTTTTAACAGTCTTTGTTATTGATTGATTTTAAAAATGTAAAGTAATTTTTCTTTTTAAATGATATAAATTTTATTGTAAAACCCTGAACTCCAAAATCATTAAAAAAAAAAAAGACTTTATCTGAATTTCTTTTTTATTGTCATTTATCTGAATGGTTTAATGTACATAATTATTTTGTCCTTTTCTGTTTAAAATATAGTTTCTGATTTGAGTACTGGTCGTGTTGGTGCACCTCTGACATGCTGTGAAATCAGATTGCGGGACTGGCCTGAAGGTAATCCATTCTCTTCCTACTTCTGATCCCTCTCACTTGTACCTCCCCATTGGAGGATTATAACATGTCTTTCTTACACAACCGTCAAACGTTTACATTTTTTTTTTACATAAGCATCACCACTTATCAAGGCATTTAGACCACTCGAGGATAAGGGTTAAGAGTGTACAGTAGTCAATTGGACAATATAGTAATCGCTAGTAATGGAAATTTGGTAAATTTGTTAACTTATATGGAATGGCTCATCAAGAACTTGTTTACGTTGGACTTACAATCAGATTGTAGTCAGCTGGAAAGTAGGAAAACAGAAGCACTTTTAAGAAAGGCACTTTTAAGAAAGGAGCTTTGTTCATGGAATCTACATTTAGGTTTAGGCACAGCTAAAGAGTGGAGGGAATTATTAATAGTTATTGAGTGTTTCTTGTGACAGTTTGGCGAGGGGGGGGACCATAGATTGAAGCTCAGTCAAGCAATTGCCATGAAAATAACTATAAAGCAGAGACAAACTTGCAACATCTCTTCTGTGAGATAGAGGTTGCAGGAAAGAGAAAAGGACATCTCCTATGAGGCTATGAAGTCTATTTTGAACTGTATCAAGGCAGGACAAGTCCTTTCTAGCAGCTCCTGCCCAGATGTGGCAGCAGTACTCCATCTTTGGATGTACCTGGCTCTTATATAGACAGAATTGTATCAGCAGTGAGATATCTACTGGATTGATAGGACACCATCATTTTTCCAGCGGTCTTGGCAACAGATTTGATGTACAAGTTCCATTTCAGATCAGGAGTAAAGGTCAAGCCCAGAACCTTGTCAAAACGCGAGTCCTCCCCAAGACGAGAGCCATTCATTTCAATTGATGCCAGATGGGGATCAAAGCGTTGATGATGTAAAGATAAAAGCTTGGTTTTAGATGCATTAAAAGTAACCAGCCACTCCTTTCCCCATTGTACCATGTACTCAAGATCAGAGGAGAGAGAATCGGAGAGAACTTGTTCGTTTACGGTCTTAGATGTGCTACCATAGATGGTAGTGTCATCAGCATAAATGTCTACAAATGATGTAAGGATGTGATTTGGAAGATCATTAATGTAGATCAGGAAGACAGTTGGGCCCAGGATGGACCCCTGAGGGACTCCAGCATTAATACTGTGAGCTTCCGATTTCTGCCCATCAACCACTACTCTTATAAACCTATCAGAGAGAAATGATTTAATAATTGAGAAGACATTTCCAGCTGTACCATAGCTGGAGATCTTGTGAAGTAAACCTTTATGCCATACCCTATCAAAGGCCTTTGATATGTCCAGAGCAATTGCCCTAGAAAGGTTCCCCCCATTGAGAGATTCGCTAATCCTATGAGATATAACTGTAAGCACATCTAGCAGAACAGAAACCATATTGCATATCACTAAGAAGTTTATTTTTGCTGAGATGGTTGATTACTTCTCTATTTAACACAGATTCAAGCAACTTACTCATGACGCACAGGAGACTTATTGGTCTGTACTGAGAGGGAGATGAGCGATCACCTGAAAATGCAAGGCATACTAATGAGGTTTTACTTATTTGAAGAATGTAAAACAATTCACAAAGAAATCTATACAATAAATATAACATTTATTTATTCTGTCATGAGAATTTTGGTAAAAACACAACAAACAGACAGACAAAAAAAACAATAAAATGATGCAGAAATCTCCAAATTAATTTCGTTCATTGTACTTTAATTTTATTTTATCTTTGATATTGAATTTAGAAAAGATGTGTTTAAAACAGAAAGTCTTTATAACTTTTTTTTAAAATTGAAAGAAAAATGAACTTTCTTACTGGTGCCATGTTTGTCAAACATCACAAATGGGGAAAAAAGTTTGTTGGTATCTAATAAAACAGTCCATTCACTAATTTGATTTGATAAATAATCTTTATAGACGGAAAAGATAATCTTCTTTATTAACTAATATTTCTGTTACCAACATCACCTGGTTCAAATATTTTGTAAACTACATGAATCTTTAGTTGTGTTAGCATGAGAATTACATGATTGTAAAAAGTGTCAGATCTTTGCTTTTTAGTGGGATTACACTTTTATGCTTAACCCAGAAAAAATGAATTTCTGCTTAATTCATTAAAACTTTATGGATGTGAATTCTCTTCATTTTTTTTTTTTTTTTTTGTTAAAATCTGCCCCCCCCCCCCCCCCCCGCCTCTCCTCCTTTTTCTCCCAAACGCTGATTTCTGCCTTGCCTCCTTATGTCGCTATTTGACTGAATTTTCTGTCATTTAAAAAGAAATTTTTTTTTTATCTTTCTCTGTTTCTTTTTCGTTCTCTTCCTGTCTTGTATTTTTTTTCTCACTTATGACAGATCTCTCTGAAAACTGGAAATGTTAATTTTTGCCATGAAGGCTAAAACTTGATGGGATACAGAATTAGACAACTTTTGTTCCATCAAAGAATGACTTCCTGTCTCTCTCCCTCCACATGTACATCCATTGTCTCCCTCTTAGGTTGTTTTCATTTGTTTTTTTTCTTTTTTTATTTTGTGCTGCCTCCTCCTCACACATGTACATGTAAATTTCCAGATTTAAGAACTTCATCTTGATTTCAGTTTTTTTTTTTTTTTATCCTATTGGCTACTTACATTCTTAAACATACAGAATTTTTTAAATTTTTAGTTATGTCTTCGTTGCAATTTGTAGATTTGAAAATGTGATTTCTTTGTCGTTTAAATGTCATTAAAAGTCAAATTAGTGATAAAGTTATCAGTGGAAGATTTAGTCTTTCCAAAGTTTATTCCCACCTCCATCTGAAAAAGATGCCAAGGGAAGTAAGTCATATCTAATCAAGAGAGATAATTCAACTCCCTTGTTAAAAAAATATATATGTTTAAGTAACCTGAGGTGAGGCCATTTTCTCTTCCCTTCAATTTCTTTCCCACAGAAGAAACATTGCTAGCCAGTTTCTACTGTTATTTTCATGACATCTGAGCTCCAATCTATGCCCCCCCTCCTCTGCAAAACTTTCACAAAAACACTTGTCTATCTAAAACCACTATAAATAATTTCCCCCCACTCTATCTGTGCCTAAACATAAACATGGATTCTATGAACAAAACTTCTTTTCTAGAACTGCCTGCCCGTAAACTTGTTCTGCTGGCCTGCTTTCCATCTAACTACAATATAGTTGTTTTAAAGTCTAATGTAAACAAGTTTGTGTTCAAACCATTTTCTTAAAGAATGAAATTTTACCAAATTTCCACTGCTAACGATTACTATGCTATTGTCCCAATGACTACCATGCACTCATTAATTCTTATCCTCTAATGGCTTTCGGTCCTTGACTAGTAGTGACTCTTATAATAATTAAAAAAAAAAAAAATTAATTCATATTGTATTTTTCTTCTTGCTGTCAAATTGAAAAAAACTAAATAATTTGCTGTTTTTACTTTTGTAAAACATGATTATAACAAAAAGTTGTCTGAAAGCAAAGATTAACTCCTTTCACTTGATTAAATAATTAATGCTGTTAAATTGGTAAATTATAATTAATTCACTTGATTAAATAATGCTGTTAAATTGGTAAATTATAATTAATTCACTTGATTAAATAATTAATGCTGTTAAATTGGTAAATTATAATTAATTCACTTGATTAAATAATGCTGTTAAATTGGTAAATTATAATTAATTCACTTGATTAAATAATTAATGCTGTTAAATTATAATTAATTCATTTGATTAAATAATGCAGTTAAATTGGTAAATTATAATTAATTCATTTGATTAAATAATGCAGTTAAATTGGTAAATTATAATTAATTCACTTGATTAAATAATGCTGTTAAATTGGTAAATTATAATTAATTCACTTGATTAAATAATACTGTTAAATTGGTAAATTATAATTAATTCACTTGATTAAATAATACTGTTAAATTGGTAAATTATAATTAATTCACTTGATTAAATAATGCTGTTAAATTGGTAAATTATAATTAATTCACTTGATTAAATAATGCTGTTAAATTGGTAAATTATAATTAATTCACTTGATTAAATAATACTGTTAAATTGGTAAATTATAATTAATATATTCTGAATAAAAATGTTTTTTGCTTTTCTAAATATTCAAATTAAAATGTAAAAATTTTCCATCTCTGAATTCCTTGTTTGTATTTTTTGTCAGGTGGTTATACAACGCAAGATACCCCTCATCCTCGAGGTGAAATCCTTGTCGGAGGTGGTAACATCGCCATGGGATATTACAAGAATGAAGAAAAGACCAAGGAAGATTTCATCCAAATGAATGGAATCAATTATTTCTGCACTGGAGACATTGGTCAATTTGAAACTGACGGTTCTCTCAAAGTTATTGGTAAGTCAAGAAGCATAATATAAACACTATCCTTGTGACCAATGGTAAACTAAGTCTATGCCTGGTATTGATACATGCACCAATGAAACCATGAAAAAATGACACCAAACAAATATAAAAGCCATAGGGCTCAGGAGAAAGATGTGAACCTCATGAGCTCCTTTGATAGTCAACATCGGAGACCAGGTTGGCATCCTGCGAATGTTGGCCCTTTTTATTTTAAGTAATGGAATACAACCGACCAAATACAAGTAAATATGATGTACATAAACTCTGCATAGGAAGAAATAAACCATAAAGGAAATTAGACTAGTAATCGAGTATGACTTTAAAAGTAATCCATATGCAAAAAGGCTCTTTGGCACATATAGAACATAATCCCAAGGTTATGTCATCGATTTTCCAAACTCATAAATAATTTATACCAGTAACAACTTGCCTATTTGTTTCAATGTCTCTGTGATTTTTTTGAAAAATTAAAGTAACATTTCTTGTACAATTCTTATGAAACTTTGTTGAATAATTGCTTAAAATTTTGGTAGTAAATTCTTGTTAATCGCTATCAATTAGTTTGATTCTCTTATTGGCACTTTTCTGTGGTTCTTGGAGGAACTACATGTGTAACATAGCGCAAATGCGTGCATGTAAATGCATGCAAAAAAGGAAAAAGACTATAAAAAGAGAAAGAACGATCATGAGAAAGATGTGAAATAGAGAAAAAGATAACATTTGAGATCTCACGAGATGCGTGGAGAATGTTCTAGATCAAATGGAATGAGGAAATAAATGTTGCTACAAAGAACAAGTTATTTCCTAATCTTTGTCTTGGTCTCGTTTGCAATTGGAAACTACATTAAGCTGCGATGTGTTGGTTCCCAGACAACGTAACACATGAAGGTTGCCATCATTCATAAGTGAAAGTTGTGCTATGAAACTAAATTCAAACTGTTATCAGTTATCCTTTTTACAACCATCATCTCCAAAAATTTTATTAAAATTAAATAATTCTATGATTTATGGAGATTAAAAGAAAAATCTTTTTAAATAAAAAAAAAAAAAAAAAAAAAAAAAAATTTATAGAAAAATGCGAGCATGAAAAGTGATATGGCTAAGCTTGAACATGGAAAAGTAAAGGACTAATTGTTAAAACTGGAAAAGAAAAGGACAAGATATACTAGTAAAAAATATAATAAATTTATAACTTAAAATATTGCAGCATTATATAATGTTATAAATTGAATTTGAAAAAAAAAATTCTTAATGCTACAATATTTTAAGTTATAAATTATATTTTTTACTAGAATATCTTGTCCTTTTCTTTTCCATGTTTAAGCTTAACCATATTACTTTTCATGCTCACATTTTTCTATAATCCATGATTTTTTCAGGTTTCCAATAAATTCACTTATTCTTTGTTTAATTTCAGTCTTATTCTTTTTCCTCCATAAACACATATGTAATAACAATGTACGGCACTCGTCTTTCAATAAAATACCTCCAATTATCTCCCTTTCATTCTGTTTCATTTGTTACTTCTCTTTTTGCGATAGTAATCGCTGAAGCGACGATGTTGCTACGGAAACCAGTCATAAAAAGCGTTGTTCACCTCCTTACATATTTTTACGATTTTGAACACCAGTAAATTCATAACTTGTTTTACTGAACGAAAATTGAAAAATATTTTCACAATATAGCTGAGAAGGTGATCTATAAATTGTAATAACTGTTTGAAATTTGGTGAAAAAATGAGTGAGCGGTGAAAGTTTAAAGCAGTTCTAAATGACTAAAACTGCCACTTAACCATATATTCAAACACTACCGCGTTTGAATGATATGGATCGTTCCCTAGTGTTAGATCATAGATTGATGGGGGGAGGAGTGTCTCTAGCGCTAACATTGTTTGTGCTTAGTTTGGAGTCTGGCCTAATCCCCATCCATTGCAAAATTGACTAATTAAAACAACAATTGAATTGGTAAGAATGAGTTTATTGTTGATTTTTTTTTTTTTTTTTTTTTTTTTTTTTTTCTGTGTTCTGTTTCTCAGATCGCAAGAAAGACCTTGTGAAACTTCAAGCAGGTGAATATGTTTCCCTAAGTCGAGTTGAGACTGTTCTGAAGATGTCATCTCTTGTCGAGCAAATCTGCGTTTATGCCAACAGCTTTCACAATTTCACAGTCGGGTTGGTTGTACCAAATCAGAAGAACCTCTGCAAGCTTGCCAGTGAGATTGGTCTCAACGGACTAGATTTTAAACAACTTTGCAAAAACCAAAAATTGGCCAACGAAGTGACAAAGAAACTCAGTGAATTTGGTGTTATCTGTAAGTGTATTTCTATCTCTCTCTCTACCTCTACCTCATGTGTTGTTTTTTTTTTTTTTAGGAACTTGCCTCTCTTACAGCCATAGATACAGTGAAACATGTTGTGATTAATAATTTTATCTATAACTGGGGGGGGGGGCTCAAAACAACAGTAGGCAGCCTGGGTAGAAAGGTGTATTTTTAAAATTAAAAAAAAAAGTGGTAGTAGGCAGGCAGGCTTGAACTTGTAATGTGAAGAAGAAAAAAGAAAGTTAAAAAGCAAGCATGACATTTTAACCGATGCGTCCATGCCAAAACTGGAAGTCACAAACGTTGGAATTAAGGCTCGTTAAATCAACGGAGACGATGATTTGCAAAAATGTTGATGAAAAAAGCAACACCTTCTTGTAGAAAACTGCCCAGTTGAGGGTGAAGGAATTTTTTGGTAAATTTTTCGATATTTGTCATCTGAAATGTCGAAAGATACCTATCTCCTCCGGATCTGTTGCGTGTCGAAAGTTCTTGGCAGACCTACACACACACACACATATACACTTTGCCTTTTATATATTAGATTATAATGCTGTTTCAGTTGATGTCAGTACCAGCAAATTCATAGCTTCACGATAATATTCATTTGCTAATATTGTTCCTTTGATGAGAATACATTTCTTTGAAACTCTGTGGATTAAGGAAATTTGAACTTTTTCTTATTTGAGTATCCTGCCAAACAATAAATTCTTGTAAAATATCATTTACAGTCTTAAATTTTGTTCTGACAAACTCTATTTCCTCCTATCTTGGTTGTATTGAAGTTTTTTTTATTTGGTTGAGATTATTGTATAAATATTAATATTTATATTCATTTTAGGTTTTGGCTTGTAAACTTCATTTTTACTTTTTGATTTTGTGGTACAAACTTTAAAGTTTTAAAAAGAATAAATGGAGTCCTAATTAATTGGAAAAAAAAATGTTATAAGAGGTGTGTGTGTGGGGGGTAATTCGAAAAATAGAAAGCGCGTTTCATATATTTAATAATCAGAAGATCATTCAACTAAAACCTAGAAGATATATGAAAAATAATTTTAAGAAATCAATGCAACTAAAAGATAGGAAACCTTAACTCCAGATACCTTTCGACCGACATATCTTCAAAAGTGAAATGTTGGCAGATAACATTTAAAACAAATTAATAATTACATAAAGTTGCTATTAGAGCTGAAAGGAGAAGAAAAAAGATGTGGGAAAGGGATAAATCAAAAAGAAAATAAAAAAATCGCTGAGTAATTATCGGTTTGTCATCATACAAATGTTTTTTTTACTATTGGGGGAATTCTAGACAAGAACTAAAAAAAAAAATGTACCAGAATTGAATGAAAATTTTTAGGATCACTATTTTCTGTGCAGTTTAGTAATGAAAACGCAAATGACATCTCTATATAAAATGCAAAAGTGGCGTGTGCGTTTTTTTTTTATGCCTAGGAAAGGCTTTTTTTTTTTTACGAGGGGGGGGGGTCTCCATGTTTTAGAACTTTTTATATACTCCCTAGATTATAATATCTACGATTTGCAAAGGGACGTCGTCTCTAGATTTATTTTGATTGACTTTTATAAAATTCACACTATTCCATCCTCTCGCGTGTTTGTTCGTGTTTTTCGTATAAAAGCAAAACTAATTGAAAGCGAAGGCAGCTTCCTGGCTTTTCTGCAGGGACATCCAGAAAGCAGTTAGCTTTGATCAATGTGGGGGAAAACCCTCATATCAGAAAATTGCTATTCATTTGGACACTCCCTTTTTGTGGGGAGCTGGTTTTCCCCAACATCATGGGGAAACAAATAAATGAAACAGTGGAAAGCTGAACTGGCCTTCAGCCAACCTTTTCACTTAGCAAGTCAACTTTTTGATTGACATCGCTAAATTTAAATGCTTTTCACTTCCTATAGCCTCGTAGCGGTAAGATGTCCCATTTTCTTTCACTTTCTTTTCCACCTTTGCGTCACCGTGTCACGGATTCGAGCCTGCCTGACCACTAACATTTTTTTTCTTTTACACGTCCAAACACATGGGCAATGCTGGGTACCCCCGCTAGTTAATAGATGTTTTCCTGCTACTAATTCACGTTTGTTATGCTCTAATTCAAAAACATACACTTCCATAATTAACTATGGCATTAAACAAGTTAAGGTAAAAAGAAATTACTATATTATTAACTAGCTGTATCTATCTGGATACAATTTAATCATTTTAGTTTTTAATTCTAATTTCTTTGAACATTTTAAAACTTAAGATAGACAATTATTATTATTAAATTTAAAATGAGTTATCCCCCTTACTGATTTTTATTTTTAAATTATTATTTAAAAATGTTTCATGTTAGTCATCAGGAAAAAAAAAAACCCCCAAAACTTGTAGCTAAATGCATTATTTTATTGACAATAACATGCTACAACAAAAACAAATGAAAATTGGCTTGTCTTAAGTAAAGTTTAATTTGTCAGTTTAAAGTCTATTTGAGTCTGACTTTGAAAATCTTACAGTATGACTTTATAGTATAGGGAAAAGAAGAAAAACTTCAGAAACGAAAATATCATATTCCAAAAATTATGTAAATTGAGTAGTTTTATTTTTATAAAGAAAATTATTATAAGTAATTAATGTGAATTTGTAGGCATAACATAAATCTAGTATGAGTATTGTTGAGTTCTATTTGTTTCTTGAGATATTTTTCTAAATGGCAGGTGAGACAGTCACTTAGATACTCATAAAATTTGATTTTTATTTAAAAATAAAACTACTTGATCAAGTTGATTTTTTGGAACATTTTTGTTTCATCACAGGTATATAATACTAATTTTTATTTTTGTTTTTTACTATATAAGATATTCTGGATGTAAATCCATTGTTATATATTTTGTTTGTTTCAAACATTTATCACTGTCACATTTTTCTGTATTGGCTAACTCTCATGGTATTCTTAAGTTTTATGCATTCCCTAATTAGCTGAGTAGCTTCTGTCTATTGCTAACAATTTTATGAGCATGGCTTAATAAAAGAGGGAAAAATTACTCCAAGAAGAAGAAAACAACCATCTTTAATTTTGCATTATTTTTTATTTTTTTATTTTTTTCAGCTTGTCTGGAACGCTTTGAAATCCCAGCCAAGATTAGCCTTTGTCCCGATGCCTGGATGCCTGACTCAGGGCTTGTTACTGATGCATTCAAATTAAAACGTAAAAACCTTGAGGAGAAATTCCAGACCGAGATTCGAACAATGTATGGCTCCCTGTAAAACTACTTTGGTGGGTGCATTTGAGGGGAAGAGGGC
The DNA here is from genome assembly GCF_053919585.1 of Euprymna scolopes. Lineage (NCBI taxonomy): Eukaryota > Metazoa > Mollusca > Cephalopoda > Sepiida > Sepiolidae > Euprymna > Euprymna scolopes. Next base: position 30,896,451 of record NC_136492.1, read on the forward strand.
CGGACAGTTAGACTTCCCTCCCCCTCTCATCCATTTCCTATGTTTAGGGTTTACAGGAGACAAAAAGTAAGCCCCCTTGAAATCATAGAGGAGACCTCAAGAGCCAAAATATTTCTTGAAACAAAACACAATCTTTAGGTTCTTGTGTTCTTCTCTTCAGTGTCTGTGTCCCATGGCTTAACCCAGTAAAAATAACAATATCTGGTTAATTTTTTTTTTCACACTGGGTGCTAAAATTATTATTTTAAGATTATTATAAGATAATGTATCTATGATAATTTTTATTGGTTTTAATCTTAAATGAATTTTAATATTTTCCCCCCTTTTGTGTCTCAAAGAAAACAATGTTTGCAGAAGTTCAAGAATTTGCCCTTTTTTTTTTTTTTAAACAAAACAAAATAAGGCAAAAAAAAAAAGATTAAAAAAAAAATACTTTGTTTTCTCTACATATGATTATATGAAAGTATGGGTGAAATTTTGAAGTTAGATTTTATTTATTTTTTTTATAATTAAAGAAATTATTAAAAAAAGAACAAAAAAATAAAACACTTTAAATCTAAAAGAACCCTAAAATTATATCTTTTATTCAATATTTTAATTTATTTTTAATTTATTTTTTTTTTGTTTTTTCTTGAAATTTTGTAATACAGGTACTGGACGAAATATCTGTTAATCTTGTGGCCGAAAGTGGTCCAAATTTCCCAATATTTAAAATTTCAGCTTAAACATATAAGTAAAATAGCACTATAAAGTAAATGACAAATTTGTATTTAACATTAATATTATTATTAATACACTTCTAAAACAGAATCTGTTTAGACTTTATTTATTAGTTCACTTTCAATTCTTAAAAAAAATATACTGTATGATGTGTTATATAAAATGAAAGTTAGATGAACAAAAAATAAAATCAAAAATATAGCTTTTGGTACACTGTTTTATTTAATGTATACTGGTAAAATAGTGCATTATTTTTTAGTTAACATATACCGGTATGAAATAGTATACTTTTTAGATAAACTAGTATACATTGATTTATTGTTTAACAGATATCAGTACAAATTCATACATTAACATATTAAAAAAATGCAGTTACAAATTAATACGCCATTTTATTTAACCGATTCCAGTACAAAACAGTACCTATAAAGCACATAGTATATTTAATATTGGTCAGTTTATTAAAAGTAAAGAACAAAATTGTTTTAATGTGCTATGTCCAAATTAATCAACTTTTAAAGCAAATTAAATAGCCAGTTTCCTGGTATTTCTGGATTTCTATAAACCCAGGTAAAAGGTTTGATTTATGTACATTGATTTTCCTCTGCTTGAAATGCGTGTTTCTTTGTTATTAAATGTCAATTTGATTTGCCAGTAGAATTTTAAACTCAGAAGACTGAATTATTTTATTAACAAAGCATTATTAGACTCCTTATAAATGTGAACATTTACAAAGAGATAAAACTGAAAAGTGTTAAATTCTATTCGAACCATTTTTCAATAATTTTGCAGTGTTCCTGAATCTTTTAGATGTTTGTATTATTTGAACAACTGTTCTCATGTTGAGTCTTATTCTCACAACTTTTCGACCGATATAACCACTAACCTACTTCAAATGTCTCTTGTCAAGCTCAGGAATCTTTCTTTCAAACTTGGGAACCTGCACAGAATTTTGAACGCAACCCTTTATATGATTATGCAGTTTTTATTAGTGAAAATAAGTGATAATAATCTGTTTTTTTAAATTTTTTTTTATATAAACCAAACAATTTTCAAAGCAAAACATCTTTTTAACAAAATAATTACTAGGCAGTTCAAATATATCATCAATAAATTCAAATAGTTTAAAGTAGCTAAAGCTAAATTTACAGATGTAAACTTCTATGAATAAGATTTAGGTGCAAATTCAGAATTCACCTTGATTTAAAAAAAAAACAAAAAAAAAAAACAGATTAATCTCTATAATCTCTATCTATCACAGCACGAGAATGTCATATTCCCAACAAAAGCACATAAATAGATCAAGCTTTTTTTTTTTTTTTTTAGCTAAGGAAATCAAATTTTATAATCAAGAGAGACATTTACATCTGCCATGTTTAATAAATAAGAAGACAACTCAATTCGAATTACCAAAATCAAAATTAGTCTTGTAACCGCTACAATTTACTATGAAAATCACTAAAGAAAAACTACTTGATCAATTTACGTAATTTTTGAAATATGACATTTTTGTTTTGTGATAGTTTTATATATATATATATATATATATATATATATATAGGTTGAATTCTGGATAAGAACCAAAATTTCTTACAAAGTCCCATCTATGGCATAAGATAACACGAGTCTGCCTCCCAGCTGACTACAATAGTTGTAGTCAAGTCTAATGTAAACAAATATTTTTTGGACCGTCCTCTTGGATAATCGATTCCTCTTAAGTGACCTTCTGCCCATTCAACCCATTGTTTCCAAATCTCTTGTGGTGGCAATCATCGTCTAACTGCCGATTTCTTTAAACCTTGTCCATTAAGTGCTCCCCTGGACCGTGATAAGTTGTAACTGTACTCTTGCTAGTAGAATTTAAACAAACAAAACTTAAGCAGTTCTATAATTTCCATTCTCTTTTAATTGTATTTCAGACAAAATGTATTAAGGTATTTAACAATTTCCTGAATTTCTTTTGCCAACTTAAAGAAGGTTTACAAATTGCAAGAGGCATGTTTGTGAACTTTCATGTTGGCAGAAGAAATTGATAAGATCGTTAAATTTCTTTAGAGAGGTTTTTTTGTCTTCCCCCAATATATGTGTGTGTCGTTACAACCAGGAAGACATTGATGCTATTTTCCAAAGTGACAGAGGCTGAAGATAGTCTGACATAGGTGACCAGATATGTGTTTTCCTTGTTTTGAATTTGAAATTGATGATACCGATATGGTTCTGATCTTCTTAGCACATATATAAACGCTTTTATTTTTTCAATTTTCTTAATAATCAAGCACTCTGCTGGGGTTCTTTCTCACTAACCTTACACAGAAGTGTGTGTGTGTGTGTGTGTATATATATATATATATATATATATGATGGACTCTCTCCTTTCAATTTTGATGTATAAGTTCCTCCACAACAACTAAGTTGTTTGAAAATCTGCGTATATGATTTGTTTATCATGGTGAAGACCTTGTGCAGAACCAACCACACTTTTTTGATACAACTGCTAATCTCAGTTGATGTAATGGCTGCCACACACAATAGACTTTAGATTTTTGCATCAGTGTTCCTTCTCTAAGATGCATGTCTTAACGAAGACTGAGGGTGCATCTCTCCCAGTGGATTAAATGTGCCCCCAGATACCAATCTGGAAATTTCTACATCTCGACATAGTACATACAGCACCTAACATTCACAAATGATTATCCATCTGATATTGGCAAGGTTGATCATATGTGTGTGTGTGTGTATATATATATATATATATATATATATTATACACGCACTCATAGTTTTGCAAAATAATGAAAAACAACAAATGATATGTGAAATAGATAAAGAATTAAATAATCTATTAATATAGATGCAGTACGTTTTGTCATTATGGATTTAAAAAACTAGCTTGTTCATGGTTAATTGGTTGTCATCTCTGGTTCAAAATTTACTGGTCAGCTTTTGGCATTTGAATAACTATTTTGATTAGTTTTTTTTTAATAAGGAATCAAGCTCTAAACTCTTATTTGCTTTATTAATAAAAAAAAATTAAGAAAATTCAATGAGAAAAAAAAAACTGATTTTGTATTTTTATCCCCCTTCCCCTTCTTCCCTTATCCACTTTCCATCATCAAAACCATTGTTTGTCATTTGTTTCTGAGTTTTTTTTTTTTTTTTTTTCAAAGTTTTAACAAAATTTTTATTTTATTTTTCTTGCTTTAAAGTCTAAAAATTAATTCAAAAAAGAAGAAAATTCTTAGTTTTGCTGTCATAATAAAATAAAGAACTAACACCTGCACATGCTTGTATACTTTTACATATGCAACAGACACACTCACATACTGACTTGTGCATACACATACACAAACGCTTATAAATACGAACACTTGCCAATGCTAAAATATTAAGATGAAGAAAGGGAAAATTGAAAAAAAAATAATGGTATTAACATTTCATTTTCATGTATTTCAAGAGTGAGACAAGAAATTAAAATATCAAAAAAGGAGCACAAATGCAAAGACTTGTTTAAACTTGTTTCACTCATGAAAAAACATCTTTGCTACATGAGAGTGAGACATTGATATCATATTGACTTTTGCTTTTTGTCTCTTGTATTTTTCAGACATGCAAATAGATCAAAATGTATTTGTTCTGATCATTCTCAGGAGGTCATTTCCCAAAGCATTACTTCCTCCTTAGTTTATTGCCAGAGGTAGATATACCAAATAATGGTAACAGGCTAATTATGGCAAATTTTGCACCCTCCCAAACTATCCTTTTTTTTTGGAGGTGGGTGGGTGAGGCTGAATTGCTCACAATTAAACTGATCTTGTTTCAAACTTTGCTGCAATGGAAGGCAGATTAACATTGGTATATGTGCTAACACATCCATACATTCACATGCATAAAATGCACACATGCAGAAAATTTCCACAAGATTAGAAAATGTATTTTTTTAAATCTTATAAACCCATTATCTTTTTAATGACTGTTTCTACAATGTAATATTACTTTGTCACTTGTAAAGACTACAATTTCTACTTTTGTATGACTGGAGATTCCATGGAATAGCTTCCCTCCATAATTGTCTGTTTTTTTTTTTTTCTTTTTTTTTTTTCACATACAAAAAAAAAGTAAAAGCGAAAACTATTTTAGGATCTTATTTATTTTTTATTTTTGTCAATATTTCTTATTTTAAACTGTCTTGGTATAAAATAATGAAATATGTTGGCTCCTATATATAAAAATAAAATAATCTTTCCTTTGACTTCAAAGAATAATTTTGGGCCATTTTTAAAACTTTTTTTTTTTTTTTTGAAATCTAATAAATTAAAAAAAAATTTCAAAACCTTTTATTTTTGGATACATTCCAATTCAATGATCTCTAAATTTTTTTTATTTTTTTTTTAATTTAATTTTTTTTTTTAAATCTGTATTTTATGTATCCATCAACCAGCTTTCTCCAATTTTTTTTTTTTTTTTGTTAATCTCATCATACATTTCTTTTACACAACGTATGCAACAGGGGATGACTGCTGTATGAGTCTGGGTACTGATTAGTACACAATGCATGATGCTTCCTTCCTATTTTAGACTACTACTCCTCTCTTTGTTCATCTCTTTTTATTACTAGTTCTGTTTCTTCTCCCTCCACCCCCATCACACACTCAGAGCTTTGCCGCCATCTTAGTTATTTATTTTTTTATCCATGGCTAAAGATGACATGCACTCAGGCTTGCATTTTTAATTCTACCTTTTAAGATGTCTGTAGGAAAGGAACAATTATAAATTGTCCTGTTTGGATATATTGCAATCAGTTTTGGAAAGGAAAATGAGACTTTGTTATAACTGACTTAAATAATTTTGTCTGTCTCCTGAAAACTAGCCCAGTCTAATTACAAGCAATTATTTGTGAAAATGAGACTTTTATAATTATGGATGATCTAAAGAACCTATATAGTCCAGTGATAATATGGATATAGACATATAAAGTATACATTTGAATAAGCCATGATTTGAATGAATCGTGCTAAGAGATGAATGTGTTATAAAAATAGAAAGACAGCATTGAGAAAAAGGAACGAAAATAAAAACTGCAGAAAAGAACAGGTGAAAAAAACCCTTCAATATTGGGAGTCCATGTATATGTCATTATCACTGTTGGTTTCATATTAGAGAGGACTAGTATCCAGGAGAGTTGGAAAAATGATAAATATTACAAGATACAATATTACAAAAAACAAAGTCCCATTTTCCTAAATAAAACATGCTTGCAAATAAATGATCAAAACACAGAATAGATCAACTTTTTGGATGTGTGAAAATTGAAAGTATTTAAAATCTTATTTTGGACCTGATTTTTTTATTTTTTATATTATTTTTTGACTCCATCAATGCAGTCCCCAAATAAGCCCAACAAAAAAACGAATCTTAAATCTGTCTTTCCATGTTGTATTTTAGGTGAGACTTTTTTGTATGATAAAACTAAATGTTATGAAATGTCATCTCGCTCTGAATCCAAAAATGATTAATTGTGGGATAATTAAACGAGAAAAAATTGTTTCAGAATTTTTTTAGATGGGAATTAATAATTTGGATTTGGATTCTTCCAACTCCACTCATTATCTTGGTTGTTTATATTCACAACATTTCGACCAATGTAACTGACAACCTTCTTCAGGTTCATTGTTTCAAACTTGGTAATCTTCTATTGGCTCAGGTTGAAAATTGCAGTTAGATGAAAAAAATGAAATGAAATTTGAAAAAAAAAAAAAAAAAAAAATTTTGAATAAGTTTTCTTGAAAATCCCATACCATAAATGTTATGCTAAATTTCCTGAACTTAAAAAAATTTGAATGTAAAAACAAAAAAAAGTAGAAAAGCATTTTTAATAATTGAATGTGATACATGGGACTTCTGAGTGAAAGTAAATTATGGTTTCAGAGAGAGATTTCAAAAAAAAAAAAAAATTTTTTTTTTTTTTTAATAATCTGAAAAAGTTGTTCTTAACTGTGCTCATTATAGAATAAACGGGCTAGAAGAAAAAAAAAGAAAGGATTTTCCTATACATCCACAAAATTGATAACATTTAAAATGCACTTACATGCATATATTAAATGTATAAACATCTTTTTTAATACTCTAAGTGCACTCAATAAAAACAAGCTTAGTCGACTACTAGTAGTAGTCATCATCATAGTAGTAGTGATAATCTATAATCTTCATCCATTTAAATTTTTTTTTTTTTTTTACAGAGGCAAGGCATAAAATCTTATCTTTGATACAATTCTGCTAACGGTAATCTTTGAAACAGTGTCTCCAAAAATTATATGTATATACATACAGAAGGTCATAGGCTATAATTTAGAAAGTCTTAAAGTAATAGATTATTTAATTTTTAACTGCAAGAAGCTACCAGTATTTAAACATTTTTTTAAAATTAAATTTTACTAAATAAACCCATTATTTTACTTTCATCTGATTTGTCTTTTATTTTTGTTCATTAGCAACTTCTTTACTTGCAGGGCTACCCAGTGTTGCTCGGAGCCACATAAAAAACTAAATAGATGTTAAATAGTGCTAAGTTTCTCACCTCCCTAGAAAAGAAATTCCTTATTTTTTATGTGAGGAGCAAAAAAAGTAAAATTTAGGATACCTCCAGAGCACTACTAAAACGAAGTTTCTCCAATCTCCTGCCTTTCTAGAGAAATGACAATAGTTAAGAAACAATAAATCAAATCCATAGCTAGCATCTTTCAATTTGAAAAAAAAAAAATGCTGATTCATTTCCTCAACTATTAATACATGATAACATTAAAAATTGTGTTTAATTCTTGATAATATTCAATGATACAAATGGCCATTTCATCTTTAAATGTTTTTTACTAAAATTTAGATATTATTTTTGAAGGGCAACACTGATTAAAAGAACAAAAATATCAGCTTTGTAGGGGTTTTTGAAGTTTTAACTGGACATACAAGTGCACAGACAACTGCCCTCTATCTGTAATATAGTCTAACAGGGCTATCCAATGTTGTCTGAGACAAAAGTATAACTTATTTCTATTAAAACTTCTATCTCCAACCCCCATATTTCTCAGCCTATTATTCTCTAAATGGATATACATACACATACAACTTTCCTTTATATAAGTAATGAGTTGGAATTTTCTTTTCAAATTAGTAAAAAATAACACTGAAATTCCATATAGGTTTTATTGTTTCTTACTGTTAGCAGAATTGTGCCCCTCCCTCTCTCTCTTTCAAACTATAAAGTGTTCGCTAATATACCAAATGAAACCTGTTCTTATGTATTGGATTTGTTGCTAAACTCTTTTTATTTCTGTGTGGGTTTGATTTTATAGTTTAAAAAAAAAATATGATTTGACATTTTGCGAAGGAAAAAAAATCAGATTTGAAATTACAAAAAAACTTTATAAATTAGTTTATAGCAATGTATTTTTTTTTTTTTTTTTATTCATCTGCCCTCAAAAATCACTTTTCTTTTGCTGTTTGTATTAAAAGACTGAAGAATAAAATTAAAAATAGCTTCTCTCACCATTTTAATAAAAAAATAAAATAAAAAGATTTTTTTCCAGAGTGAATAAAACTAATCAAAGTGTGAACATTTTTTCGTTTTCTTCCCCCTTTTTTTTATTTTCCTTTACAAAAAGCAATCCCAGTTTTTTCTTCTTGGGACTGAATGAAAGAAAAAAAAATCTTTGTGACTGCATACATGAAAGAATAAAATTGTATAACATGTAATTGGGAAGTTATTTTCATTCCTTTGAGTTCGTGTGTCCCAAAAAAGTTATTTTCATTCCTTTGAGTGCGTGTGACCAAAAAAAAAAAAAAATGAATAATTAAATAAAAATTTATTCATTTTTTGTCTTAACATTTTTTCTAACCCATTAGGTCCCACTGTCCTAGGATACCTAATAATTTCTCTAAAATCTATAATAAATAATAGCACTGTTTACTGCATAGTTACTTCGAAGAAAAGATAAAATTAATCTATATTCATCAACTTCTCTCCAATGGTTGTTGAAACTTGGTGGGTGGGGGGGATATTCTTAGGAATTTTACTGAAATTCTATTGGTTAGATGATGTATGAACTCATATAAATAAGCCTTGCAATAATAAGTCACTAACTTATTGCCAAAAGTGCAATGTAATTTTTGTGCGAACTGCTTTTCTCCTTACCATAATGCGTAAATTTTATCTTGAATATACAGCATCTTAGTTTCAAAAATATATCACATGTATCCAGTGTCCTATTTATAAGAGTCAATATTTCACTTTTTAAATGAGAGTAAAAATTTTTTTAGATACCCTGGGACTTAATGGGTTAAGCACTTTTTAATTTCTGAAAAATTAATAAATATTTTCATAACTAGTTATATTAACCCGGCTCTGCCCAGGTTTCATTACATTCAAATTTGTTTTGTGAATATTTCTATTTTCTGTAACCATGCCTTTTCGTTAGGTTTAGTATCTAAGCTTTTGTTTAAAACCAAAAAAGTAATTTTTATAAAAAGTATAATTTATTCCCCTTTGCTGGCTTTTTTTTTTCTTTTTTTCAGCAAACTGTTGAGAAACATTAGTATTTTTAAAAATAAATTTTATTGAAATATTGCCAATAACATGGTACAATGAAAATAAAAATTAGCTCGTCAGGATCAAAATTTCTCAGATTAAATGTTATTTAGGTCCAATTTTTCAAATCTGGCAAATATAATTTTAAGTATTAGATAGTCTTTAAAAATATCAACTTTTATAAATTGAAAAAAGGAAATATTGCAGTAAATTCCTTTTAATATTTATCTGAGAAGAAAAAGGTCAACTTATTGAATGAATAATTGTGAAATACATTCTTCAGATGCCTTGAGAGCTCTTCAGTGATTTTTGCATCAGATCAGACAGCAACCATCATTTTTCTGTTCTTTCTTCAAGCCATGGTCATAAAACTGTTAAGAATAGACAGAGGCTACTAAGCTAATAAGGAAATGCATAAAACTTAGGGACACCACAACATTTAGGCAATACAGAACTCCAAATATGTGACAGTGATACATGTTCATTCAGGCAACACGTTCAGGTATGCAGAACACGATGCGAAAGGAGATCACTGGTACATTTCTTACCAAGCACCAGTGTGATTATGCAAAAGGTCTAATGTAAATATCGTTGTAGGTTTGGTCTGTTCAGCTGCAGCACAGGGTGGTATTTAAGCATTGTAGTGGGCCAAGAACAATGAAATAATCTGTAGGCAACAGAAGCAACTGTTATATTCCAGCAAGTAGACAGCAGATCTAATCCAAACAGATCATATACTCCAGAGTGAACATGGTTTCAGCAGCGAATATGTAGTATATATCTGATGGCATGATGCTTTAGATGCTCAAGAGAATCCGAACACCTTGCCAACTCTGGCAAACATTTGGGACACATAATCCAAGTGGAGATGAATCATGACCTTGTAAAGCCTAGTCAGCAAACGCCATTCATGGGGAATTAGGATATGCAACATGTAAAGTTCCTTATTAACCTTATTGGATGTATAAGACAAATGGTTGTCAAACCTGAGATTGCTAGATGTTATTATTCTCGCATAAATGTATCTTGAAAGCAAATAGGGATAGGAGAGAGAGATATCTAGAGGACAATAGGACAACTGCTTTTGCTGGGTTGAATACCATGCACCAGTTATCCTCCCACTCAGACGCAAAAACAAGCCACGGCTGCAGGTATGTCGATGTAAGGGTCCGCATGTAACATAGGAATTTGTATGTCATCAGCATAAAAGCTTGGGAACAGTCAAGTAATCACAATTAAAATGAGATGTTGTACTGTCCATTAATGTCAGCAGGTTGTTGATGAAAAGCAAAAACAATATTGGCGCAATAACACTTTTATGTGCCACCCCAGCTAAGAAAGCTCATCCGATAAACAGCCTGCAACCACTCAGACAGATAGTTGCAGATCCAAGAGAAGAGCTTGTCTCGGACACTTGACTCAAATGCACCAGATTGTCTCCTGGAAAGCTATGTGGTCTGACATAGCAGAAAAAATCATTTTCTGACAATTTTTGGCCTTTCCTTTTAAAAACAATAGCAGGCATCAGCCAATGAACGTTTGTAAACGTTGTCATGAAGGATACGAAAAAATGTTTTGGAAAGAGCACAAATATGCAAAGCTGAAAATGGGCAACATTTAAGGCATTATTTTTTATAAAGATTGTTTAAATTTTGCATTTTTATTTTTTTATTTTTAATTTAAATTCTGTCTTAGATTGTGTTAAAATTACAATAAGATATCATCAAAAATAAAGAATCTACTCAAGTTCAAAACCCTTTTTTTTTTCTTTTTTTTTTTTTTTTTTACACAGTGATCACCACTTATCAAGGCCCGGAAGCCACTCAGGGATAAGGGTTATTGCAAGTACATTAAGTTAGTGAGGAGATTTGCTGAAGTGTTTACTTAAGGGGGCGGTTCATTAGGAATTTGTTAACATTGGACTTGAAGACATCCAAATTGTAGTCCGGAGGGAAGCAGGCAGACGGAACAGAGTTCCACAGGCGTGCAGTTCTAAGAAAGAAGCTTTGTTCATGGAATCCGCGTTTTGATTTAGGCACAGATATAGAGTGGGGGAAATTTTTCACAGTGGATTCAGCTAGACGGGTGTTTCCCGTGAAAGATTGGCGAGGGGGGACCAGAGATTGGAGTTCAGACGAGCATCTGCCATGGAAATAACGATAAAACAAGGACAGGCTCGCAACGTCTCTTCTGTGGGAGAGAGGTTGCAGGGTAGAGAAAAGGGCATCCCCCACTAAGCCACGAAGTCTATTTTGTACTCTGTCAAGGCAGGATAGGCTGTTTTTAGCAGCTCCTGCCCAGATATGGCAACAGTATTCCATCCTTGGACGTACTTGGCTTTTATATAGATAGAGAATTGCATCAGTAGTGAGATGTCTTCTGGAGCGGTAGAAGGATCCTACCATCTTTCCAGCGACCTTGGCAACAGACTTGATGTACGTGTTCCATTTCAGATCAGGAGTAAAGGTCAAACCCAGAAGCTTGTCAAAACACGGAGCCTCACCCAGACGAGAGCCATCCATCACAATTGATGCCAGCTGGGGATCAGAGCGTTGATGATGTAAGGATAGGAGTTTGGTTTTGGATGCATTAAGGGTAACCAGCCACATCTTCCCCCACTGAACCACGCGCTCGAGATCAGAGGAGAGAGAATCAGAGAGAACTTTGTCATTTACAGCCTTTGATGTGTTGCCGTAGATGGTTGTGTCATCAGCATAGATGTCAACGAATGATTTAAGTATGTGTTTAGGGAGGTCATTGATGTAGATCAGGAAGAGAGTTGGGCCCAGGATTGACCCCTGGGGGTCTCCAGCATTTATATTGCAGGCCTCCGATTTTTGTCCATCGACCACTACTCTTATGAGCCTATCGGAGAGAAATGATTTAATGATTGAGAAAACATTTCCCGTTATACCGTAGCTGGAAATCTTGTGAAGTAGACCCTTATGCCATACCTTGTCAAAGGCCTTTGATATGTCAAGAGCAATTGCCCTAGAAAGAAAGCCTTTGTCAAGAGATTCATTTATCCTGTGGGATATAACTGTCAGCACATCTGCGGTAGATCTTGCAGAGCGGAAACCATATTGTGTGTCACTAAGAAGGTTATTCCTGCTGAGGTGGTTTACTATTTCTCTATTTAATATGGATTCCAGCAACTTACTCATAACACACAGGAGACTTATAGGCCTGTATTGAGAGGGAGATGACTTATCACCTGAATTCTTAAATATAGGGCAAACTGAAGAGGTCTTCCAGGGAGTCGGAAAGCACTTCTCCTTAAGGCAGCGCTTAAATAGTTTCGTAAGTATGGGAGCAAGTTCTGTTTGAAGCTTTTTTAACACTATAATTGGGATGCCATCAGGGCCAGTTGCTTTACTGGAATCTAGGTTCTTTATTAGCTTGGCGACCTCATGCACGGATATTTGTATGCTACCCAGCTTGTTCTGTGTTATAGGAGGAAATATGGGGAGTTGATGGCCTTCGTCGCATAGGGTAGAATTAGCTGCAAAGTTCTTTGCAAATAGTTTGGCCTTGTCTGACGCTGACGAGATAACCTCTGGTCCATTGATAATGGTTGGTATAGAACGCACACTTCTGTTCAGGATCTTATTTGTTATTTGCCAAAACTGGTGGGAACCAAGCCGCTGATCAGCTACCTTTGATTTAACAGACTGGGCATATAGCTCTCTTGCATTTTTTATTACTCTTTTACAGTGGTTGCTGGCAGACCTGAAAGCAACTTTAGTTTCAGTGCATCTATTACGTTGGTAGCTATGGAAAAAGTGATTTCTGTGCGCGATGGCAGCAGCACATTCTGGGGAGAACCATGGCTGGCTGTTAGGTTTTTGTTGAAATTTTTTAGATGGTATGAATTGGTCTATGCCTACAATTAACCATTCGGTCAGATCTGATACTATAGAGGACACATCCTTTTTAAACATGGAGTGCAGAGGTAAATCAGATATGAATGTACGGAAGCTATCCCAGTCAGCCATAGAGTATCGGTATACAGTACGGTGGAGGGGTACGTCTGGGGGCTTCAGTGACTTTTTGGACACCCTGTACCTCTGTTTATACGTGCATTATAACTTTTCACGGCTTTTTAGAAACGAGATCATCATAGATGAAATGCAAGAAAAATAATTATTGGTTATCCCCAAATTCCGCATGTTTTTTTTTTTGTTTTTTTTATTTTACTTAGTACAGTCACCACTCATCAAGCCTCGAGGCCACTCAAGGATAAGGGTTAATGGGTATCATAATAGAAATATGATTTATTTTAAAGGATGGCACTTTACAAACCTGTTTACATTAAACTTGAAAGCAATCATGTTATACTCAACTGGGAAGCAGCTCTGTGGTACTGTTCTACAAACAAATGGCTCTAAGAAAAAAAAAAATCTCTGCTCATAGAATTTTCGCTTCAATTTGGGCACAGTCAACGAGTAAGGGAAATTGCTGATAGTTGTTGCAGTTATTTGGTGTTTGCCGTGAAAGACTTATGGAGGAACCATAGTGAAGCGCAGTCGAGCATCGGCCATGAAAATAACAGTAGAGCAGAGAGAGGCTTCAGATAGAAGAAAAGGATATTGCCGACTAGATACCGTTGTCAAGCCAGGAAAGGATGCTCTGAGCAGCTCCTCCCCAGATGTGGAAGCAGTACTCCATCCTAGGAACTACTTGGCTTTTATGTAGGTAGAGCATCATACATCGGTAGTTAAATATCGACCAGATAAAAGCAAAAAATTTATAAAAACCATAAAATCTAACTTTGATTGTCCTTTGGAGCCTGTGGTGCCGTGGATAAAGGTGTTCAGTCTCTACAGTTCCAGGTGAGCATTATCTGAAGATAACGGTTTCAATCCTACCCAAGCAGGCCAAAGGATTAGTTCGCCAAAATATGGTGAGATAATAACAACTATGGAAGGTAGTAATTACTGGGGATACAATACAAGAATCAGCATTCCTATCTGGTTGTAGTTAATCACCTGAAGAAGGCCAGAGGATGAGTTGGCCGAAATGTGAAACAACAACTATGAAGATGAGGATAACCGTCCGCAAAAGAAATGAATGCTGAAAGGATTAAAAAAAAAAAAAATAAAAAAAAATACAGTGTTGTGTTTGAAAGAATGAGTTATCTGTACTACAATGCATACTATGATCTGTTATGGGAGAGGAGCTGGCCTGATACGTCTTGCATTACTCATTCAACGAAGTAAAAAGAGCATCCATAAAATATAATCTGATTTAATTGTAAAAGATTTCCTAAGGATGCATTTGATCACATTCTCAGCACTGACTTCAACGTTATATTTTTTTATTATTAGAGAGGGGGTCGGCTTCTTAAGATATACATCTTTACTAAGCTAACTGTGTTTGCTGCAACAAAAAGTTAATAAAATCCCAGAGCAAATAATGAAGTTATTTGTTGCTTTTTTTTAATAGTTTCCATTATTGCGCCTACAAAGAGACTTACAAATATTTTTCACTTTCAAATTGAAAATAAGTAAAAATAACATGTAATAATAAAAGCTAATGACATGTCCAGTCTGTAGACCAATAGGCTCATATATCTTATTGCAGAAGGTAAGTCGAATTCCTATGACATTTTTGTAACAACTTGGATGTAAAATGGAAAAAAGATCCCACCTTTTTTATATACAGCAACAAGAAGTATTTATTTAAATTAGTTTGACAAAAGTTAAGACAGTGTCAAAATGAAGGAAACACCAATACAAGAAAGTTCAGCTACTGAAAGTATTTTTCAAAAAATACATTTTCAGTGAGGATAGCTTTGTTTGGCATCAGTGATGGAGCCACGAGAAAGAAGATGGATTTCCTGTAGCAATGGTAAGGATTACATACGACCACAGCAGTATCGGTGACAGTCTGTGGTTTACAATTTTCAATCTGTGTTTGGTTTTTAAGTTTGATACTGATTGGTGTAAGCATTCAATTTCTTTTCTGGTTTGACCAATCGGAGACTATTTCTCAGGCAAGCAGAGCACATGATAGAAGTTGATAAAACAGTTAACACACAGCCTACTTCATCTTTGCTGACCAAGAGATCAAAGCGAGTTGATTCATCTCATGGCACTGTTCCAAATCTAATCTTCTCTCTTGGGGCATAATCAACCCTTTTCCATCACCGAGTCGTCTGCCCTTAAGGTTCAACAAGAAGCACCATGGACTCAACATGGCTATCACACATTTGTGGACTTATTGGTTCCAGAAAACTCTTGCATTCCTGAAGATGCTGAAAAAGAAAAAGTTACATTAAAAAATACATTTTTATCCATTTTACAATATTCTAAACTGAATGTTCTATTTGGTGCATTATAAAAAATTTATTTTGAGAATAATTATTTTGAAATATAGGATGTTTCATTTTATTTGTAAATTTTAAATATAATTTATTTTGAAATATTGTTGCTAAATGTTTAAAAATTTCGATTAAATTTAATGTTTCGTTATTTAATATTTTGTGCTGTGATACTTTGTTACTGAACTTGCTTTGAATTACCAGAGAAGTTTGGTTAAAAAACAAGCATTAGTTATTTATTATCTTCCCTTTTCGCTAGTATAACTCTTCCAAAAATGAAAACAACAAAAAATGCTTTTGGCGAGTTTAAGTGCATCTGTGCAAAGTTTATTTAATCAGTTTTATTCATATGATCGCCTCATCAAACGGACAACTGCGAACCATGAAAGAATTACATTTCTATGAGGTTGGTGCAAAAAAAATGTTTTTTTACATCCAACTTTTATATATAAAAACGACATTATTTTTGCACCAACCTCATAGAAATGTGATACTATCGGTGATCCCTCTCCTCCACCCTTAAAGTGTTAAAAAGTAATTAAAAAAGAAAAAAAGAAATGACAAAATAAGAGGAAATAAAGCAAAGGAACATAAAAGAAAGCTAGAGTGGGGTTTTTGGTCAAGGTGTGGCAGTTATTAAAATGAAGATAAATAAAATGAGATATGGTTCTCATTAAAGTTGGGCAGATAACAGGAACAAAAGAACCTGAGATATGTTTAGGATTGGCAAGGTGTTTTACGGAGTCAGTTGACAACAGAGACCAGATGATGACAGACACAGTGGACACCAGTTGAGAGTTTGACACTTGGTGCCAGTCGTGTGTTGGATGTGGTTGAAGGTGGTTGGCAGCTTAAAGAGAGATTAGGCTGAGAAGAAAATCATTGGAAACTGACGTGACCAGATAGCTATTAATGGGCAACATCAGGGTTCATATTTCTATGCTACGTGATGGTATCATACACGACTCGGAGTTTAACTGATTTACATTAAGTACTTGTGGCACGATCCCGAAGGTGATCAGGTTATAGAAATACAAAATCATACTGAGTTGGCAGGCATGATTACATCCGTACCATTGATTGGATCATGTCTCAAGCCTGTCAAGCCTTTTTCTTTTCAGTGTAATACAGGAACATAATCGTCTCTTCAACTTCATGTAAAAAATTCTGACTGGTGAAAAGCGGAAAAAAGCATATAAACAGTTCAGCAAAACTGCTTACCATGCAAAATGTCCTCATGGAATAATGTCTTCGTCACTTTGTGTGGAAGAATAAACTCACGTCTTCCCTATCCAGCAGTGATAGAGTTCAAAACTTGCTTCGAAACCTTGTAGGGGGATGTCCTTTTCTCTTCCCTGCAACCTCTTTCCCACAGAAGAGATGTTGCATGCCTGTCTCTGCTCTATCATTAGTTTCATGGCAAGTGCTCGACTGAACTCCAATCTATGTTCCCCCCTTTGCCAAACTTTTACAAAACCACTTGACTATTTACAGCCACTGCATACGATTTCCCCCACTTTCTATCCGTGCCTAAATCTAAACACAGATTCCATGAACAAAGCTTCTTTCCCAGAACTGCCCGCCTGTGGAACACTGTTCTACTAACCTGCTTCCTGGCCGATTACAACATGGTAACCTTCAAATCCAATGTAAACAAGTTCTTGTTGAGCCAGCCCTTGTTTGTTTGGGAAAAAATTCAAAATTTCAAAATCTTAAATAAACCTAACCATAAAACTTTTCTTTAAAATGACGACTTATAATGGTTTTCGACTATGCTGAATACGAAAATCGCATTAAAATTTTGTAGAGACAAATAATTATGGAGGTATAAAAACTGTATTATGCATGGTATTCTTTGGAAGCCATGATTTTTACACGTGCGCCATAAACAAATCTACTTCTCTACGACCTACCTAGCGGAAACAAAATACACTTCCGGAGACTTTCCTGTTTCCCCCTTCCACAGTGTAAAAATCCACTTTTCTGAGACTATATATATATATATAAACCATTAATTCTATAATGATATATCCTTGTTACATTATACCACACTTCAAACAGCAAATAAGCATCTTTATTTTACACCCACTTTATCCCAAACACCTTATTTTAATCGATTAATGGAAATTCATAGGCATTACAACATAAATCTTGCAAGTTTGAATTATTGAGTTATCTCCCAACTTTTTTTTATTTTTTTAGATTGTTCTCAAAATGCTAATCGAATTTAGAATTAATGGTAAAAATCTTAGTTAAATATAAAAAGATAGAATGGCCTGGAAATAGTGGGTTAATTTAGGTAGATACCCCACTAAAAAAATGAACAAATAATCTAAAATATTCGTTCTGAGTTATGTCCTCTCTTCAATCTACTTTATAATGTTTAAGAAAAATGCGATTTTACCCAATTTCCGTAAAAATTACTTTTAACGATAAATAATTTTCTACTTGATGAATTTTCGTAAGTATCGTAGCCCCACCGACGACTCAGCAAATGATGACGGGATCTACTCAAACAGAATAATGGTGTGCTGCCCCAACTATAAAACCCAGTTGCGCGCGCAAATGTGTAAACATTGTTTCAGTTGTGCGTACATTTCCCTTTCTACACCCACGCAAATTTGATGGACTTATAAGCGAAACTTCACCTGTTCACGCGGACGTCTTAGGAAGCATCTTACGTCAAACAGATGTTATTCTTTTCATCAATCGGATTACTAGGAGAACAGATTTAAAAAAATATGTTTTTTCTGAAGGCTTCCGTGGAGCTGGTTGAAATGTATAAAAAGGCATTTTTGCGCCCAAACGAGTCAGTCAATAACAGCACAGCACGCCCTAAACAAGCCGTTTGACTCCACCACCGTACGCGTTAAACTCATGTGCACCATTATTTGATTCTCGACGTGAAGATGGACTTTTTATCTTAATGGGTTTTTACCATTTTCTATCTCTTCGCTAAAGTAAGAGATGGACTTTTATATTGTTATTTCCTCCTAACAACAACAACAACAACAACAACAACAAATGGTTATTTCTAACCGAAAACTTTTACTTTTCTCCTTCAAAACATTCAATTACCTCAGTCGAAGGACTTTTCTATTTCATCACATATAAAAT
The DNA here is from genome assembly GCF_053919585.1 of Euprymna scolopes. Taxonomy (NCBI): domain Eukaryota; kingdom Metazoa; phylum Mollusca; class Cephalopoda; order Sepiida; family Sepiolidae; genus Euprymna; species Euprymna scolopes. The sequence continues at coordinate 30,915,188 of NC_136492.1, forward strand.
TTTTAATACCTCAGTTGCAGAACTGTCTCCTTCATTACATAAAATACATTTAATTACCTCAGTTACAGGGAGAGACATACAAAGAAAACTATTCTGTCTGTTCTGTTCATTTAATTACAATTTTTAAAAGAATAAATTTTGTATTTAATTTATCCATTCGTTTCAGTCATCTTTGCTTGATTGTTCAACTTTATTTTACACTTGATTTTTATTATAATTCTTTTGAGTTCGCGGGATTAACATCGACACCCGTTAGTTCCACAACATCTTTCGACATGACAAGTAAGTACGTAATATTGTTTTTGCTTAAAACGACTTGTTCAAAAATCGATCTGTCGACTCTCTCTTAATAAGCACCAAAAGACATGCAAAAAAAAAAAGAAAGAAAAAAGCAAACCGAAATGCTAGAAAAAGGAAAAAACAGCAACTAAAACCGCTTTTATCTGTGACAGCGACATCAGTCCGTTTTTTGTTCGGCTTTTTCCGGTTCCTGATAATAAAAGAAACACAGTTATCTCCCATGAGATACAATGACGATATCCGTGTTTTTCGACAAAATTGGAAATATTTTCAAATTTTCACCAGCTAATTTTTTATTTTTCTGTTTTGTTTTAAACATTTCAAGAGAATAAAAATATATAACTTAAATTTTAACCAGCTTTTAAAGCAAATGGCTCCACTGCCTTGTGAATGCCTTGGCATTGGACGGGACGGCCAAAAATCCGGATAGGCGGATGATGAAGAAGCAAAGCACTGCAACAACTTTCCGGCAAATCCTACAGCTGGCTGCGCTGGCTCCGATCATGTTGGCTTGCCGTACCGTCGGACTGCAACGTCGAGAGGGGGACCCAGGTAACTTGGCTAACCTAGGTCTCCTTATCTCCCGCCCAGGCCTGCATCCGGAGAGCCAATTTCAGTTTCGAACGGTATAGAAGATGCGCACCAGACTAAATACAGAAAGCCATTGTTGCCATTAGTTATCTCTCTTTGATCACACAAAAATCTTCTTCTTCTTCTTCTTCTTCTTCTTCTTCTTCTTCTTCTTCTTCTTCTTCTTCTTCTTCTTCTTCTTCTTCTTCTTCTTCTTATTATTATTATTATTATTACTACTACTACTATTGTTTAATTTATTTATTAAAAAAAGACGAGGTGTTTTTTTTTTTTTTCGAGATATATTTTTTTCACCATTTATTACTTTGAAATTTTATTCAACAATGAAATGATAAAAAAAAACTTTTCGTTAAATATATTAAAAAATTATTATAAAATATCTATAAAGTCTATTTTTATGTCTGTAAAAGTTTGTTGAAAAGTTCAAATAAAGTTTATAATTTAATTGAAAAAAAAACACCGTCTTTTTTTTTTTTTAACTAACTTTAATTTAAAAATTTCGATGCTTGAAAAACAGTTCATAATATATATGTCATTATAAAAGTTCTATTTTTGTTTGATAAAAAGAATAAAACAGTTAATAAATACAAAACAAAAACAAACAAACAAAATACAGTCCATTAAGTTCAAATAAAGACCGTTTAAATAAAACTTATATAAAAAAAGGTTCATTCTATACGGTTTTGGTCATCCGTAGATAAAAATATGTCTGACGTCACTTCCGTCAAATGGCTTTGTAAACAAAGGAAGGCCAATCTACACCATTACAATTTATTTATTTTTTTACTTTTATCCCCATTAACAAACATAAAAAAGTTGAGGCAATGTTGACTGGTTGCTTACCATGTGTGTGATTCCACCCAACAATTCAATGCCTCTGGCAGTTGAATAAAAACAACAAAACATCGAACCGGAAATAAAAATATGAAACGAAACATAGCTTCCTTACCCCGATGATGATGATGATGATGCTGATTTATTTATTTTATTTTTTTGTTTTTTAGGTTTTATTATAGAAATGAAACGGAACCGTTATTTATTTATTTATTTATTTATTTAATTTTTTTTGTTTTTGGTGGACCTGTACAATGCGCATGTTATTGAAAAAAAAAAAAAAAAAAAAAAAAAAGGAAAGTTCTTTGTGATAATAGGAGCAAGGAGCACTAGGTGTATCACAATTTTGGGGGGAATTTTTGACACCACTAACACAAAACTGAGAATAAAATATTCAAAGTGGGTTGTTTATTTTCTTTATGGAATATACTTCCAAAATAAACTATTAAACTTGTTCAAAAAATAATAGAAATATTGTTTTTAATAATAAAAAAAGCAAAAAAAAAAAAAATACAAAAATATTGAAGTATATATACAAAAACAAAGAAAAATACAAGATTGATAATAAGAAGGGATTTACTTAGTTATGTTTGACAGAAGGACAGGATTTTGGAGCACTCAGTGTAAATCGAACTTCAATAATAAAAAGATTAAAGAATTATTGGAGTCTCAAAAGCAAATGAGATTCTACTTTTTAAGCGATTACATGTAAATAGTCTAAAAAAGTTGGGATCGCCTGCACCCTCCTGTGCCACACCCTTTTGTTTTCCCTCCCCCATAAAATTATTCTTGAATCGTCATGTATAAATTTTCAACATTAAAAATGCCCCCCCCCCCCTCCTGCCATATGCGCACAGACCTTTACCTCTCTTAAAAAAATGGTTATGTGTGCTTAAAAAACGCTATCTGGTCGAGAAGTAGGTCATCATTATTAACTGGTGACCAAGAAGTGGGTGATTCTGAAAGTAATCCTGCACTCTTTGTTGTAAATTAAATTTTTTTTTTCACTAACTTCTTCAGGCTGTTTGCATGTAATCGCTTTAAAAAATAGAATCTCATTTTTTTTATAGGGTGGATGATGCTGGGGGTGGGGCGTGAGTAAACATAGGACGTTGTGCTGCCACTTTACCAAAATCAATGTTCATGTTGAAGGAACTGCACTCAAGTCATTAAACGTTGAAAATAAGATGTTGTTGAATCAAAGAATGAAAGAATAATTTTTATTGACAAATTAGTAAAAAAAAAAAAATAAAAAATAAATAAAATAAGAGTTGATAGAATGTGAAAGGTCAAAAGCGTCTTTGAACGTTCCAAGTGAAAATACCTGGTGCTATTAGATCAGGCTGTCTGACGATGTTGGCTTCCTGACTTAAAATGCACAACATTGATGCTATTACTTTTTCCTTCTCTCTTTACAAAACTCAATCATGTTCTGCAAAGTAAAAAATAAAAACAATTTTTCTCCATGAAACAATCAAATTAAACGCAACACGATGAATAAATATTTGAAGATATATAAAAATCTTTTTTTTTTTTTACCAAAATGACTGAATTTGGTATTAAATTACCCCAAAAGAGTTTATATTCCAGAAAACAAAACAACCTTATAAGAAATGTTTTTCTGTAAGAAAAAGTTGAGTATAAATGTTCATTTTGGCTGGCGCCATGGACAAATGAGATAGATATTATAAATGTGTATGTGTGTATTATCTGTTTTGCTAGTGAACCGTGTATATGAGTTTGGTTAGCAGTGTATGTGCCGTTGCTGTGATTATCTCATGTCTATCAAAGAGTGTTCAGCATGAAAAGGCAGAGTATGTTGTACACACGCCTTTTCTTTTAGTCCACAAAAAAATTAACCGAATCTATAAAAGTATAGGATGCAATTACTTTTAATATTATTTAATTTAATTTAATTTAATTTAATTAATTAAACAATCTGAGAAGAGGCAAGTAAACATGGACAATTATTCATTTGTAAATCAATTTAGATTTTTCAGACAATTGTCAAAATGCAGTTATCCCCCTTAGATTATTAAATTATGTTATCTCCCTTATACGAAGCGAATGTTAACTTAACACGACTGTTGTCGGCTAAGTTTTTCGTGTTTTGTTTTAATATTAGATTCTTCCAATTTTTCTTAAATGTAAAAAAAAAAAAAAAAAAAATGCGTTGCAAGAAAATGCTTTTTTATTTTTAGTTTTCATTTTCATCATAATTCGTTTTCTTTATATTAGTATCTCGAAAAGTGGAAACATGGTAACATATGTTTATTCAGCTCGAAAAACATACAATGTTTACCGATATGGCGACTACTCTCTCTTTGACACGGTAAGTTTGGGAAAAGGAGCTATAAATAAAAAACTAGACAAAATACGGTTAAAAACTCGCTCAATATATGTTACCGTGGCATAGACTGACATATAGTCGGTGCGTTTTTAACAGTATTTTGCATATTTTTTATTTTTAACTCCTTTTCCCAAACTTCCCGTGTCAAAGAGAGAGTCGGCCGCCATTTTAAAATTTCCAATGCATCGGTAAAAACACTGTATGTTTTTTGAGCTGAATAAACATGTTACATTGAATAAAAACACTAAAAACATTTCCAGTTAGGTAGAAAAGCAACTTATCTTGCCTTTGATAAGATTTATTTGTTATATATTTGTTTTTTTGACAACTTTTTCGAATCTATGTGTACAGTAATACAAATCCGAAATTTCAATTCTATGAATAAATTGTTCAGAAATTAAAACAAAATCATTTTTAAATAAATAATATTAAAAATTTAGGCAACCCAGAAGAGTAACCGACTTAAAGTCAGCAGCTAACCGTGTTCGATCAAATGTGTTGCGGACCAGGATATAAATACCCTAACTCGCTACAAGAAAAAATAATGAAACGAATTGAATGAAGGAAACAAAGAACTCAAATGCTGGAATAAAATAAACATGTCGTTTATTTTCTGTTGAGAAATGAAAGTCTTGGGTGTACACGTGTTCATTCGGCCGTTGACGACTACGCGCGTGGAAGGAAAGGGGAATGCAATAGAGAAACGCAAAGTGGCAAGCCGGCCTGTAGAAAGAGAGGGTTAAGCTCAGTAGAGAGTCGCGCAAATGTCTGTGTTGATGGACCAAAACCGAAGGGGAGATAGAGTGAGAAAGTCAATCCAGTTCATGGAGAGAGAAAGCGTAGAAAGTGTATGTGCGCTTATCCCACATTACAGTAGCAGGAAAAATGACATTAGGGCGGTCGGTCGGTTCGTCGACTGAACAGGTCGAACGCTGGTCCGGACCAAAAAGGGAAGTTGACAGGTTTTGTTGACTTTTATACTAAGGTCAGTGTTCAGACTGCGCAAATGTAGTTTCTGATATTAAAATTCATCCGTAATATTGTGTCGTATTCCCTGGCGTTGGTAAAGTTTATTTTGAACGATGATAGCATTTTTGGGCACTTCTACACTATTGGGATGGAATTTCGGAAATCGTAATACTGAATGTCACATGAAAACAATGGTATCTACGTATTCCTCGCATTTTTAAGCTGATTATATCCAAAAATTACGAAAATCGATAAGGTATAAAATTATTTATTAAAGAAAATAAAAAATAGAATTTGATGAAAACGATCGTAAGACACAGAAGAGTTCAGAAGGGAGGAAATCTTCCGTTTTGATTCAAACAAAATGGCAGAAATTTTTCACTTGCTAACACGATTAAAGTTGTTTTGTTTAATAATTCAGTAATAATCAGGTAATTTCGATAGCATAATTTGGAAGCTACCATTGTAGGGGAAAAGAAGTTTGAGTGAAATTAAATCTCTTGGCTCCAAACAAAAAATAATAAAAAAAGGAATAAAACAAAACGACACCTCTTTCTGGTTTAAAATGCACAGCATTTATTTTTCAACAAAAACAACAAAATGAATAAGCAAAAGTACGATCGGTGAAAGTTCTTTGAGAAATCATTATGATTAGAATGTGAGATGAAAGTCCTTCATGGAATTAATGAGATTAGAAGGTAAAAAGTCTTGTGTGAAAATAATGAGATTATTTTAAGGTTGGTGTTTTAACTGGCGAAGTTTGCCTTACTCAAAAGTCCCACGAGGAAAGTAATTCATTGTTATTAATTAGAACATGTGCGGAATGGGTGCGTGTGTGCATAAGTGTGATTTTTGAGTGTCCGCGTTACGTGTGTAATCATAGTGTTGACGGCTTTGACAGCGACGATGTTATGAAAACGAGAGGCATGTTCTTGCGTGACGTCGAAGTGAGAAGAAGGGAAAAAGAAGGGAAGAAGACTGGAAAAAAGAATGTTTGATGCGTTTTTATACTTTTGGACCGGCTCCAAAACAAGATTGCTACTGCTGATATTTTGGGTTTTGGAAAAGCGTTAAAAAGACAATCTTCAAAATTTTCTCATTGGTCGCTTGTGTCATGTGATACTGTCGCCAACTACGTCCGCAAGAAATGTGTTCATTTTACTTTTGTTGTTGTGAGAAAAAGCGCGTGGGCGTATTTGAAATGATGCCGTTGCTAGAAGAACTTATTTTTGTGCAAAATGCGCGGGGGGGGGGGGAATTGAAATGAATAAACGTTCGTTTATTTGCGTGCGAGCGTGTGTATGTGTGTGAGTGAGTGACTGCACATCACTGTAACTTATTAGAATTGACAAAACAACAAAAAAAAAAACAAACAAAAAAAATAAATAAAAAGCAGTTGAAACCATTGTTTTTTTTTATCCGAAAACTCCATTTATCGACTAAAAAATCTCGTTCTAATTCTGTAGAAGTGCTCATTTTCGTATTATTGTATATACTAGGGAAGCCGCTTATTGCTTTAAGTGAATCAGGGAAGCAGCGTTCTTTGCTATGGTTTATGTTAATTTTATTTATTAGAGACCTCCGTACATTTTTTTTAAAATAGGCACTAAAATCAAGTGTACCCCCCCCCAGGAATAAACATCTTTTAACAATTAAAATAATTTCAAGTTGTAGTTCAATTGGCTATTTTATAGTCATTTTTTATATTATATGAAAATATTTTTAAAAATTTGGAAAACCTATGTTTAAAACTTCATATCACAGAATGGTGGAATTTTATTCTATTTAAGTCTTTGAAAATTTAATAAATTTTTTAGAATTCTGTTTTATTTTTGCGTTGTAATTTAACTAATTATTAGGTACGTGCAAAATGAATGCCGATGCTTAAAATGTACAAACATTTTGCCCCCTCCCTTTACTTAAAAATTCATCAAAATTCAGTAAATTAACTAATTTTAATGAAATTTTCAGCATTTATCAAATAATGATCGCGAAATATAATGAACACATTATTTTTATTTAAATCTTAGTGGAAATGTATTATTTTGTTTAAACAAAAAATACCTTTACCAAAGTCATGGTTTTCAGTAGCAAAAAAATGTTTGAATTTATTTTTGCTTTTTTTTATGAAAATAAAGCATCGTAAATTGTAACAATTAAAAAAAAAGTTTTTTCAGGAACATTACAAAAAAGCCCCTAAAGTCCGTATTAATGAATTCGATATATCTCGAAGAAAAATGAATGTCTCGAACTACCGATATTATCATTGAATTAAGCATTGTTTATTTAATATTTTCACACACACAAAACAAAATTATATTATGTTGGTGCAAAAATAATGTCGTTTCTTGACATTCAGCTATATATATATATATATATATATATATATATATATATATATATATATATATATATATATATATATAAACGACATTTTTGCACTAAGCTAATAATTGCAAAAATATTTCTACTTTTTTTTTGATTACAGGTTTTGCATAATTTTTTTATGCGCGATTCTAATATTTTCTTGCTTGCATGAATGCGAAACTTTTGTTGTAACATAATTTTTATACAATCTTGAAAAATAAAACTTTTTTTTAATTTAAAAGCAAGAGCATTGGAAAAATAATTGAATTAAAACATGGTAAAAATTAGACAAACAAACGTTCACGATAAGAATGTATGGATGCACATCTCGGCGAAAAAAAAAGAAAAACAGCACCCCCTAACTCCCTTTAACTACCTGACGTCATTTTCAGACAGCCTTTTGACTGTCTGAAATTTTGGGCTTCCATATAATACTTGTGACGACGACTTTGTTTTCTTTTGGTTGAACAAAGTGAGAATCTCTCGCTTTTGGGAGCTAATTAAGCTATATTTTTTTGTACAAAAAAGGTGTTTCTTTTTTTTTTTTTAAATTTAATTCAATATCATAGGAATTTACTTTACTAATTATCTTTGAAATAGTCCCAGAAAACTAATATTTATCTTTTAAAGGATTTTTACAATGAATTTATTTAACTTAAAAATTTAGCTGAATGAGTAAACTCACCGTGAAAACATTTTTTATAACGTTTTTTCACGTGTACAAATATTTTTTTTCATTTTGGAAATTAACTTTAGTCTTTAATCAATCAAAAAGTAATCGGAAACCTACAAAAAACTATAATTAATCGGCTTTCAAAACTATGTTCCCTACCTTTTTTGCCCGTACCTAATAATTATAATATATATTATTCGGAAAAAAAAAACATCATGAATTTTGGAATATAGTTTTTTGTCATTTATTCACTATATTGATCTGTAATTACATTGAGCTTCTTAAATAAGGATTGGTATACATTATAAGAAAACATATTTCTCTCTCTCTCTCTCTCTCTCTCTCTCTCTGTCTATATATATATATATATATATATATATATATAACTTTATTCGATTGGCAAAATTTTAGAATAATTATAAAGAAGTGAACCATCGCGTAAATTCAATCAACTAAAAAATGGAAACCGGGGTGAGAAAAAAATATATATAATGGGGCAAGTTATATGTACAATTCAATAAAATAAATAAGTCGATTAAAAAACGATCGTTAAAATACACCCGAATATATATATATATATATATATATATATATATATATATATATATATATTAGACTACCCGTGACCCGTTGGGTCAGTATGTTATATTAGCTATGGAATTCATGTATGAGCGTGACACTTGTGACGTAAAGAAAATAGGGTTTTTTTTTTTTTTACATAACAGAAACATTTCTATGAAAGTACATTAAAATGAAAAATCACGGACGGATCACTCAAACATGAAAAAAAAAATCCTCCCTATTCGTGTAAAGTTACCTATTTTTCCGAATAATCGCTCAAAAATCGAAAATTAAACATGATTTTCATACGAATCGAACGCTGACGAAAGTTATTTAGCAGCAAAAACGCACATGAACCTACCGATGAAAAATATAAGACTGAAAACCCCATATTGGAATCCTTCAACCAAGTTATAGAAACTTAAAATCTAAAGAAAAAAAAAATTAATAAATCTGAAGCCAAAAAAATAAAACCTAAATAAATAAGATAAAATAAAACTAATATTGAAACAGATTAGTAAATGTGTCAACAAATTCACCGTTCTGACACAACTATTTTGTATCTAAAAAAGTAAACAAAAAATAAAAAAGAAGGAAGGAAAGAAGGAATGAAAAGTGGCAGTTAGAGAGTAGTAGTAGTAGACGTAGTAGTCTTGGCTTTACTACAATTGTTCTTATGTTTGTCAACGGGTTAAAGTTGTTTAGTTGTAAGAAAATAGCGACAGTATAGTTGTAATAAAGAATCGTTGCAAAACATCTCCACTCTTCCCATGTTAAATAATAATTTCGAAATAATAACGTTAATATTTCAGTGCGCAGGTAAAAATCTGCAAAAGAAGCGATTTGTGTTTATTTGTTTACATTGTTATGGGTTAATGTTTATATGTGCATGCGCAACCGGATGTCATAAACCGGAAAGTTGGTTACATCACTCGTTACAAGGTCATTTGAGTTTTATAATTATATATATAATATAAAGCTGAACGTCTGTGTGTGTGTGTCTGGTCACGAATAGGCTCCTATATGGTTGACTATTATAGGAAACTGATCCCATATAATGACAGAAGATGTATCGAGACACAGGAATGGGTATGTTTGATCTGGCATAATGATGATTCATTAAAATTGTAGGGTCTGCGTTCGCACCTGGTTCACAAAGTATGGAAATAAAAAATTAAAAAAAAAACGTTTACAAGTGTTTTTGATATAGATGTAGATAATAATATTTTGATAAGTATGTTTTAACTTAAATAGGGATGGTATAATAAAATTGTGGAGTCTGCGTTCGTGCCTAGTCTCCATAGAATGGAAATAGGCACAAACTTTAATAAAGACTTTTCATATCTATCTGCGTAAGTATACTTTGATAATTATGTTTCAGTTTGAAGAAATATGGTATAATAAAATTATGGGGTGTTCGTTCGCGCCTAACCTCCATAGAATGGAAATATATCACAAAGTTTAACAAGGTTCTTTAATATAGATCCACAGAATATTGTGATAAGTGTTTCAATGTGAACAGGTATGGTATAATAAATTATGGGGTTTATCTATTTTATTTTTACTTTCATCATATTTTGCTTTGGTTTTGATACCCCCAAATTCGGAGCTATCTCATTACAACTCTTCCTTTTCATAACCTATCATACTTTCATAAATCAGAGTCCATTTTCTGTAGGCTGTTTTTGAACCCAGTCAACGACGGGTACTTTTGCTAGTATATATATATATATATATATGCCGGTAGGAATCGCTTGAGAAGAAGAATATGGCTGAACAACAACTTTTGGGCGCCATAATATGCAACATGCCAGCTGAAATAAAAAAGACCGCTTGGCGAATTGAAAAGATATCTCCCCCTCCCCCAAATCGAAAAAAACATTAACTCTGTCGTGTTCAATCAGACGTGCTTGAATAATGACTTACTTCAAAAATATACACATATATGTTTCTTCAATACACATATGAACACATTTAACCTTTCATTCTGGTGGCGTCCGAGTGTCCTGTGTAAAAATCATTTAAGATTTTCTTTTGGAGGGTCGCTGGAATAACTACTCTCTCCCGATATAATAATACCTGGTCGCATGTTGAAAAAAACCTCTGTTACTTGTTCATCAGTCTGCAGTTTTTCCTTGGTTTCTTTTTCGACTTACATCGTCCAGGGTAACAAGGAGTTCTTTCACAGTGTTGTATAGGATCGAAATGTAGTCTCTCTCTGATCGTAGTCATGTGATCAATGAGTCTTCTGGTGGTTCACCAGTCCTTGGTATTAACCGGGATAGCTCATCTGCATGTCCTAACTTCTTTGACGGAAAGAACTACATGTCAAAGTCATAATTCAATAGGGTTGTTCCCCGTCTTTGGAGCCCTTTTTGCCGTATGTGTAGGCAACCCTTTATTCAAGCCAAAGCTAGAGATCAGTGGCTTGTGATCTGTTTGTAATTGGAAGTGTCGTCCATGCAGGTATCTGTGGAATTTTGTTACCACAAAAATGATACTTAAGGATTCTTTCTCTATCTTGGAATAATTTAATTCCTTTCGACAGGTTATAGAGTTCTTGACGTGTATGCTATAGGTTTCGTAGATCCATCTGGCATTTTATGCAGGAATCACGTGCCGATTCCATATGCGCTCGCATCACGATAATGTCTAAATCTGGGCTGTAGTGAGTCATGAATAATTCTGATGTAAACACCTCTTTCAGCTTTTTGAACGCTAACTTGCATACCGTGGTTCAGTTCCAAACGTTGTCCTTCCTAAGTAGTTCGTTTAAAGGTGTGCGCCATGTGTGTATATTGGGAATGAAGGATTGATAGTAGTTAGCTAAGTCTAAAAAGCTTTGCAATGTTGTTATATTGTGCGGCTCAGTCATATATTTTTGTTATTGCTATGTACCTTCTGAATCGGGCCGTCTGCCGTTTTCGTCTATTATCTGCCCTAAGTACTTTATTTTGTCTTGAAAAAAATCCACATTTGGTGTCTTTAAGTGTGAAGCTTTACTCCTTTATCTTTTCGAATACCGTCAAAACGTTTTTTTCATGTTGCTCTATAGCTTCGCTTTTCATTAGAATATCATCCAAGTATCCGATGGAAAAACCAAGGACACTCAACATCATATCGATTATCTGTTGAAAGATAGCTGGTTGGACTTTGATTCCGAAAGCAAACATATTGAATTAAAATAGTGCCCTGTGAGTGGAAATGCACAAAAGTTTTGAGCTTTCTTCTTCAACGGGAATTTGTATGTTTGCGAATATTTTCCCTCCGTTTAGTCTAATAAACACTTCCTCGGCGCTGGGTAGTGGGTAGTGGGTAATGATGATCCCCCAGTACTGTATTCAACCCAATTGAGAAGTCTGCACAGACTCTAATATCTTTAGATTTTTTCTTTACATACACGGTGGGAGCGGCCAACTCGCTGTAGTCAACTGTGGTCAAAATTCCTATTTGGCTAAGTCTATCCAGTTCTTCATTGATCTTTTACATAGAGGCAAATGGTACGCTCCGTTTCTTTTTGAAAACTGGGGTGACATTGAATTTTAATTTGAATTTCACTTCCATTTTTGTACAGAAGCTTAGTTTATCTGAAAAAATAACCCATCGGGAAACGACTCTTTCAGGTCTTTTTTTTTTATTTTTTCAGCTTCGGCTGTAACGGTTATCCACTTTTTGACAGAACTCGTTCGATTTTTACCATAACGTATTTCTGTACATTTTCGTCCTCCACTTGAGTTCTTGTTGCTTTTACGTAGCTACTGCAGGGTCCTTTCGGTCTGTAATGTGAGGCTTTGTGCTCATTGCACAGATAACATTTTCCGGAAGTTCTCCACATCTTTTGCATGGGTAACAGTTCTCCACATCTTTTGCATGGGTAAACAGGGTAAATCCAGCTTCATTTGAGATTTTTCCAGAAAGTTGCGTTTAGCTTTCGCTTGACTGTTGGGAGAGTAAAATTTTTTGATACTTCGTACTTTTCTAATGTGTGCTTCTCCTGCGTCTTCAATATTTTTGGAGTCTTGCTTCCTCTGCCAATTGTGAAGGGTTATATTTGGCTTTTCAATCTGTTTAATGCCCAGCATCGTTCAACGTCCTTGGTCAACACTAAGCCTTGACTGAAAATCAGGACCTTAAAATTGTTGGTCGTCAATGAGGATAGTTCATCGAATTTATTATCTACAGACTTGAAATTTGGTATATTGAGTATTCAAACATGTGAAAAAATTTTAATTGGTTTTCATCTGGAAAAAAAAATGATAGTTCAAAGTCGTCACAGTCTCTATTTACGATTGAAGCGAATGTGGTGTAATCTTTGCCTACTTTTATGAAATAAACTGAGTTTTGGACAATATAATTCAATCAAAGATTTCACCACCTCGTCAAAGGACAATTCGCTTGTCTGTTTCGGGATGATGTAGTTTACGAACTTGTTATGTTCTGCAGCTTCCAATTTTTGTAATAAATGCCAAACCTTCATCTGCTCGCTCCATGACTTGCAGTCTATCCCGAATACGTCAGCAAAATTTGCAAAAATAGGCTTCAAAAGTCAAAACTAACTGGCTCAAACAGATACTTTCAGAATCAAGATACATTTCAAACGCCCAGACATAGTAAAGAGATTCATAAACAACCACTATTTTTGTATGTTTTAAAAATCAATACTTAAAAATTATTTTTGTCCAAACAAGGCGTATTGCATCTTGGGTGTAAGGGATTTGGACCATGTCTACAGGAGACTCTGCAAGAAGATGAACAAGATGTCTATTTACATTGCATTTAAACTTCTACATGTTAATAGATTCAGGGAGAAGGGAATGAATTCCAAAGTCTAGCAGTCCGAGCGGAGAAACTATAAGAATAGAAGACTTTCAAGAATTTAAGAACCTCTGAAGTGAAGATGTGAGAGTTTGCTACTACACAGTTTTATCAGGATATGTACGTCGATGCGGTACAAGCGTAATGAATTTATCAGAGTATATTCCATTAAAGTACTTGTGAAATAGGAAGAGAGATAGACTATTATGGTGATGGGACAATGGTTGGAGCTTGGTTGATAGTACAGGACCTATTGGATTTGAGACTCTTTTTTGTACCGTGTCTAAAAGGTTTCTTATCGTGTCTAAAAGGTTTTGTACCGTGTCTAAAAGGTTTTGTACCATGTCTAAAAGGTTTTGTACCATGTCTAAAAGGTTTTGTATCGTGTCTAAAAGGTTTTGTACCGTGTCTAAAAGGTTTTGCACCGTGTCTAAAAGGTTTCTTATCGTGTCTAAAAGGTTTTGTACCGTGTCTAAAAGGTTTTGTACCATGTCTAAAAGGTTTTGTACCATGTCTAAAAGGTTTTGTACCGTATCTAAAAGGTTTTGTACCATGTCTAAAAGGTTTTGTACCATGTCTAAAAGGTTTTGTACCGTTTTTAAAAGGTTTTGTAGAGATAGAGGATACTCTAAGATGTGAATAATTTTCTAGCACGATAAATGGAGCCCACCTTTGTAATGTCCTCAATGTATTTGTTCCAATTCATGCTGCATATGAATGGTAAGCCAAATAGTTTGAACGATGAGCTCTCAGGTAGGATGTTATTAGTCATGGCTATTGGTGGTTCACAAGGCATCTTGTTATTGTTAAAGGAAAGAAGCTTAGGTTTAAGAGTATTAAATGTTATCACCTATTTATTGTTATTTATGATTCACTACAGATTAGAGGTCGTTTTCAAAGGATTCTGCCATTGGCTTAGATATGTGTACATCTGTTTTTCCCTTATGACTCTTATAGAGCGTTGCATCATCAGCAAATATATTCATTTCAGATACAATTTTATCAAAGATGTTGTTTCTGAATATCAGGAATAATACTTCGTTGGGAATCTTCGTCTGTAGGAAAATATCATTTATTTTTCTAAGGTATTTTTTGGGTTGCTTGTGTGTCTTTGTCTATGCCATTGCTTAACATATATTTATAGGGCAGGAATGTGTTTCAATCCAATACATAGATGCAAATATTACTTTCTGATAGACAGGGTTGCGGAGTCGGAGTAAGAGGGAGTCAAAGGTTTTAGCTGGAGTCGGAGTCGGATTTCTAAGAGTACTAGGAGTCGGAGTCGGATTTCTAAGAGTACTAGGAGTCGGAGTCGGAATTTTTTAGCTGACTCTGATTCCTTAAGTCAAATAAATTTATTTTTTTTTTTACATGGTTTTCCTGTTTTGTTTTATCATTTGCACAATTTAGCAGTTTTTGTATGGTTTTGCTTTTATTTTTGGAAATATATTTTGTACGGTACTGCAATGCTTCTACTTCATCAAGGTATTTCGGTCCATTGGATCACTGCAAATCCTGTCTGGACAGCTGTTTTCGTTTTGGTTGTGACATCACACAGGATCAATGAAAATTCTGTCATTGAGTGAGATCACTGTGGATTACATTGGATAACAATGGGATTGCAATCCGAAAGTTATCTAGTTCCTGAATCAAATGGAATTTAGCAATTAGATTTATGCGGGATTGATCCGGAATCACAATCTTATAAGAAAAAAGAAAAACAACAAAAAACAAAACAAAAAAAAAACGGGCCTAAATCAATAAGAAACAGCTCATATTACTATATCCCTTTATAGCCTTTTCCTGTTTTTCCTTCAATACAATTTCCATAAAGGCAACATTATCTTTAAAAAATTTATTTTTTGTATAATATTTACACACCTCTTTTGATGACTTCGAAATACCATGACCTAAAAAGGGTTCCCTATTCCTAAATATTGTATTCTATTTTGAACTGATAGCATAATAAAATTTAATTGTCAACTTTTTATCCCTTTGTTATCTCAACTTATTCTATAAAGCTGGTTGAGTGTATATATCTGTATATGTGTATATTTATCATACAAGTGAATGTAAAACGTAAAAATAATATACATGAAAAGTATTCATAAAATGCTTGCTGAATAGGTGTGGAGGCTGGAATGTAGATCTGCAGAATAGATTTCCACATAGGGGTCAAAAAGTCAGAAGTTGGGAGTCATAGTCGGAGTCGAAGATATCAAAGGAGTCGGAGTCGGAGTCGGAGTTGGCATCCTAGGAATTTTAGGAGTCGGAGTCGGACTTTTACCATCCGACTATGTAACCCTGCTGATAGATGTACACATTACTTTCTCTCCAAACCTAAAAGTGTAGATTTCTCCGAAGTCTTGTTATCCAAATCAAAAAGAGAAACACTTCGTTCATATGA
Organism: Euprymna scolopes; assembly: GCF_053919585.1. NCBI lineage: Eukaryota > Metazoa > Mollusca > Cephalopoda > Sepiida > Sepiolidae > Euprymna > Euprymna scolopes. Next base: position 30,931,055 of record NC_136492.1, read on the forward strand.
CCTTCATGTGACCTTCATGTGACCTTCACACACGATACCACATCATTTTTGTGCTGCGAAATGATAATATTTATAGAAACATTCTCGATCTGTTACAACGTCGATGAAAGGATGCTATTTAAGTTCATTAGTTGAAGCACAAGCGAAATAAAAGCCATACTGAAATCATTAATACATACAATGTGAACAATATATTCGTTATTGATACGAGGACAATCTAAATGTGACAGTGTCTCTTGATTACTGAATTCCCTAAAATGATTAACGACTTCCTAAAATATTAAATTCTAATAACCAATCATCATTATATCATATGAACTCGAAGATTATCCCCAATACCTTTTGTCAGAATTCTTTCTAGAAAGGCATTGGATTCTTACAGGACGGACCATGTAAAAGTTGCCAACATCCTAAATGAAAGTGATTTTTATGGAATGAATTGGATTTGAACTTGAAACACCCAGGTCGTAAGTTAATGTCGTTAACGATTTGACCTCCGTCACCTTTTTAAATAACCAATAAAAAGATGTTTTCTTCATTTAATTTTTTTAAACAATTCAAAACATTTTCCTTCACGTAACCAATGACAAAGCTTCATTCTCCCAATTTGAAGCAAAAAAAAAAAAAAAAAAGAAATAGTTTTTTAGCATAAGTATAAGGAAATTAAAAGTCGAAAACCAATAAAAAATAAGATACAGGGTCAAGCAAAGATTTGCTATCAAAGGTTAAAAAAGAGTTCCATGTTGTTAGTGAGTTGGATCAGAAATGTTTTATACAACTGTAGGGTTGACATATTCAATCCCACTGTCATGATTGAGAAGCGGGAAAAAAACTGTAAATAGATTAGTGGAAGTACACCACAGAAAAGGTGTTTTCATTGGATAATAGATCAATGACTCTGCGGAGAAACATTATTTCATACAGAAAAAAAAAGTAGTCCACGAAAATGTAACTGTACAACGTTTATCCACTGAGAAATTTATTTCGTAGATGTTTTTTCCAGAGAAGAAAATGTTGAAATAGTTAATTAAACACGAACAATAGAGAATTAGTAACACATTCTTCAATGGAGGAAAATGAAAAGAGAATAAAAACAACTTTTAACGGAGAAAATGGCATGAAAATATGACAAAAAAAAGAAAATTACAAAAATAGTTTTATTTTATGAAGAATCTGTTAAGATAAGCGGAAATAGTTTGGGAAAATGAAAAAAGAAAAGAGAGTATAGTCGATGCCTCCATTCAGTCTTGAAAGACAAATGATACCCACTACATGGCCAGCTGCGCATGTAATTGTGTGGCAAGGGTTGCACAATCTCCAACCACACCTGAATCGGCACTGCTTGAGTCCAGTGGCAAGGAGAAGTCCAGGATGACTGGAAATAATGCCGAGATAAACGGAGAGCACATACAGCGCCCGGAAGTCCTGAATGGTCACCCATCTGGTACTGGCCAGGCTCATCGTTGCTTAACTTCGGTGATCTAACGAGAATTGTGACGTTAAATTTGAACTCAACTCCAACTCCAAAATCCAACTCCAAAACCCAACTGTTCTCTTCTCACTACACTTTCCACACTGACCGCACGATGCATGAGGTAAGGTTCTTTACTTTTAACCACACGCCCTCTTGATCTCTAAGATCAATAATTAGTATCATAGTCCGCCATCCACGCTGGGCGTCTTCGTTCACGGTGCGATCGTCGAAGAGGCTCTTCTTCAGACACTTCAACATCAGCATCAACCTCCTCTTCCTCTGATGGCAAGGAGACTCTCCGTATATCTAAAATGTGATGAGGCATTCCGTTAATCGATACCTTGTTTTTGGAGAGTACTTCAGTCACTGTACTTTTTCCCCAGCGAGTCGTGCAACGAGAATTGGGTGGTTTCACCCATACCTCTTCACCAACTGCGATGTCCACGCAGGCCTGTTCTTCTCTCTGTGTTACAGCCAATGGATGTCGCCATTCATAAGAGAAAATAGACCGGTGCGGCACTGAATTTTTGTCTTGACCAGCCTTCGGCGTCATATTGTACCAAAAAACTGCTTCTTGGGCGAAATCTGGCTTCTTGATGCCACAGCTTTTATAGTGCGATGGTGCCTCTCTATAATTCCATTTCCACTTGAACGGTATGCAGCTCTAAAATATAGCCCCACATTCTACTTTGCACATAAGTCTCTAAAAACTTCCGAGCCGAAAGACATACTATCCACCAATACCTCTTCTACTGGCCCCCTTTCCATAAAAACCTCCCCGACAACTCTCTTTACCTCTTCTGCTGTTTCATTCTTGATTTTCCACCATATTGCTACTCTCCCAGGCCCACAATCATAGTTACATGCGGTTCATGTTGATAATGTGTGATGTCAATGGCCAATCTCCGCCAATTCTTTTCAACATGCAGTTCCCCTTTTTCATGTCTAGCCGGTGCAGAGTCGATTGATTGGAATTCCCTACATTGTTCCACCACCTTTTGGACGTCTTGCATTGTGACGTGCAGGTTTACTTTTCTTGCCAGGTAAAGGGTTCGTTCCTTTCCAAAATGATGCAGGTTATGCAAGTCTTTTAAATTCTCTACTGCACAACATGCTGGAGCCCCATCTCTTTCCTTGTGTAGCTAGGCTTTCTTGACTCTTGTCAGCCCATCTGCTTTATTTTTTTGTGACGGAACTAAGATAATAGTTACCTTTAGTTCGAATTCCCGAACCAAGTCTCCCAGCGCTCCAAGTTTACACTTAATAAGCATCTCTGCTGATCCTTTTGTTTTGATCCGCATCACCAGACAGCTCCGATTTAATCCACAACATCACTGTTGCAAAGTCTGTTTTAACGTTCACTATCTGTAGCCCCCATTTTAGAGCCAGATTGATTCCTTTCATCACAGCATCGAGTTCCGCAACATTGATATGGGCGCTATCATCCTTTTTGCGTAGCTCCTTTCAATGTGCTTTTGTAGCAGCTGACCCGATTCGTCAATACAGGTGGCTCCGCGGTCCATCACCATTCTACCATCCATTTTCCGCCATCGAAGCAGGCTCGAAAGTTATCATCCTCAATCAGACACGGTTGGGGTTTCGATGGTTGGTTGGTATCACCCCTGGTTACACTTCCTGTTATTCCCGGTGCACTCTGATTGCCAAACTTCACCTGGCCTTTAGCAATAGTAGATCCTCCCAGTCGGTCTATCGCGTCCAGGCCCAGCACCACATCAATTCCTGCAACCAGTCTATCCAGCACGATCACTCTTAGCCGCAATGGCATATTCCTTACTACAATCTCTGCATCAGCCTCTCCACAGCATTCCACTTCTCTGCCATCCACCGCTCTAACATTGCTGGTTCCATTCCAAGAGTTGGCGACGCTCGTAGTAATAAGTGTTGTTGTACATCCAGTATCAACAAGAGCTCTAGCCCTCTTTCCATTGATTGTGATCACTAACTGTGGCAACAAACTCTCATACGCCTGTTCAGTATAGAAGGGGTGACTACTGGCACAATAGCACCCCTTTACTCGTTTCCTGGAAGCGAAGGGCAATTCCTGCTAATGTGCCCTACTTGGCCACACCGAAAACAGATAATGTCTGGCCGTGGCTCCCTACAGCATCTCGTCAGGTGTGGTCCTTGACATCGAAAGCATTTACCGGTAAATCCACGGCCTTGCTTCATCACTGGTTGCTCCTTTCCACTTGCCACAGCTTGACGTTAAATTTGAACTCAACTCCAACTCCAAAATCCAACTGTTCTCTTCTCACTGCACTTTCCACACTGACCGCACGATGCATGAGGTAAGGTTCTTTACTTTTAACCACAAATCGGTATGTCAAACGTGATTATGCCGTATAAAAGAGAGTATAAAACCTAAGAAAAAGAACATGTAGTAAAGAATGTGTGTTTACTTTATAATTTAGTAAGAAGGGTTAGTGAGAATTAGGAAAAAAACATTAAGAAGATATGGATAGAATGCTAGTTACACAAAGTCATTTTGATTGTGTTGTATTAAATGACACAAATCTCTTTCGAATCCCCGAAAACTGATTTTAATCCTTTCAACAACTAAATTCCAAGAACGCAGAAGTTCGCTAGCTTTTCCGCCACGCACTTCCTCCCATGACATAATTACAGGTACACATCAATCTAACTTCTAATTTTATCTCTTATGGGAAATTCTATTTTTTTGTATAACTAAATCTTATATGGAGTTTAGCATATTTTTCACTTTATTTTCACCTACGTTTTAATATTGCTACATTTGTATCCATCTTTTGATCACAATAGCCTTAAAAAAGAGTGAAAATGGCTGTATTATTGATGGCAACCTTCTAATAAGACAATTGTTTTCCTTTTTTTTTAAAATTCCATTTTCACCCAAAACAAGGCACAGTGCCACGTTGATGTAGGGGGCTACTATCGGGGACATAAGTTGCAGGGATACTACGTAGAGAGATGAGCAGCAAGATGTCTGTTCGCATTACACTTGAACTTCTGCATGCCAGTACAGTTGGGAAAACAGATTTCCGGAAGGGAGTTCCAAAGTCCAGCAGGGAAGAAACTATTGGAGTAAAAGGCTTTCTTACATCTAGGGATCTCTACTGTGTAGGAGTGGGATCTCTACTGTGTAGGAGTGGGATCTTGCTGCGTCGCGGGTTTGTCGGGGGTATTTACGTCGAGTGGGTATAGTGCTTGTAGTTCGTCGGAACATTCACCATTAAAATACTTGTAGAACAAGCAGAGGGATGCAACATTACGTCGATGGAACAGAGGTTTAAGCTTAGATGACAGTTCAGGACTTATCAGGTTGGCGACTCTGTTTTGAACCCTGTCCAGGAGTGAAAGACTAGTAGCAGATGCACCAGCCCAAATGTGACAACAATACTCCATGCATGGGCGAATGGTGGCCTTCTAGAGATACAGGATACTTTCAGACGTAAATAGCTTTCTAGCATGGTTGAGAGAGCTTAACTTCCTCGCAGTGGCCCTGGCAATACTCTCAATGTATCTGTTACAACATGTATGGCATTCTGCATCTAGTCTGCTGCACTGCAGCATCTGCTGTAGCTATACTGTTCGAAGCTGGAATTGGTTCTCTGGATGCAGGCCTGCGTGGGAGATAAGGATATCTAGGTTTGCCCAGTTACTAGTGCCTCCTATTCGGCATTGCTGACCAAGTCCGACGGAAAGGTGTTGCAGTGTTTCACTAGCAGTGTCAGATGTCGCGATTAAAAATTAGTGAAAAAAATTGGAATAATTAGACTCACTATCTTTCGAAGCTTATAGCTACTTGAAAAATTTAATTTAAACCCTATTTTTTTTTCGATAAAAGGAGCAAAGACCAAATTTTAAAATAATAAGAGGTTTAATAGAAAATTATGCAATTATTTTAAAATCAATTTTCTTTAAAAAAGATTTAAAGAAATTCAACGAATTTTAACTTACTCCGAATATAAAAAATATATATAAATTCCAAAAAATCACTTACCTATAAAAATAAGAATCAATGGGTGCTTCCATTGTTCATTTTTAAGAATTTGTCCATATTTATATTTTATATTCCATGTACATTTTAAGTAAAATAATTTTTTAAGCGAGGATTCAAAAAGACCGCGATTTTAAATTGTGTTATTAAATGTTCAGAACGGAGTTGTCTACCTTTCCTCCGGTTGAAAATACGAAGGCCCTGGTGCGTGAAAAAAGTTAATTTATTTTTAGTTGTGTTCCCTTGAATTTCTGACATGTGTTTGCTGTCAACAACGAAGTTAGTCAGTATGGATCACCGTATATGAAAAATGATCACATTTCACTCTTGAGTTGAATAAGTAAGTTGCCGTTTAAACACAAACCAACCGACAATTTTTCTATTTTTTTTATTCCCTTAAAGAATTACATGAGTTTTTTGATTTAAAATATTTTATTTCTTCATTATGCAATGAAGTTTTTTTTTCAAAAATTAAAAAAATCAACATTGAATGAAATAGAAAAAAATTGATGTAGGTGTCCAATTTTTACTGGACAATATTTTCAAAATATGAGCTTTCACTTAAAAAATCAACGTGTTTTTTTTTAAAGAAGGTTTTAAACTTTTGACTTTAGGTAAATTTGCACATAACTATTCTTTTTTTTGTTTTAAATTAGATTAATTTATTTATTGATCTTTTATTTTCAATTTGTGATATATAAACCTTAGGTGAGAAAATTAATTAGTTTCTTTTAAATAGATATTTAAAAATGGGGGGGGGTGAATTTAAAACAAACGTTTGTCTAGAATATCATATTCAGTTTATTGGAAAGAGCATAAAATTTCACATAAAAGCTGAAAATATTTTAAAAATTGAACCAATAGAAAAATTTTGATAAATTTTTAAATTGAAAAAATTGAAAAAATATTAAGTTGTAAAATTCAATTCATTTCATTACGTAGAAAAAATGGTTGCATAAGCTCGCATGCACTTTCTAAACACTTTTTTCTTAAATAAAAAATAATATTTCTATTATTTCCAAAAAAAAAATTAATAGTTTACTTTGGAAGTAAGAAATTAAACAACCCACTTTAAAATAAGAAATTACGAGTTTTGTATATTTTATTAGCAGCGGTTTTGTGCTAAGGGTGTCATAATTTCCCCTAAAATTCTGACACAGCTTCTGACATTCGCCTTTCAGAATTTCAAACCAGATTTTTTGTCGGGGTTTACTCCCTTAGCTTTTACTTTTCCCAAAACATCCACAAGACAGTAGAACTATTTGGCCATAGTTGGTGAAAATTTGAAAATATTTCCAGTTTTGACGAAAATAACAGAGAGCTTTATGGTATTTATGGTTATATCAAAATAAAAGCGAAATCCTTAAATAATTCTTCTTAAAACGAGTTTGGCAAAAAAACAAAAAAAAAAAAACAAAAAAAAAATGAGAATTCCGTAACGGTGAAAATTTAAATGCATTTCTAGTTTTGACGAAAAATCTATTAAATTGAAAACAAAAGATAATCAATGTCGAGAAAAAAAAGGAGAAAAACTACAATAAGGAATGAATGAAAAAACTAGGCAAAGACAAGTTACCATATTCCCTGCTAATATGACTAGTGTGGGTTGATATTGAGTAAAGTTTGGAAAATATAAAAATGGTTATACGTCTTCCGTAATAAAAAAAGTTAAATTTTAATGCACAAATGCTTGTAGGATTTTTGGTCTAATATAAAAAAGTTAGTTTTTTTTTTTTTTATTTTTTTTTACAGCATATCAATCCTTTTTTTAATGTTAATGTTGTTAGTAATTTTGGTAAAAGTTTTTATGCTTCAAATTGTTTGTATTTTCAGGTATTTATTCTTGGTGATTAGTTCAGCTGTTTTGTTTTACGGCATATCAACCCTTTTAGGGTTCAGCTATTTTGGTAAACATTTTAAAAATTATATCTTCAAACATTTATTGATGGTATTTAATTTGGTTGTTTTGTAGAGAATAATTGTTTTTGTTTTGATTTTGTTTTGCTTTTAGTTTTGCAGAATATGATTGAGTCTTGCAAAAGGAAAGAAACAAAAAATAACTTAAGGTATCTGATATCTTCAAGCAAATGCTGTATATATCTATATATATATATCTATATATATATTATATTTATATATTATACATATATATATATTATATTTATATATTATATATATTATATTTCACAAATTTATGTATTTAAATTTATGATTTGAAAAGGTTAATCTTCAAATAGAGAATTTTTTATTGTTTGTAGACAAAGAATACAATTGAATATATATATATATATATATATATATATATATATATATATATATATATATATATATATATATATATATATACTAGCAGAAGTACCCGTCGTTGACTGGGTTCAAAAACAACCTACAGAAAATGGACTGTGATTGATGAAAGTATGATAGGTTATGAAAAGGAGGGGGTTGTAAAGAGATACTCAAAAATTTTACCCTAAGCAAAATATGATGAAAGTATAGATAATTTTCGCGAAAATATATTTTTTTATATCAACTTTGTTTCTATTCATAGCTAAGAGTGACCAATAAAATGATGTTCCCTTACAAAGAGAAAATGGTTTGTATATAATAATATAAATATACAAGAAATAAATGTTACCATAGTCAATAAAAGTTACTTTTATAGTAAAAAACTTTATTGGTTTGTATTTTTAAGTAGTTTGTAAAAAAAAAAAAATTTTTAATTAACGAACCGGTTAAAAAAATCAAAACGACTTTGAAATGGAGTGCCCCGTTTCAGTTTGAAGGAGGGGCACCTGAGCATTTTGTGTTAACAATTTAAGAGAGTTCCGTCAACGTAAGGAATATTTATAAACATTTTAATGTTTTCCGTTATTTTGTGCTTGAGGAATATTCGATTATGGCATGTGTTTCTATATAAAAATTCATTTAAGTAGTTATCGCCTCAAATTTCGTTTTAATTTCTGTTCGCTGAAATTATTTCAAGTAAAGAGCATTAAAAACTATTTCAAAACAAAAAAAGCATGAACTGAACTTTTATTGACTATGGTAACATTTATTTCTTGTTTATTTATTTTTTCGGGTAGTTGTTTGTTGGATTTTCTGCTAAACACTCTTACTAAATAATATCTACGAAATATCGAAAAAACAAAAACAAAAACAGTTTTGAAAAATAATGAAGCTTTACTTACTTTAGTAAAATAATTGGAAACAGCAAAATGGGATATTAAAAAGTAAACACGTAATTACTTTAGTTTTTTAAAGCAAAGAATCGATATGAATATGAATAAGAAGAAAATGGCGCGCTTTTCAAGCAGAACAGCTTCGTTTCAGTTTTACAGTATTAAACGGTGTAGTATTGCGCCGTCGGATTCATGGTTATACTATTGTAATGTAAAGAACACGCAGAAAGGGTTGTAATCAACTGAATTCCTTCTAGTACACTGACAAAAAAGGCTTAAACAGATATAAAAATAAAAAGGTTATGTAATGTTTTTAAAAAGACACGTAATCACGTGAGCAGGATTTTTTCCTTCTTTTGACACGATAACAAGTAACGTTCTTATTTTTTATTATTTATCTATTTATCTATTTATCTATTTTCGAAAGAATACCACGTGCAAGTGGAAAAGGAAAAAAACAGAGTTATGCAAAATTTGTGTCGAGAATTGTCTAAAGTTCCGACTATTTTTGGCTTTCACTTTAATAAGAACGTGAACTTATGAGGGGAATCTATTCGACACAATATGATTCAATTCAAAAAAATAAATAAAAGATAACGTGAATTAAGATTAAAGTTAAGCTGTTATTGTGGACGCTCACCCCTTTTAAAAAGCCTTGTTGACATATTTACATTCTATGGAGGTCAGGCGCGAACGAACACACAATAATTTTATTATACCATATTTCTTCAAACTGAATCATAATTATCAAAGTATACTTATGCAAATAGATATGAAAAGTCTTTGTTAAAGTTTGTGCCATATTTCCATGGTCTACAGGCGCGAACGCTGACCCCACAATTTTATTATACCATCCCTATTTAAGTTGAAACATACTTATCAAAGTATTTTTATGTACATCTATATCAAAAACCCTTGCAAACGTTTTTTTTTTTCATTTTTATTTCCATACTTTGGGAGCAAGGCGCGAACGTAGATCCCTCAATTTTTATGAACCACCGTTCTACCAGATCAACCATACCCATTCCTGATCCTCGATACATCTTCTATCATTATATGTAATACGTTTTTTAAAATAGTCAACCATATAGGAAACTATTCGTGACCAGACACACAGAGACACACACACAGACACACACACAGACGTTCAGCTTTATATATTATATATATATATATATTTGGTAAAAGAACAGGGGAAAAACTGCTCAATGCTTTAGTAGAGCTAAATATATTTTTATTATTTCAACCTCGGTTTTTCTAAGTCATTACAAACTTTTTCAGTCGATAGGACAATAATATTATCCTGACGATCTCTTCAAATAATTCAAATCAAAATAAATATTCTTATATATATATATATATATATATATATATATATATATATATATATATATATATATATATATATATATATATATATATATAATATCTTAATAATATAAAATGCACCAAATATTGGTGTTATTGTTTTCTTCCTTTCCCTTTAGAAAACTCAATCATGTTCTGCAAAGCTCAAAACAAAAGCAACAATTTTTCTCTACAAAACAACCAATACTATGAATAAATATTAAAAAATATAAAACACTTGAAGCATAAAAACTTTTACCAAAATGACTGGAATCGGCGTTAATCAACCTGAAAAGGGTTGATATATTTTAAATTAAAGCAGCAAAAAAAAAAAAAACAAAAAAAACCCTTATCCTATTCTTCATGACTTTCATTGAATTTCACTTTTTAAATTTCTTTCTTTTTTCTTTCTTTCTTCTTTCCTTTTCCATCCATTCTTTCGATATTTAAAAGTTTTCAATCTTCATTATATTCGTTATCTTTCTTAATTCATACGCCCTTCTCAATTGCTTTAGCCATTTCGCCCAATGGCCATTCTCATAATTCCCCTTACACTTTAATTTCGATTTCGATTCCCAGCTGACTAAAAAAGAAGAAATTCCTCCATCAAAACCGAATCGAAACGGCGCTTATTTACTCTAATCTTAGCTCGTCAGATCTGATCAGTCCCTTCATTCGTCAAAATGACGCCCAAATTACACCCATAAAGGCGTTCGTGGCTTCACTTGAACGTAAATCCAGACAGATAACTCGAGCAACAACACCTGACCCCGCCAACTCGTCTGCTTGTTCGTTTAAAACGAACGCTTCCGGAAAAGAACTTTCTTATTTAATTGTCTGACACTTAATTGCGTTTCTGATTGGCCCAAAAAATGGCCTTTAAATCGAACTTATCTCTGACTTTGTATAGAACGAAGAGAGCAAAGTCTTAACAATGATTAAGACTTTGTTTTAGAAGAAAAAGAAAAAAAGAAAAACGAACATTGTCTCATTCCATTTTCAATAATGATTTGACGATTGTCACTTTATGAACAAAGCAAATACAATTCTCTTTTTATTTCGTTTTAGTTGGTTGCTTTGTTTAACGGTATATACAGTTTCATGGGGTTATTTAATGCAACAATACGCAGAAAGCAATGTTTGTGCATATGAATCAGTACACTACGACTATTCTCGACTGGCTTGATTCTGCGATTGTAGTTGATTTCTTCGTACTCTTTGTAGAATTAGGTATTTATAAAAGGAACCGCGGGAAGGTTGCCAACATCCACAAATAAAAGTGGTACTATAGGTCCGATTGGATTCGAACGTAGTACACCCAGTTCATCAGCCCGTGTCATGTGCTTCACCACCAAAACCTCTCAATATTCATTATAAACGAGAGAGAGAGAGAGAGAGAGAGAGAGAGAGAGAGAGAGAGAGAGAGAGAGTATTTTAAAAGTGCGTGGCGTATCGTATTATATGGTTTGTTTATATTAAGAATGCGACTTGTCAATCCAAGCTTCCACACAACACTGTCTAAATTGCAGCCACCACTAACTTAATTGCCTATAGGAGTTCATTTCCGCATAATTATTATTGCTTTCGATCCTCGCAAACTGTTTTTCCTTATAGGTCAACCCCAAACCTTAATTGTTACCTCTCCTGTCTGTTATATATTCTGTTTACACATAAAGCTTAATCCATTCCAACAAATATTTTCCAAGTAATATTCATACTAGTTTAGATACTCACGAATATTTAACACTTATGGTTATAGTCAATATTAACTGCTCTTTTTGACTTCCAGTTTCTGTCCCGCAATTGGGACAACGGTGACAAGTAAGATATGCTCCATTCTGATAAATGATTATTTCCCGGTAATGTCGCTACATAGGGTTTGCGGGTGATATGAAAAAAAATAAAGCATTAAAAATGTTTCTTAAAAAAGCATTAATAGATGAGGAATCACTCCGGGTAAATATTTAATTTATTTTACCCATCGAAACTCGAGAAATGCACGGTTAAAGTGTGTAAGCATTCAACGAATAAAAATTAATATGGCTGTCCAGTTGGCCATGCAGTCTTGACCTTGCAATCAAAAACTAAAATTGAGTCAAACGGAACCAATCGACGGGATTTCGGTGAATCGGTTTAGTTTGTATTTATGAATTTATGTGGAGAGAACGAATGGCACAAATAAATTCGTCGCAATCATTTTTTGCATCACGTGATAATTTAAACATTTTTTTTTACTTATGTAGAATTCTATACTTTAGAATGACATTTAAGCAACTTTTAAACATCTTTTATTTTTAAGTAAAATTTAATTTTGATTTAAAATGAAAATTAATTTATGTAGAATAAATGCACACGAATTTATTGGTGTCACTCGCTCTCTCCACATAAATTCATAATGAGACGAACAAATTCACCAAAGTTCCGTCGATTCATTTAGTTTATAGCTGATCGCCTGAGATACCACCACTGGGAAATTCCGACGTAGCTGTTTAAACATATTTTGTAGGCCACACTGCGCTTTCTAGTGTACTAGTTTTTCAAATTTTCCCCTGGTCTTGTATCGAACCTCCCGGCAATGAGGTGAATAATATGCCCACATAATCGATAATTGATGAATATTTGAATAGATTATAAATTTGTACCATATTTTTACCAAAATGCTCAAATTCAACATTAAATGGAACCAAAATGTTTGACTGAATGTCAAACAAAAACATTCATCAATCAAATCGTTCCATATTCTTTTCTCCTCTTTTCCGAGTTCGACTCATCTGTCAGATTATTGTTATATATTTTTATGACACTGTAACTCTTTCTTTCTCACAGTGATAGTATTTCTCTACTCTATGGAATGCGCTCAACTGTGCTTCAGTTTTTTTTATTTCTCTCCGTAAGACATCCACAACAAGAACTCGTCTTTGAACCACAACTACAAAGAACTTTCCCTTTCCCTATGTATATATAGAATCAAACAGATATTCTGTCTAATAACTTTTCAAGTGTGGAACACGTCACCATGGGATTGCTTTCCTTCGAGCTATTTTCAAGGCAATGTAAACAAAAACTAGTTCCATTCATTATTTTCAATCCTCTCATAATATTTTTCATTATTGGAATGACAATCTACTCATATTACTAACTCAGTATCATCGAGTTGTTCTTAGTCTTGGTAATTAGTGACTCATTAGTCAAAAACTATTGGTCGAAATGTTTGTTCATTGTTTTGTTTCTGTCAATTTATTAAGAACTCAAACATAAAGTTTAGCAACATAACCGAGTTTATGCAATTTATTTTTCACGCTCGATGTAGAAATCCTGAGAATGCCAGAGATTTGTATGATTGTCAAACGGCAATCTTGGTTAATTACGCTTTTCAGAGAGTCATTGTCGATAATCTTTGGTAAGCCAGAACGATGAAAGTTTCTCAGTGAAAAATTCCTTTTTGAAATTGAACAAAACATTTCTGGCACGCCCGTTATGCACGAGCAACCTTCTTATACAAATGGTATGTTTCTGTATTTCTTTTTGTTTCTGTAGTAAAAAGCATCAGAGATAGTGCTCTGCTAGATCTTCCGTTTCAAAGCTTTAAGTACAAATAAAGATATAAGAATTCTTTTGCCCGGAGGCATATCACACACTGGCGTAAAACATTTTCAATACTCCAAATGTGATACTATGAAGATGACCTATGATCACTAGGTGCTGAGAGTAGGAGGAGGGACAATAGACAAAAAGATATGGAAATAGCTCAGAATAAACAAAGAAATAGGAAGTAGCAAACAATGAATCTGTAGGTATTTTTAGATCGAGCCTTTTAGATTTGACAATGACAATAGAAACCTACAGATTTGACAATGACAATAGAAACCTACAGAACAGATAACAAATGGAACCAACGACATTTGACGAGGTATCAATGAAATGATTAGAGAGGGTAGGGTAGCTTCCTGGTAGCCGGACTGGGGGACTTCAGATCGCAACGCCGGATAGTCAGTAGTGAGTTAGCAGCGGGCAACGGTTGACGACGGGTAAAACAGTAGGAACTCCACTGAAGGCGGATCGGGTTTGGACCAGACTGAGAGCTCTTGGACAACCAATGATGAATTATTCAAATAACCGACGAAGGCGGTATCGACAGTAGAGATATAAATGTCACCCTCGGCGTGTAGAGGGTAGTTTCACACACACCCAGTTTCCAACTGATATGTAGGTGAAGTATTGGCGCCGTGTATTCCTGTGTTTGTTTTATTTTTATTCTTGTGGGCCCACGTGTGCCCTCATCAACAGTCGCCAGTGAAAAAATGACGATCCGGCCATAAGAAGATAAGAAGAACGAACAATCCACGGCACACACGAGGTTGAGGTTCAGCGGTCTGTCGGGGGCCACACGTGTGATCACACAAATATAGGATTTGAATAATAGAAATATAAAGCGATCTTTAGTGGCCAGAAAAGATGAGAAAAAAAAAACAAAACAAAAAACAAAATGGTGTTGAAAAAAAAACAAAAACAAAAACGAATGAACATTTTTGACTATCCCATATTTTTGCCGACTACATCAAGCGACAATAATGCAATGCAAAATAAAAAGGAGTTGAGTTAAAACTAAACTACATTTTGCGCGGCAAAATAAATGACTCTCATCTACATCTAATGCACATACCGATAACGGAGATTTGTGGGAAAGTTGACTTCTGTCGAATGGACAAATATTTGAAGACAGAGATGTGTAACTGCTCACCTGAGAGTAGCAAATTGATACCATTTGAGTTCCATATGAACTTTACGACGCCAGAAATTTATCCCAAAGAAAATCTCTAGAGCACAATATAAGGAAAACTTTATATGGATGCAATAGACTTGTTATCCAAGAATCCAATTTTGGAAGCAAACTTATTTGTACATAAAGCCATGGACCCATAAAAATTTTGGAACTGAATGTTTGTTATGGACATTTTGTTTTATTTGCCAATAAATGTTTCTTTAGATCAAAATTAACATTCTTATACTAGCTGATTCTACCAGCGTTGCCCGGGATTATTTTTTACTTTCCTTTATAATTTATGTGACTCAAATACAAAATAAAAATTTCCATCCTCTTGAAATAGTGAAATTGCACTGTTATGATAACTGAACTTATACATTCATGACCTGAAAGTTTCATCTTTCTGTTGCAGATATTGCCGGTGTGAGACTGTAAGAAAGCAACGCATGTCATCGACGTGCGTCAGAAGCAGAGATGCGTCATTGAATTCCTGGCAAAAGTGCATTGAAAATGGCGGTTACTATGTAGAAAAATAAATTCTGGAGCACAAAAGGTCGGTCGTTTTAATAATAAAACTGCCCACTCTGTAGTTCTTCAACTTTTTGAGTTAAATAAAATAAGATACTTTATTTTTGGGACGAGTCTTGTTATGCACACCTATTGTTCATCGTTGACAAAAATGCATTGAGAATGGTGTTGACGATGTAGAAAAATACATTATGGAGTATAAAAGGTCGCTCGTTTTAATGGCACCACTCCCGTTTTCGTAACTCTTAAAATTTCTGAGCTAAAAAATAGGAGGCTTTACTTTTGGAACGAACATCGTTTAATACTTTTCCCTGTTTAGCGTTGCTCATGCGCCGTTTTACTTTCGTTGGTTTTGGTTTCTATTTAAATTAGTAACTACAATAATAAAAAAAACTTTCATTTGCAGTCACATCCGTTAAATATAGTTTCTATAACGCATACATTTTAAAACTGTGTTTATTTTTAAACACATTGGATGGTTACAATGAACCCACCATTACAATATTTAATTCTAATAAAATCTGTTTTGCTTTCATAATTCTCTAAAGAAATATGTTTTTTAAAAAGATTTCGCAGTAATTATGAACAGATTTTCCTATAATTGATTCAACAATCAGACAACGCAGCTGCCAACACGAACTATAAAAGCCGCAGACAGAAAATCTTTGCGTTGAGTTTTGCCCTCTTGTGAACTCATGATTCGAAACCCGAGTCACTCGCATGCGAGGCGAGTACATTGTCACCTGAGCCACCACCCTCGATATTAGGAAGTGTGAAAAAAAGAGAAAAATATATAAGAAAAAGAGAACAAAAGTATAAGAGGTTGTTCACAAAAGAACACAAAAAGAAACTGAATAGCGTTGTTAATCAACGCGTGGGAGTGATTCGAACAAAAGAACCGGATAATAATACAGAGTACAATTAAAGTTAATTTAGCGGCAATTTTTGAGGAGTAGCTATGAATTCATGATAGCCACAGATGATTTGCTACGGTTGACGACAGTTGCGAGTTGAAGACAGTTGCAAGTTGAAGATAGTTGAGAGTTCAAATTTTTGTCTCGAAGTACATTGACATGAGCTGACACCAACTGACGAACACAGCCTCGACAGTAGATGTAGCTGTGGACCACAGCGTTCCGAGGGTCGATAGTGACACATACATTCAGAACTGATATTTGCAGGTGCCAGATTTTGTGTTTTTTGTATTCTGTTTTAATTTATTTTTATACTCGTGAACCACTGCCCACTCCCCAGCAGCCAGCGATATGAGAGACATCAAAACGACCAGAAGAGAAAACGAAACTGCGTTTGGGTCGGTGGTTGTTGAACGTGGTACATGCAAGGAAGTTGG
This sequence comes from Euprymna scolopes, assembly GCF_053919585.1. Taxonomy (NCBI): domain Eukaryota; kingdom Metazoa; phylum Mollusca; class Cephalopoda; order Sepiida; family Sepiolidae; genus Euprymna; species Euprymna scolopes. Next base: position 30,947,696 of record NC_136492.1, read on the forward strand.
TTTTCCTCGCAGTTTGTTCATGGAATTTGCGTTTAGACAACCATAGAGAGTAGAGAAATCTGTTGATAGCTGTTGATAGACAAGTGTTTTTTTGTGAAGTTTGGCAAGAGGGGGGGGGAGAACCATAGATTGAATCTCAGACGAGCGCTTGCCAAGAAAATAACGATAGAGCAGACACAGACTCACAACATTTCTTCTGTGAGAAAGAGGTTTCATGGGAAAATAGGTCATCACCTACTAGGTTTCGAAGCCGGTTTTGGACTTTATGAAGGTAAGGTAGGGTCCTCCGAGCATCTTCCGCCCAGATATGGCAACAGTACTCCATTTAAGGACATAGTTGACTCTTATATAGGTAAAGGATGGCGTTGGGAGTTAGATCCCTCTTGGAGCGGTAAAAAGACGTAACCGCTTTTACCGGCGACTTTGGCAACAGATTTGATGTAAGACTTTTATTTCAGATCAGGAGTAAAAGCCAGACCCTGAATTTTGTAAAAACAGGGAGCCTCTTTTAGATGAGAGCCATTCGTATCAATTGAGACCAAGAGGGGATCAGAGCGTTTATGGCGAAAAGATAAAAGCTTGATTTTGAATGCGCAACCAGTTGTTTAAGCAACAACTTTGAATCCAATTGCACCGCATGACTCAAAGAGAAGATCTCTTTGAGTCATGCGGTGCAATTGGATTCAAAGTTGTTGCTTAAACAACTGGTTGCGCATTCAAAATCAAGCTTTTATCTTGATACATCCATATGTTGTTGACCTTTTAAATGTTGCCATAGATCGTATGTCAGTGAATGAACTTAGAATGTGATTTGGAGATCATTAATGAAGATAAGAGAATTGAGCCCGAGATGAATCCTTGAAGCACGTCAGCGTTGATACTTCAAGCTTTAGACTTTTGCCCATCGATGGCTACTTGTATAAATTTACCGGAGAGAAAAAACGATGGTTGAGAAGACATTTCCTGATATTCCATAGTTGGAAAATCTTTTTAAGTTAATCTTTATGCCAAACCCTATCAAATGCCTTAGGCATATCGAGAGCTATTGCTCTAGAGAGGAATCTTCCGTCGATAGATTCACTGATCCTATGTGAAATTAGTCAGTAAGACCATACGCAAAATATTTGCTTGCATACATATATGAAGTTGCTTCAATTGAAAGGAATATAAATACACAATATTAACAAATCTAACATGTTTACTGACTAAGGAGGCCGAGCTCAATCCGCGTTCAAATCATAAGAAAAACTCAAAAATTGTACTTGATGCCCCTTTTCTAAACACTCAGATCAAGGCTAAGTTGGGTAATCCTGGGAAAGGAGTGGCACCCTCCTCTATACTTCGCTATAGTTGCTAATAAAAAGGGAGCGTTCGGATCACCCTGGACTTTGGTCGATCACTTTGATTTTTTAAAAAGCTAGTTATTTTTTTTAACCTTGAAATAGTATTTCCTTTTTGGATACTTAAATAAAATGGCTTCATGCCTTGTTTGGAGCGATTTTCATTAAAATGCATTAAAAGTCAATGTTTTCAATAACAGATCTCGACTAACGGTGTACACGTTGTACACACGTTGTGGCCTCAGTCGAAAAGTGGACAAAAGAATAGGAAATACGACTCGCTTTTTGCTTTGTACAACAGTATTTATTTCGTTGTCGTTACAGCCGGAACGTCACCCACGTGATGTAAAACGTTCTCCACGTCTCTTTCGAGATTTCGAACGTTATATCGTCTTTCCCATCTTTCTTTTTTATAGTTATTATCCCCCACCGGTGACGTCACTTCTTACGCATTTACATCCGCGCATCTGCACCATGTTTCATCCGAACAATTCAAAACCGGTAACCTAAAAAAAACATAAAACTTCTGTATGTTCGTTCCTTTCAACTCGTATTGCCGATTTTTTCCGGAAGAGAGTAAATTTTCCGACTCTATTTTTCGTGTGTCCAACTCTGAATCATTTTTTCAAATTGATTTTCCGAGAAATGCCTATCTTTATTCATAATTTTAATTGATCACTTGACGTGACGGTTCAATCAATGGAATTTTACTCACCTGTGCCAACCATTCAATTTCGAACTGTCGACCTCCAGCTGAGCAAAAATTCGACGAAGCCAATCACAACGCGACTGTCCATTTTACACAAATATATACGATTTATTATTGCTCTCAAATAGCTTCACACACACACACACACACACACACACACACACACACACACACACACACACACACACACACACACACACACACACGCACGCACGCACGCACGCGCGTGCGCACACACAACACACAACACACATTCACATTGCTACAGTATAAATTGTAGACGTCATAACTATGTGCGTTGAATTGAATAGGCTTATTGAAGGTAATACCCCCCCCCGGAGTTATTATAATATTGTTCTCCAGATAATAGTACTAAGGAGGCAATGCAAAGGTAATTTCGAAAGCCGTTAACTTTTATATTGAACCCGCAGACTCATTCAACCTTTTTAGCTTTCCTCTTTGCGTTATTATAATTTTCTATCGGAAATAGATTAGTGATGGAACTGCAAAAGGCAAGAGAACACTTTTTTGTTGTTCTCATCTTAATTTATAAAAGAGCCGTTCTAATGAACCTATTTATAGATTCGCGGTCGCTTCGTGCGCCAACTGTGTTGAGGATGTGACACAGGTAAGGATCTATCGATTGGTAGAAGAGGAGAAAATCATAGACTTAAATGCACGTAGAATATATATAAGAGAGGGAGGGAGGGAGAGGGAGAGAGAGAGAGAGAGAGAGAGAGAGGTCTAATGAATGAGATAGAAAGGCAGAAAGCTATTGACTTAGAGAGGGAGATAAAAAGAGCATGTATGATTATGACGGTGACATATACACCGATGAAAAAGATAAAAAAGAAAAAATAAAAGAAAGAGAAATAAGAAAGAATAAAACTTTTGAGAGAGCGAGAGGATTTAATGAACAATATTACCATTAGTTGTGAAATTACATTTACTGTTTCAGTCTAAAAAGACTTTATTAGGAGACAAAAACCAAGGTATGATCTTTGATATATATATATATATATATATATATATATATATATATATATATATATATATATATATATATATATATATAAAATAAAAATTACAATTAAATTTACCAAAATGATCCAAGATGGTAAAACAAAAGTATATTATAAATATTAAAGAATTAATATTTATAAAGTAATCTCAACCAGATGTAAAAGCTCGATAAAACCAATATATAAAACCAATATATATATATATATATATATATATATATATATATATATATATATATATATATATATATATATATATATATGTATGTATATGTACACTCTTTATTTTTACATAAGCAGTAATATGTTGTTACACATTCATCAGCATGTTTCAGTCAGCTGGAGAACATTAACCTCGTTAAACTTCATTAGTCACTTAACCTTTGGAAATCAATCTATCTATATATATATATATATATATATATATATATAATTTCATTGATAAGGACTGTTGTGTGTCTATAGCAACAATAAGATATATGGATGTATCAATCATACGGTATAATCACGTAGACCCAATGATTCTTGCTAGATCATCGAATTTAAGCGACGATGAGACTTGCTAGTACAAGACTGGAAACTATTTGGTAATGCTAGGCGCTATATGCATTGCGCCGGAACATAGAAATTTCCAAGGTTTTATCTGAGAGCGCGTTCACAATCATTGGGAGAAAAGCATTTTCAATTGCTAAGAAATGCTTATCGAAGAATGAAAAACTCTGATATAAAACCCGCGGTTTACTGTCTGCTGTGTCTGTGGCATTCAATTACACCGACTGAGATTAGCAGTTTTTCCAAAAACTCTGTATTATTGTAAACAAGCCTTCAACACTATAAACAATTCAACTGTGTAAATTATTGTGTGAACCTCGTACGTCACAATTGACGGGGAAATCCATATATATTTAAATATATTTGATTTTTTTGGGGTGGGGTACAGGATTTTATGATAACTAAATAATTTATACATTAATTAAAAAAAAAAATAAAGTGATAGAGCTAGCTGGTTTGTTTATTACCTCATTCAACAGGTGCTCAATCGGACTATAATTACGATGAAAAAATAACATGAAATGGAAATATGTCGGGGAACAAAAAAGCGGGGAAATAATCAAACAGAAACCACATTCTTTTTGCTTACAAAGAGAATGTCTCAAGTTCTTAATATAAATGGTTTCTAAAATGTTTAAATGAAATAACGAGTGTTACTTGCTTAGAATAGAGAACAAATTAACACTGAACTGGAAGAACAAACACGGCTATTTATGAGGTGCTCGCAGATGTTCCCCTTCCCTTCGATAGTATATATACGAGAGGCCTTCAATAAGTTTCCAAAATTTTTTCGTATGAACACATGAAACTGTAGTTCCCTTCGAAGTAATCTCCCCTGGCTGCAATGCACTTTTACCGTTCCAACAACTTTTGGAAGATCCCATGGAAATCCTCTTGGGTGAACAATGACCCATCGTCACAACCTCTTTCATCTCGTCAGTTGTCTCATAACGACAAACTTTAAGATTCTCCTTGAGCTTAGGGAATAAACAAAATCACAGCAAGGTTTGAACTATAAGGGACGGTAAGAAACTGTGTTGATGCCCATCTTGGTCAAATAGTCTGTGACAAGAATGGAGCACTCTTGGAACAAACTTGGCGCAAATCTTCAGTTCCTCACGAATAATTGTGTGTATAGTTTTCACACTGACATCAAACTTTTTTTTTTTTTACAGAGGCATCACCACTTATCAAGGCCAAGAGGCCACTCAAGGATAAGGGCTAAAGAGTGTACAGTAGACATTGGACAATATAGTAATCATTAGTAATGAAAATTTGGTAAATTTGATAACTTATATAGAACGGCTCATCAAGAACTTATTTACGTTAGACTTGAACACAACCATATTGTAGTCAGCCGGAAAGCAGGAAAACGGAAGACAATTCCACAGGCGTGCAGTTCTAAGAAAGAAGCTTTGTTCATGGAATCTACGTTTAGGTTTAGGCACAGATAAAGAGTGAGGGGAATTATTGATAGTGTACTGTGCACTTATTTTCTCTATAGACACACGACGGTCCTTATCAATAAAGTTCTTTGTTTGGCCAATCGACTCTGATGTTCTTACTCCTCTCACATCTCTCATCACCCCTCACAGACTCCCTGCAGTGCTTGAATCTCTTATGCAACTCAAAAACCGATGCGCAATTCATACAAGATGGGCATTCCATACGTTTCTGTGACATTTTTCCAAGTTTAAAACAGAATTTTATTGCATATCCTTCTTCTAAAGTGTCTTCACGTCCATATTGCATTTTTGAAATTTACCAGTTTTGACAATTAGGCTGTAGGATGTATTCCAATTCCTGCTGTATCTCTTCATTTGAACATGGAATCATGAAAATTGATTAGTTATTTCATAATATGTATAGCAAAAACATACTAAATTTTTACGCGCCTACGATAATTTTAAATGCCTATACAAAAAAGTATTGAAACTTATTGAACGTACATCGTATATATATATATATATATATATATATATATATATATATATATATATATATATATATATATCCACTGACCGTTGTTCTGTCGTATCTCGGGGTGTAGCTAGACATGGCCAATGTTCGGTGTTGAGATTTGAAATCCTACCGTTTACCCATAAACTAACTCTCTCCCCCTCTCTCTCTCTCTGTATATATATATATATATATATATATATATATATATATATATATATATATATATATATATATATATGTATATATATTAAAAATCCGACAATATAAATTTAAAATGGAAAGGAAAAAACAAAATGTTTGATAATTCGTCTGTTCAGAGGGTTTTATTCAAACGTCTGTTTTCAAATAGAAACCACTACATTAAGAAACGCCCATTTTTCTTATATCGATTTGAACAGAACAGTTCGCTTACTTGCAATTCAAATAATATTAGCCTCACACCAGTAAGGGGCATCGGTACACATATAAAGCTGGCGACAGGTTGGCCCCCAAAAAGTGCATTTTCTCTCCTAATAAACTAACAGTATCTTTAAACCGAACTATAATACTCCGCAATTAAAAACAACCTACAACTAATTTACGTATGGAATAACTACAATAAGAAGGTGACAAAACGATCCATATTTCTATTCCGAATATTCAATACTAACAGAAAGCAGAAAAATGGTAAAACAAAAGTATATTATAAATATTAAAGAATTAATATTTATAAAGTAATCTCAACCAGATGTAAAAGCTCGATAAAACCAATATATAAAACCAATATATTTCACATTTGAAAACAATTGTTTATATAAAACTCACTGAACAGACGAATCATCAAGCATTTTGTTTATTCCTTTCTATTTTAAATTCACACACACACACACACACACACACACACACACACACACACACACACACACACACACACACACACACACACACACACACACATTTGTATATTTTAGCAGCAAGTCATTATTCAAGCACGTCTGATTGAACATGACAGAGTTCTTCTTTTTTTTTTTTTTTTCGATTTTTCTGAATATCTTTTCCATTCGCCGAGCGGCCTTTTTTATTTCAGCTGGCTAGTTGTATAAAATGGCGCCCAAAAGTTGTTGTTAAGCCATATTCTACTCAAGCGCTTTTTATCGGTGCATCCGATTATCATCAGGAGCAGGAGTTGTTTTTATCGTTTTCTTTTTCTTTTCCTTTGAGGCTTAGTGTATTCCTACTTTTTTTTATTGGTCATCAAGGTAGGTGCAGGATGATTAGGTGCGAATTATTTTTATTTTTAATTTCTATTTTCTTAATTTATAGTTTATTTTAGTTTCTTGTTAGTTATTAAATACTGTTAGTATATTTGTTCTGGTGTTAAATGAGATCCGGTTAAAAAGGGGCTGTAGCTTTTTATAAGTATGGCTTCTAGTAATTTTAGTCGTCTTGTGCAATTGTTAAGGTATCGAATTTTAGTATTAGTAGTTAAAATATTTCTAATGTCGGACGACTGTAGGTTTTTATCATAAGATGTTCGGTGTTGTTTCATGGCGCTATTGTCAGCTAAATGATAGGTTAGTCGTCGTGAGAGAGTTGTTGTGGTGTGGCCTATGTAAGCGTTGAATGAGTTTTTAGAGTAGATTCGGAGACATTCTTCGACGAGGCAAATAAATTCATACACTACATTAGTTTGGTTTAGTGTGTTGTTAGCATTATTATTGTTTTTAATTATTAAATTGGTGGTTTTAAACTTAGTATAACATATTATAAGTTTAATCTTTTTGTTCTGGTCGGTTTTTCTGGTGTATCTTTTAATTAGATTTGTTATTATTTTTCATCTGTTTTGCAGTTAGTGAGTAGTTGGTTTTCATTGTATACTTTGATATATATATATATTTCATCCCAAAATAGTGAACATTTCTGTAAAAGTCTGAAGACGCTACAAACGGCCCCAAAAATGGCCGTGTAGCCGAAACAATAATGTAACTCAACAGAAAGATACGGCAATAAAAAATAAAACGTATATATATATATATATATATATATATATATATATATATATATATATATATATATATATATATATAAAGAGCGAGAGAGAAAGAGAGTGAGAGAGAGTGAGATGGATCAATAATGGGTAAGAATGAAAAAAAAAAAATTAAGTAAAAGAACTACACACGCCTATACACAAATATAAGCATAGTGGATAGAAAGAGAGGAAAATGTGAAAGAATATAAAGGGAGAGGATATAAAGTGTGTTTTAAAACGAACACATTTTGTTGTTTTAGTCATATCTCTTTTATTTCGTTTGTTTCATTCTTCCATCTTACTTGATGGATATTTCATGAAATGAAATTACTTCTGGATCTGTTAGCAAACTTCACTTCTAGTGTTCTTGCGTCACGATCGAAGATTTCCCAGCTGAAATAATTAGCAACTTTGGGCCACGCACAGGCGAAAATAATTAGAACACACGTAAAGTAGGTGGAAACGCACATCTCTCTCTCTCTGTTTTCATATCTATCTATCTATCTATCTATCTATCTATCTATCTATCTATCTATAAATTCTTATTTCAATATCTCTGTATATTCTTACTTCTAACTTTCTCTGTTATCATTTCTATCTATCTATCTATCTATCTATCTATCTATCTATCTATCTATCTATCTATTCTTATTTCAATCCTTCGCTCTGTGTGTGTGTGTCTGTGTGTGTGTGTGTCTTTCCCTCTCGTACATATGTATATATCTATATCTATATCTATATATATGTGTGTGTGTGTATATATATTCTATCTATCTATCTATCTATCTATCTATCTATCTATCTATCTCAATTTTGTATAAATACGATTATATTAAATTTTGGTTTATACATAATATCAACCCACTAGCATTACAGCCCGGCGTTGCCCGGGTGTTTGGATGTGTATGTTGAGCATAAAAAGCGGTAATTTTTTAAAACTTTGACCCCTATTATGACCCCCTTAACATTATTGTTTTGGGCTCAAATCAAGTTATTAAGGTAGATCCATGTTCAAGGAACCTATATCTAAAATTTCAAGTGTTTAAACCCAAAATTGTCGGAGGAGTATAAATAAACTAAATGACATACTATGCATCTGCATTTTCGCTTCGAGTGATCAGAGACTAAATCTCGATTTCATTTATTCATTCAATTTCTATGAACATCTTATATGATGAATTACAAAATATTTATTATTATATTATTATTGTTATTATTATATATTGCATTATATTTACTATTATATATTATATTTATTATTATATATTACAGTATATTTATTATTATATATTACACTATATTTATTTTTATATATTGCATTATATTTAATATTATATGTTATATCATATTTATTATTATATATTATATTATGTTCATTATAATATATTATATTATGTTTATTATAATATATAATATTATATTTATTATGATATATTACATATATATTATTATATTACATTTATTTTTATATATTAAATTATATTTTTGTATTATATATTATATTATATTTATTATTATACAATAAATATATCATATTATATTATTTTATTATTATAGATAACATTATATTTATTTTATTTATTTTTATATATTATATTATTATATTATACGTCGGTTCGAAAATAATGATTCAGAATCGGGGTTATCTATCTATCTATATCTCTCTCTATCTCTCTCTCTCTCTCTCTCTCTCTCTCTCTCTCTCTCTCTATATATATATATATATATATATATATATATATATATAGTAAGTTATAAAATATATATGGCGATTAAGCTACACTGAATATTCCGCGTTTCATCCACTCTAGGACTCTTCAGGGTTATGCGCGAATTTTGTGGTTGTCTGTCGTTTTTATATACGCACCTTCTATTGAGATTTTAGTTAGCCAATCAGCTTTCTAGTATCCACCGCGCCCTTCCTATCAGCCAATGAACATGCACTTATCGGACAAAGGCCTATTTGACCTCTGGTTGACCTGTTCCTTTGTGTGTGCTCTATTTAGCCTGGATATCTAGTTTCTTGACCTGTTTTAAATCTAGGTTATGTTTTTTATGTTATGTAATAAATACATATATATATGTATGTACATACATAAATGCATATATATATACATACATACATATATGTGTGATCGTTTATGTATATTCATGTTTATTTCATTTATTTATTTGTTTATTTTCTATTTTTTTTTCTTAGTTTTAAAACTATTTTGTATCGCTATCCTAGAGTAAATTTTATCTTGTGAACACAGTTGTTCGCTATTTCTCTTCTACAGTTTAATAGATGTTGGGGTTCTTTAAAGTACAGGATAGCAAATTTTTCATGAAGGCATAATCTACATAGGTCGTCTAGGTCCCTACACGTGGTAGCTTGTCTTATTATTTTCCATTCGACTACCGGCAAATGTCCGCTTTCCTTGAGTTCCCAGTATTTATTTGCTTGTTTTCATAAGGTGTTTTTTTTATTGTTGAATGTACTTTTGTGGTCATAATATCGAGTTTTGAAATCTAAGGATGTCATACCTACGTAATATTTCTTGTTATTCGGGTTTTCTTTCGCAAATATTGTGCCGGTAGTAAATGAAATAGTTATGTGTATGCATATCAATTTATTTGTCCAGTTGAAGAATATCAATCGTGAAAAACAGTAAAGCTAGCGAACTTTGTAGGTGCAAGGAAAGGTCAGGGATGATTTGTCATAGATCAAACTTTATGACCGACCTAAACTTGAACCGGAGATTAAATAGATGGGGCTGGATCTGACGTGTCAAAAGTTTTGGTTTGGGGAAATTTAGTAAATGTGAGTTGAGTTGGTTCCTAGACACGACAGAGACAACATGTGAGAACCAGGGGCTCCTCAAAATGGGGCGTCGGTTTTTCGGCATGCCAAGATCGCCGGTCCATTCCAGTATGCTAGATAATATATGTGGAGTAGAATAGAATGTATATAAAACAACAATCATCATCTTGTGTTCGTTTGTCTTCGGTTGACACAATCAACTCCCAAGATGATAGATGAAGAGTCCTCCACAGCCAAGCAGTCAGGTATGTCGTCACGTTATGTATTCGTGTTATATGTTCACCCATCCCCCCCCCCACACAGACATTACGAACGATCATGGCCTGATTAAATAGTTAAGAAGAAGAGTAATTACACAAGTACATAAGATAGCATTCAGACCATTCTTTTCGTTAAATTAGTGTTATTAATAGTTGTAATATAGAAATATACTTGCAGCCAAACAACCTACACAGAAACATATGTGCCTCATTACTGAGAAAATCGATGCCACCGTTCAGTCTCGAAAGACAAAGGATACCGCCTGTAGGGGAAGCTGCGCGTATAATTGTGAGGCAAGGGTTGCGCAATCTCCAACCACATTTCTCTTGAATCGGCACTCTTTGACTCCAGTGGCAAAGAGAAGTCCAGGGCGACTGGAAACAATGCCGAGATAAGCGGAGAGGAAAATAATCAGACTAATTGGATGAAACCCAAACGTTTCTGTGTAGCTGTGTATAAGTATATTTTCATACTACTACTACTACTACTACTACTACTACTACTACTACTACTACTCCGTTCTTTACATCTATCTGTATATTATTTCAATTTTTATGTATACATATATGTACGTATGTAGTACTTACAATCATTAGCCCTTCTTTATAAACCTGTTCTCCAGTATATAGTGTTACTTATTTTTTCTTAAGTTCTTTTAACGGAGATTGAACACACAATCTCCAGGTAGAATTGACTCTAGTCTAGAATACTTTTTATCCAACGTCTTTATTTACAACGTCATGTGTGCTTATCCACGTGGTGTGTGTGTGTGTGTGTGTGTGTGTGTGTATAACGTTGATTAATTTGAAACTAGAGTTGAGAGCTGTTAGCTAGCTCTTTCCGTGAAACTCTCTGCAGCCATAATTGTCTTGCAAGATTGGCTCATTAACAACTGCTCCACGATTGGGCGTCTCTATTTCTAGAAGTTATTGTACTGACTTCTATAGAACTTATTCTAGAGAACGTCTACAGAATAAATAAAAAGAAGAGCGAAGAAGAACAAGAATACTAAGAAAACAAAAACTGTCTGATCCAGTTCCTCGGAATGATATACTCGGAAAACAATAGGACTTTGTCACGAAAGATATTCATACATGGGAACTTTTATAGCAATCTCCGGCCTTTCTTTTTAGTCAAGGAACTTTCTTAACCCGACAATCTTTGTTAGCAATGGAAAGAAACGACGCCGACGCTCGGACAAGCGGATTCATGTGCAAAAATATACAGGAAAAAAAGGGAGCCAAGAAGAATGAAAAGAATGGACAGGTTATTATTTCGCATGGTTGGATTCCCCGTCAGTGAAATGGGAAGGTAAGTGGGGATTCGTGCATTGCCATAGTTGCAGACCACGTGATGTCTCGTCGGACTCGTTTGAAGTTTTACTGACGCGCGAACAAACAAAAACCCGCCAACGATTATTTTCGGGAACAATGAACAACAGCGAAAAGAAGAAAATAACATTCAGTTCTATTGTTACCACAGAGAAGCGTGCAAAAATTGATGCTTTCGTTTGGTTTAAGAGCATAGACAAATCATACGACTTGATTTTTTTACCTTTAAACCAGGAATTCAAGCCAGTCGTCACTTTATAATCGACATTTAAAAATCACTTTATAATCGACATTTAAAAATTACTTTATAATCGACATTTAAAAATCACTTTGGAATTTTGGAAGTTCGGGAAATCATTTTTATGTACAAACAACCTGGTATTAACAGAAGAAAAACAGAAACAACTCATTACGAAAATAGATTGAAGGCGGGAGTATTGTCTGACTTGCTATTTGCTTTATCGAATCTCTAAATGTTTGAAATGGATTCGTCCGACAGCTTTTACTTGCTAACTTTGAGTGAGGGACACACACACACACACACACACACACACACACACACACACACACACACACACACACACACACACACACACACACACACACACACACATGTATATACATATATAAATAATAAATATATATATATATATACATATACACACATATATAATCTGTTTAAAGCAATATTAATAGCTTTTTTTTAAACCGACAATCATGTGTTTTGAACTTACGTTCTTATCTGTGTAGGAAATGATAATTTCTTCCAGTTGAGGTATTCGAACCCAGCCACAAAGTCATCTTTGATTATATATATATACTAGCAGGCCGCCCAGCATGGTTCGGTCGTAAGATAGACTTAAATATAATATGTTAATTCATACAGATTACGTATTTAGTATTATAGAGACAATTCTCTATCAATTATTTTATTAAACCTAACATACAAGGTGTTCAACATTTACCGTTACAACGTTTTGTTATTATGTATATTTAGTAATTTTCATGAATTTTCATTATTTCATGTGTAGAATAGAAAAACATAAAATCCAGCAAGAGAAACTGAAGAGGAATCCAAGACGATCTCTCAGCAATCTTGCAAAAGAAGGGAAATTATTCATTGGAACTATGTCTACCATTCTCCACGGTGACCCCAATTTTCATTTTCATACGAGTACGAAAAGAAGCACTTGTTAACTGTCTGTTCAGTTCAGAAACGGAGGCAAAGAGCAAAAATCATCTTATCTCGAATCACTGTTGGCACGCTTTCAAATTTAGTTTTTAGTGACGAGAAGAAATTCGATGTTCAACAACGTGTTAACGCCCAAATGATCAGATACTTGAGATGCTGAGTTGCGAGATTTTACTCGGGGGCAAGTGATGATATAGGCCACGATAATAGAGACTCGAGAGAATCCTCTGGTTTTTGTGGATGATGGTGTGAAATTGAACCAGGAAAATTATCGTAAGATGATAGTTGAATCATCCTTGTTGCCCTCGATCAAAAGGCATTTCAAAATAAAAGTCGTTGGTCGTTCCAGCAGGACCCTACTCATGCTCACAGAACGAAAAAAAAATGGTTTGAGCAGAATATTCTGGAAGTCATTATAAGGAAGAATGGGCAACATCATCTTAAGACCTCAACCAGTTGGTCCCAGTTTCCCACCATACCAATTTAGAGGCTCTGAAGCAGAAATTAATTGAGGAATGAGCCAAAATCCCACACAAAATCATTTGTGACTCGTGTAGAGCATTCACCAAGCGTTTGCGACAGGTTATTGATGCACAGGGCGGTTACATTGAATAAAGTTTGGATATTTTGAATTTAGTAATACAGTTGTATATATTTAGGTTTTTTTAAATTTATTTATTAAATATTGGCAAAAAACTTTTTAACATTAATTATTGAACACCCTGTATACTGAGATCAACTCTAAACACACACACACACACACACACACACACACACACACACACACACACACACACACACACACACACACATATATATATATAACTTGGGTGACATCAGCTAGAACCAAAAGTAAAACATACAAATTTCCACCCTGATTTCTTAGCCTCTGAGCTACGTCTATATATATATATATATATATATATATATATATATATATATATATATATATATATATATATATATATATATGTGTGTGTGTGTGTGTGTGTGTGTGTGTGTGTGCGTGTGTGCGCGCGCGCGTGTGTGTTAAAAAGAATTTAAAAAATAAATGTTTAAAATTCAACAGCATTTCTCGCGGTTAACGGTAGCCGAATAGTTTAAGTCCTTGCTAATGAAGCCAGGGATGACTTTTGTCGCAGGGTTCGGATCTATCGACTGGTGTTAATCGTGACACCCTGTATTGATGATTCCCGAAAGGATGAAACACTAGTGTCTGTAGGTATTAATAATTAAAATCAGGCAATAGGAATGAAAAATTTACTCGATAAAAAGCAAGTGTAAATATCCATATTTATATAGTAATTCCAGCCAAAATAAAAAAGCTTAATGCAAACACAATAGGAAGTCGAGCTTGTTATAAGAAAAGAAATCTAAACTGTAAATTAAAATTTACGAGGAAATTTATTGTTCGACAGCATACCCCAAAAACAATTTTTAAGAAATCCTTATTCCGCGGAGTTTTAAAGAATGCTATTCTTTTTTCAGAGGAAAGAAAAATATTAACAAACTACTAGTATAGCCAAACTAAGAATTTGCTGGTTATGGCATTAGATGAAACGGCACTTTATGATGTTTCGTCATAAAATACCAAAAGATATGTACATAGCGATTAAAATATTTGATAATTAGAAAAATAAACCGAATATAAGTAGTCCAAACTGCTTAAAAAACTCGGTAGTAAATCCAAGAAGCAAAGAAAATTAAAAAATAAATAAATAAATAAAACAAGACAAACAAATAGTCGGAATTTCAATGTCAGTCGAAACGCGCAGTAATTCCAGAGTGAAAAACAATCAGATTTAGCTGTAAAAGAAATCTAATATAGTTTTAAAGAATATAGAAATCTGCAGTTGGCGAGAATATCCAAAAAGCGCAATGTTTAATCTTAAATCTCAGCCACTGAAAGCTAACTAACTCATTTGTTTCCATCGTTGGCCAGGCGTCTAATGACAAAACAGACGTTATATTTGAAACTTGGTTTAAATCAAGTTGAATGCACACATATGCAGGCGTTCATACAGACACCGGAAATCGTCCAAACAAAGAAAAATGCATGATACGATAGATGCCAAATCCTTACAAGATCATTGTAATCCTAACTATAATAAGGAAAAAACTACATTTAAAATAAAAAATGATAAAAAAAACCCAACCACCACCACCACCACCACCACCACCACCACCACCACCACCACCACCACAACAACAACAACAACAACAACAACAACAACAACAACAACAACAACAACAACAACAATAATAATAATAATAATAATAATAATAATAATAATAATAATAATAATAATGATAATAAATACACATGAGCCACATGCTGCAGAGACAAAACATGAAGAAACGTTACATGGAAGCAAGAACACTGAAGTTGCATATTTATAAGTCCCCCCCCCCTATGCCTTCCCATAACTCAATCGACTACCCGCCAAGAAAAAAAAATGCCAAATAGATGAGAAGGGTCAAGAAGATGGAAAGACCGAGTAGAGAGCGCTGACCTCCGATAGACAAGTGCCAAGAGAACTTGGGAAGGCTTATTGCTACTCAAATTCCAGTAGAGACTAATGAACGTTGCTCGTGAGAGATCGATGATAAGCGGCTGTTCCAGTAATGCAAATTCATTTGCAAATGTTATCGAAAGAGGTGGAGAATACTGGAAATCTGGGGAGAATTGTTGTCACTCAGCTTCCAGGGAATACCACAATTGTTTTCAAGGAGAGATCTTTGATAACCTGTGTGAAGGCTGCTTGTGAGCGAATAATCAGATAAATTTAAATGAAATGATTAAATGAGTATGATAATGATATTGTATCTATAAATTAAAAATTTAAATGAAATGATTAAATGAGTATGATAATGATATTGTATCTATAATTAAAAATTTAAATGAAATGATTAAATGAGTATTATAATGATATTGTATCTATAAATTAAAAATTTAAATTAAATGATTAAATGAGTATGATAATGATATTGTATCTATAAATTAAAAATTTAAATGAAATGATTAAATGAGTATGATAATGATATTGTATCTATAATTAAAAATTTAAATGAAATGATTAAATGAGTATTATAATGATATTGTATCTATAAATTAAAAAGTTAAATGAAATGATTAAATGAGTATGATAATAATATTGTATTTATAAATTAAAAATTTAAATGAAATGGTTAAATGAGTATGATAATGATATTGTATCTATAATCAAAAATTTAAATGAAATGATTAAATGAGTATAATAATGATATTGTATCTATAAATTAAAAAGTTAAATGAAATGATTAAATGAGTATGATAATGATATTGTATCTATAAATTAAAAATTTAAATGAAACGATTAAATGAGTATGATAATGGTATTGTATCTATAATTAAAAATTTAAATGAAATGATTAAATGAGTATGATAATGATATTGTATCTATAAACTAAAAATTTAAATGAAACGATTAAATGAGTATGATAATGGTATTGTATCTATAATTAAACATTTAAATGAAATGATTAAATGAGTATGATAATGATATTGTATCTATAATTAAAAATTTAAATGAAATGATTAAATGAGTATGATAATGATATTGTATCTATAAACTAAAAATTTAAATGAAACGATTAAATGAGTATGATAATGGTATTGTATCTATAATTAAAAATTTAAATGAAATGATTAAATGAGTATGATAATGGTATTGTATTTATAAATTAAAAATTTAAATGAAACGATTAAATGAGTATGATAATGGTATTATATTTATAAATTAAAAATTAAAATGAAATGATTAAATGAGTATGATAATGGTATTATATCTATAAATTAAAAATTTAAATGAAATGATTAAATGAGTATGATAATGATATTGTATCTATAAATTAAAAATTTAAATGAAATGATTAAATGAGTATGATAATGGTATTATATCTATAAATTAAAAATTTAAATGAAACGATTAAATGAGTATGATAATGGTATTGTATTTATAAATTAAAAATTTAAATGAAATGATTAAATGAGTATGATAATGGTATTATATCTATAAATTAAAAATTTAAATGAAATGATTAAATGAGTATGATAATGATATTGTATCTATAATTAAAAATTTAAATGAAATGATTAAATGAGTATTATAATGATATTGTATCTATAAACTAAAAATTTAAATGAAACGATTAAATGAGTATGATAATGGTATTGTATCTATAATTAAAAATTTAAATGAAATGATTAAATGAGTATGATAATGGTATTGTATTTATAAATTAAAAATTTAAATGAAACGATTAAATGAGTATGATAATGGTATTGTATTTATAAATTAAAAATTTAAATGAAATGATTAAATGAGTATGATAATGATATTATATCTATAAATTAAAAATTTAAATGAAACGATTAAATGAGTATGATAATGGTATTGTATTTATAAATCAAAAATTTAAATGAAATGATTAAATGAGTATGATAATGAGATTGTATTTATAAATTAAAAATTTAAATGAAACGATTAAATGAGTATGATAATGATATTGTATTTATAAATTAAAAATTTAAATGAAACGATTAAATGAGTATGATAATGGTATTGTATTTATAAATTAAAAAGTTAAATGAAATGATTAAATGAGTATGATAATGATATTGTATTTATAAATTAAACATTTAAATGAAACGATTAAATGAGTATGATAATGGTATTGTATTTATAAATTAAAAAGTTAAATGAAATGATTAAATGAGTATGATAATGATATTGTATTTATAAATTAAAAATTTAAATGAAACGATTAAATGAGTATGATAATGATATTGTATCTATAATTAAACATTTAAATGAAACGATTAAATGAGTATGATAATGATATTGTATCTATAAATTAAAAATTTAAATGAAATGATTAAATGAGTATGATAATGGTATTGTATCTATAAATTAAAAAGTTAAATGAAATGATTAAATGAGTATGATAATGGTATTGTATATATAAATTAAAAATTTAAATGAAATGATTAAATGAGTATGATAATGGTATTGTATATATAAATTAAAAATTTAAATGAAATGATTAAATGAGTATAATAATGATATTGTATCTATAAATTAAAAAGTAAAATGAAATGATTAAATGAGTATGATAATGATATTGTATTTATAAATAAAAAATTTAAATGAAATGATTAAATGAGTATGATAATGATATTGTATCTATAAATTAAAAATTTAAATGAAATGATTAAATGAGTATGATAATGGTATTGTATCTATAAATTAAAAATTTAAATGAAATGATTAAATGAGTATGATAATGGTGTTATATCTATAAATTAAAAATTTAAATGAAATGATTAAATGAGTATGATAATGGTATTGTATCTATAAATTAAAAATTTAAATGAAATGATTAAATGAGTATGATAATGGTATTATATCTATAAATTAAAAATTTAAATGAAATGATTAAATGAGTATGATAATGATATTGTATCTATAAATTAAAAATTTAAATGAAATGATTAAATGAGTATGATAATGGTATTGTATATATAAATTAAAAATTTAAATGAAATGATTAAATGAGTATGATAATGGTATTGTATATATAAATTAAAAATTTAAATGAAATGATTAAATGAGTATGATAATGATATTGTATCTATAAATTAAAAATTTGAATGGAATGATTAAATGAGTATGATAATGGTATTATATCTATAAACTAAAAATTTAAATGAAATAATTAAATGAGTATGATAATGATATTGTATCTATAAACTAAAAATTTAAATGAAATTATTAAATAAGTATTATAATGATATTGTATCTATAAACTAAAAATTTAAATGAAATGATTCATTGAGTATGATAATGATATTGTATCTATAAACTAAAAATTTAAATGAAATGATTAAATGAGTATGATAATGATATTGTATCTATAAATTAAAAATTTAAATGAAATGATTAAATGAGTATAATAATGATATTGTATCTATAAACTAAAAATTTAAATGAAATGATTAAATGAGTATGATAATGATATTGTATCTATAAATTAAAAATTTAAATGAAATGATTAAATGAGTATTATAATGATATTGTATCTATAAATTAAAAAGTTAAATTAAATGATTAAATGAGTATAATAATGATATTGTATCTATAATTAAAAATTTAAATGAAATGATTAAATGAGTATGATAATGATATTGTATCTATAATTAACAATTTAAATGAAATGATTAAATGAGTATGATAATGATATTGTATCTATAAATTAAAAATTTAAATGAAATGATTAAATGAGTATGATAATGATATTGTATCTATAATTAACAATTTAAATGAAATGATTAAATGAGTATGATAATGATATTGTATCTATAATTAAAAATTTAAATGAAATGATTAAATGAGTATTATAATGATATTGTATCTATAAATAAAAAAGTTAAATTAAATGATTAAATGAGTATGATAATGATATTGTATCTATAAATTAAAAAGTTAAATGAAATGATTAAATGAGTATGATAATGATATTGTATTAATAAATTAAAAATTTAAATGAAATGATTAAATGAGTATGATAATGATATTGTATCTATAATTAAAAATTTAAATGAAATGATTAAATGAGTATAATAATGATATTGTATCTATAAATTAAAAAGTTAAATGAAATGATTAAATGAGTATGATTATGATATTGTATCTATAAATTAAAAATTTAAATGAAATGATTAAATGAGTATGATAATGGTATTGTATCTATAAATTAAAAATTTAAATGAAATGATTAAATGAGTATAATAATGATATTGTATCTATAAATTAAAAAGTAAAATGAAATGATTAAATGAGTATAATAATGATATTGTATCTATAAATTAAAAAGTAAAATGAAATGATTAAATGAGTATGATAATGATATTGTATCTATAAATTAAAAAGTTAAATTAAATGATTAAATGAGTATGATAATGGTATTGTAGATAGAAATTAAAAATTTAAATGAAATGATTAAATGAGTATAATAATGATATTGTATCTATAAATTAAAAAGTTAAATGAAATGATTAAATGAGTATGATAATGGTGTTATATCTATAAATTAAAAATTTAAATGAAATGATTAAATGAGTATGATAATGATATTGTATCTATAAACTAAAAATTTAAATGAAATGATTAAATGAGTATGATAATGATATTTTATCTATAAATTAAAAAGTTAAATGAAATGATTAAATGAGTATAATAATGATATTGTATCCATAAACTAAAAATTTAAATGAAATGATTAAATGAGTATGATAATGATATTGTATCTATAAACTAAAAATTTAAATGAAATGATTAAATGAGTATGATAATGATATTTTATCTATAAATTAAAAATTTAAATGAAATGATTAAATGAGTCTGATAATGATATTGTATCCATAAACTAAAAATTTAAATGAAATGATTAAATGAGTATGATAATGATATTGTATCTATAAACTAAAAATTTAAATGAAATGATTAAATGAGTATGATAATGATATTGTATCTATAAATTAAAAAGTTAAATGAAATGATTAAATGAGTATAATAATGATATTGTATCCATAAACTAAAAATTTAAATGAAATGATTAAATGAGTATGATAATGATATTGTATCTATAAATTAAAAAGTTAAATGAAATGATTAAATGAGTATGATAATGGTATTGTATCTATAAATTAAAAATTTAAATGAAATGATTAAATGAGTATGATAATGATATTGTATCTATAAACTAAAAATTTAAATGAAATGATTAAATGAGTATGATAATGATATTGTATCTATGAATTAAAAAATTAGAATACCATTGTTGTTAACACAATTAAAATAGAAAAAAATAAAAAATAGAATAAAAGAATAACGCTTATAGAAAAAAACTGTTTAGATTTTGATTAAGTATTATTAGACTGGGTTTATATTTGGAAGAAATGGAGAAAGTATTTCGTTAAAGACGTTTAGACGTATTCAAGAACGGATATTCTTAAGAAATATCCATTTAACCGGCATATTTAACTGATAAAACTGAATTTTCAAACTTAAACATGACAGAAAAACGAAATCACTATTTCAAATGTAAACGTGATAGTCCGTTTGCACCGCTTTCAAACGAAAGCGTCACTTAAAAAATTTTTTTTTCTCATTTTGTTTTGCTGAGGATGAGGCATCTTGCCGAATGCTAGACATTCACCCGCTATTTCAGACACTCGAACCGAGAGATCATTTCAACATTCTAATCATCACTTTAACTGAAATTATTTGTATCTCTTTTTGCACTTGGTTCATGGGAGTTATTCGCCATATAGTTTTAGAAATTCTTTCTCGTGAGTCTGGTTGCTCCTATGATTATTGGAATGTAGATTAACAAAAATGCAATGTAAACTTGAGCGTGGCAGACTAACACAGATGCTACTTCAAATTTAAATAACATTAACAAAAGTACTATCTCAAATTAAACGTGACAGATATACGGACGGATTGTAGGTTCTATAGAGATGCGTTTTATATATCATCATTATTTTTTTTATTGGAATCTGTTGAGATGAGTAATTGGTGTATTTGTTTATTTATTTATTTACGGATTGTTATTCTTATCTTTATAATTGTTGTTGCTTTACTACGTTTCAGCTAACCCACCCTCTGGCCTTCTTCAGGTGATGTTACAGGATAGAAATGCAGAGTCTCTTAACTATATCCCCAGTAATTATTGCCTTCCATAATTGTTATTGTCTCACTGCGTTTTTTCTGGTCAACTAAACCTCTGGGCTGCTTTGGGTAGGATTGAAACCGCTATCTTCAGATAATGCTCACTTGGAACCGTAGAGATTGAACGTCTTTATCCACTGCGTTTTAAAGCTAAGCGTGCAATCAGTTTGTGCATTTAGCGATGAACATGCCGTTTCAAAGCTAAGCGTTACAGACCGACACAAAGACCGCCTGACAGACACACACGCTTACAAGAGACAGATGGACGTATCTAAAAAGTCCTATTTTCATAAAGAAATGCTTGTAAGCCGGTATAAATATATCAGGAGTTTTTTTTTTCTGAAATATAACAATATTTTCAATATTGTTTTTATTACACCTGACCAAGACGAATGCAACGATTTAATCAATATTCAACGAACTCTCGCCCTTTGACTGATTTCCCACGTGTGATGCAGTACAGAGTTCAGAGTCACATTCTCATCCAATCAACAGATTTCATGTGCGTGATGAAACGCTGATATGCATTCAAATGCACAAATGATAGCATCCTGGCCTTGAGCATATGATGGATTATATATAATCTACACTAGTTGGATCAGCTGTCCCACATCAGGGTCAGAGAAATGAGACACAATTATTTCTCTTTCTGTAACCTTTATTGACTTAATAATCTAATAAAATTCCTTTGTAACTTTACTCTTTATCTTCTAAACTTATTCTACGAGTGGCGTGCAATAAGTAATGCCCCTGACCTACTTCCAGTTGTCTGATCTAGCTGAAATTTTGCATGTGCAATGATTTATATCTCTATGGGTTATGTGGTAAATTACAGCTCTGAACTAATTATGGTTTCTGTTTTACAGGTGTTTGAACTAAGTTAGGTGTGAAATGGAGCCTGTTGAATGTCGAGCAGTGATCCGGTTTTTGTATTTGAAAGGATGCACACCACAGGAGACTTTTGATGAAATGAAAGAAACTTATGGTGATAATGCCTCATCATATGACCTTGTAAAACGCTGGCACCGTGAATTCAAACATGGCCGGAAATCTGTGGAAACAGCTCCCAGACCTGGTCGCCCCCCCTTTCTGCCATTAATGAGGCATCTGTCCGTCATGTTGAGGCTGCTATTTTTGAAGATCGGCGCATTACTATTCGCCAAATAGCCCAAGATGTCAAGATTAGTACAGGGTGTGTTGAAATTATCATTCATGACCATATGCATGCATATGCATAAGGTGTCTGCCAGATGGATTCCCAGGTTGCATACACCAGTCCAAAAGCGAGAACGCGCCGAGTGCCCGAGGATGAATTTGGAGATGTGCCAAGAAGATGAGTCAAAGTTTTTCAAAAGACTGATTACACAGGATGAAACCTGGGTCCATCACTATGATCCAGAGACCAAAGCCTAGTCAATGCAGTGGAAGCACTTGGACTCACCACCTTCAAAGAAGGCAAGGGTGCAGCCCTCCGCTGCAAGGTCACGCTCACAGTCTTCTGTGACCAGGGCGGAGTAGTGATGACAGATTTCTTGGCAAAGGGTACCACAATTACAGGAGCCTATTATGCTTCACTTTTGAGGAAATTAAGGGAAGCTATCAAAATCAAGAGGTGGGGCAAAATCAACGAAGGTACCCTCCTCCTGCAGGACAACGCTCCGGTCCACAACTCGCATGTCGCCAGATCAGAAGCACGGGCATGTGGTTATGAAATCCTTCCCCATCCTCCCTACTCTCCTGACCTTGCACCATCTGACTTTCACCTCTTCGGAGCCATGAAGTTGTTTTTGAAAGGAAAGCGTTTCCCAGATGATGCAGTCTTGATTTCTGAAGTCATGTCGTGGTTGGAGGACCAATCTGGGGTGTTCTAAAAAACGGTCTCCAGAGCTGCATCAAACGATGAGAGAAATGCATAACTGTGGGTGGTTCCTGTGTAAAGAAATATTAATAACTGTGCCAAGTTTCGTTGCTCTACTACTATGGAAAGTGGATCAGGGGCATTACTTAATGCACGCCCCTCGTATATATATCATATCATATTGTATAAATGAATATATATATATATATATATATATATATATATATATATATATATACTTGGAAGTCACCATTTATCAAGCCCTAAGATAAGGGTTAATGAATGTAAGGTGGTAGTGACGTAATCACTTGAGCTTTCATCATCTGAATGATTACGGCATTGAATTCATTCATCTTGTAGATTTTTTTTCAATAACAAAAAATATTTTACTCGGGAGAAAGATTATTTTTAATAGTCGCTGTAATTTTACTAATTTCTGTTTACTGCTGTACATTGGGTGAAGTCTACGTTTTTTTTCTCTTTGAGAAGAAAATATATTTGATTGGAGAAATCTTACCCATTTATTCTGTTTAGTTTCAAATGAAAATGCTCTTCAAGTACAGTTTGAAAAAGTTTTTGCGGTATCCAACTAAAGCGATTTTTTTACCCTTTATTGAAGGACTTGGGTATTTTTGTAATATTATCTGAACAACTATCTTCTTAGTTGACTATGCTGCTCTGTTGTTAAACAATTGCGCCATTTAAATATTGATGTGGGTTTATCCTTTTCACTTTTGTTCGAAAAGCTGGTTTTGTTGTTGGTATCTCTTCTACAGATTCTAGTTTTTTGTCACCATATTGGTTGTGTTTTATGTATACCTTTTATAAATGCGAGTTCCTTGTCGCAAAGTTGTGGTGGCCCGAAAGGGTCTCTAAGAAAGACCCAGAAATTGATATATTTTAGAAAACAGACTAGAAGACAATAAATTTAGAACTTAACGCCAATATGGCGTACTTCGAGATACCTCACACATTCCACAAGGCGGTAACTATTGATATATTTATAAGCTCCGGAAGGGTTGATGGGTGAGTCCCCAAAACAACACACATATAAATAATTAAGTAGATATATTATATGTATGCGCAGATCATCATATAATGATTAGAATACTCTGACAGACCTTAAAAACATTCAAAAGAATAAATGTTTAAATTTCAACAGTATTTCTCGCGGTTAATGGTAGCCGGATGGATTAGGTCCTTGCTAATGAAGCCAAACATGGCTTCTGTTGCTGAGTTCGAATCTATCGATTGGTGTTAATCGTGACACCCTGCACTGATGATATCCGGAAATATGAAACACTAGTAGGTATTTGATAATTATTATAATAAATAAGTATATATATATATATATATATATATATATATATATATATATATATATATATATATATATATATAGGTGTGTATTTGTATGTGTAGATATACATTTATCAATTTAATTAATCGAAAACATTTTTATCCGCTCAACTAAATTTATTACTATCTATATACATGTAGCAATGTTAGTCAATGTATCTATCTATTCGTCGATCGATATGTTTATCTGTCTACATCTTTCCGAAAGAAAAACATACTTTCTGCATACTGCGTATATTAAAAAAAAAAACCGAAAAACTTTCAAACTCAAATGTTGCGAATGGTACGCAGATACAAGGAATTGAAATATCACAGAGGAACATTAACTTAAAAAAACTATTGACTTTCAAAGCAAATTAATTTATGCATATTTACCGCAGAGAATCGAAGGCGAGGATCAATACTCGTTATCTGTATTGATCAAGAATTTTATCGATTTTGAGGTGAAAATGATGCCGTTTATTTTGGCAATTAGAAAAAGAAAAGTTTGGTTTGAATTTTGGTAGAGAAGATTGGTTAGCCATGAAAGTTTTTATATCTGATTTAATAGATTGCTTAAGTATAAAAGAACCTCTTTCTCACCGCATCTATCTATCTATCTATCTATCTATCTATCTATCTATCTATCTATCTATCTATCTATCTATAACGAATGTATTTGAATATAATCTTTAAATAAATATTGACAATTAATGATTCCAAAGTCCAAGAATTTATTCATCTTACCAATATTTTTTTTGAAAACACAAACATTTGTCTATTTATAGATCTGTTTCATCAATGGTGAAAATAACCGATGTTTGTGTCTCAATACTGAATATTTCTTCGTCGACTCATAAAATAAACAGAAAGTTCTCAAAGAGAAAAAAATGAATAGAGCGATCTAACAGTCCAATCCTTGTCTTTATATATATATATATATATATATATATATATATATATATATATATATATATATATATATATATATATATATATATCTATATATCTCCACATTTGTTCTTTGTAGTATTTTCTATCCTCTGTATTATCTACATATATGTTGTATGTCTTGTGATCGAATGTATCTAATTCTCTTCATCCCTTTCTATCTACTTACTTTCCGTAATATATCCCATATATTTGTATATCCGTTCTATTATGCCGATGTACATATGCATCTTAAATCGATCGCTTCGCCTTGCTTTATCTATCGATCTTTTAAAGTATTTCCGATTTATTCTCCGTAATATGCCCTATATATCAATGCTTCCACACTATAGCGTTTCCTCTGTGCACATCGAATTTCTCTCTCTTTCTCACCAGGATGCGTCTGAAGTTTTGGAACACTTATTTTACCAATTCTTTTCTGTATATTAACTTTTACATTTTTACAGACAATCAACCATGGCAGATAATAAACTAACACAGAAAATGAAAAAAAAAACATGCTGTAATAGTTGCGATAATGGCAGAACAAAACGATTTACAAATTGCACAATTTCTTAAAGTTGCCCGACCTTTGGTTTTAAAGTTCGCAAAGAGTTAGAAGATACATTTCTTCAGTTGCTAAACGGAAAAAAGAGGCTTGTTTAAGAAGTCATGCTTTGTTTTTTTTTTTTTAGATGAAAATAACATTGATCAGGACCAAAAAGTAAATAGAAGGAATGATAGATGGCTATATGTTGACCTCTTCGAATTTATAATGGTCATGCATACAAAATTTCCTGCAATTTTAATGTTTTGGGGTTAAGGTTAGCAAGGAAGGACATGTGATGGCACCACATTTCTTTCCACAAGGATTAAGAGTCAATTCTGCTGCTTACATTAATGTTCTGGGCACTGTTGCTATAAAGCCATGGATCGATAGAATAAGAAATAGAAGGCCTTACATTTTTCAACAAGACTCTGCATCATCACATAAGGCTCAAACCAGTCAAGAATGGTTAGCGGAACATTTTCATGGTCACATTATGCGCCCAATACCTTAATCCGTTGGATTATTACGTGTAGGGCGTTGTTGAGAGAGATGACATCCTCACAACACCAAAGATTCTGCGAAACCCTCTATAGTCAGAGTAATGGACAACATCGACGATGACCATCTTATACGCGCCTGTCAAAGGTTTAGGTCTCGAATAGAAGTTGTCATTGAAGCAATGGGTGATTTAATTGAATGAAATTATTAAATAAGAGTGTTGCTTATGTACCAATGCCATTTTATTTAATGACAGATGTTGTGTTTATATTTTTATTATCCTTAAAATGTAATAAATGTTCTCAAACACTGGAATCACCCTGTATATGTGTATGTGTGTGTGTGTGTGTGTGTGTGTACGTATGTGCGTGTGTGTGCGCCTGTGTGTGTAACTGTTTGTGCTAGTGCGTGTGCATGTATATCTTTCGTTGTATATCCTATTGTTCTGCCAGTTTATTTCATAAAAATATACATATACCTATATGTTGTCATATATCCTATGTATGCACCTCCTTTCTTTTTGCCTTTCTTTATCTATCAGTCTTTCGCAATGTGTTCTATTTATATTCCATAGTAATTTCTATATATTACTTATGCGTCGTAGTATATGCTATGTTTCTTCCTACAAATCTGTCATCCGAAATTTTTTTATCCTTCACAGTATGTTCTATATTTTCCCTTCTTCGTAGTATGAGCTTATGTGTGTTTCCCTTCCCCTTTTCTCAATCTATATGTCTTTCGTATTATGTCCTTTTTATCCTCTGAATATGAACTATATATTTTCACATCTACTGTCGTATACCCTTTTTATGTATCTTATTGTTTCCCTTTCTCCATCTTTTATAGTGTGTTCTATTTCCCCCTACAGTATTCCTATACATTTATCTCCTGTTAGTGTATACTCTATGTATCTATGTGTAACGAAGCACTGATTCATTGAAATATATGAAAATGCAAAAACACAAAAAACTAAAAACAAAACATAAAAAACAAAACAAAAACAGAACTACATTCTCGTTATTTAAACGATTAACTGAGTTTTTTTCCGTTCAACTATTAAAACGTTCTCTTTAAATATTTAGAAAAATTAATTGAGATTCCCATTTTTTACCAAAGAAATATAAAGAAAAAACACCAATAAAAAAAAAGAATATCCCGAGAACAAAACGTAAAATAAAAAGGTCGAAAAACTATAGATTTTATTGGGATTTAATCATGTTTTTTTTTGTTTTCTTTTATTACTTTTTACGTTTTAATAAAATCTTGTAAAGAATTATTTTTTGGGACAGAGAAGGTATGCGACGAAGCCACGAACACTTATGTAGCAGCAGCGATATCTCACGTATGCAAAGGACCAAGCTGTGGTGCGAGGTGATGTCACAGCGAAGGAACAGAAGAAATAGAAAAACTGACAGAAATTTTGGAACCACGTGGCGGCGACCGCCACCGGAAAGCACATGCCGGAGCAAGATAGGCACGTAACTCCGTGGCGGCATTAAAAAGTGCAAAAGACGTGTTGAGACGGCATAATTTTGTTTACCACAGACGAGAGAAACTATAAAAACAAAAACGAGATACAGACGTGGCTTGGAAAGTTATCTATATATTAATACAAGAGCGTGGGTGTTATTTTCTGTGTCACGCTTACATCCAGGTCGTTTAATTGTTATGTACTTCCATTTCGTGTAATAAATAATTTTACCAAGAATTCTTCATAGGTTTTGGTTTCGGTTTCGATTATAGCTAATGGCACTCCAATAATCTATTTTTGAAAAATAATTTCATCAAGAATTCTTCCTAAGTCTCGGTTTCGATTTCGATTTTAGCTGATACCCCCTTAGTAATCTGTTTTTTATAAATTATTTTATCAAGAATTTTTCATAAGTTTTTGTTTCAGTTTCGATTATAGCTGAAAAACACTATATATATATATATATATATATATATATATATATATATATATATATATATAGTCATCCGCATAGAGTACCGTTTCGCTGTTTCAGAGCTCATCAGTGCGGCTAGACAGGATCGAAACCCGACCGCTCAAATGACAGTCAGGGTTTCTCACCATTGCGCTATACGGCTGCTGCTGTGTGGGTAATGAAATAACGATGTTTTGACATATATATATATATATATATATATATATATATATATATATATATATATATATATATATATATATATGTTTGGGATGCGGTTTTGATTCAAGCTGATGAACCCAAATCATATAAATATATTTTTTATTTTTTAAATCGCAACTTTATAATATATAAAAATCGATAGAACATTAACTCTGTAATAATATAATACGAAATCTGAAAGAATTAAAATATCATATTTAAGCGTATTTTACGACCTGGCTATTCCGGGCGTGCTTGCTAGCTTGGATAAATACTTTTGTAGTTTTAACAAAAAAAGCTACAGTAATATCAGAGCGTCTCCATTTACGGTGAACATCTACAGAATGTCAACATCAATATATTTGATATGAATCAGTCCACTGTGGAATATCCACAGGTCCCGCTAGTCGTTAATAAATACTTTTTGTTGAAACTGAAAAAAAAAAGCAAAGTCGAATTTCTTTCCTTTGTTCCTTTGCGACTCTATCTGCATATAACTTGTTGGATCCGAGTAAAAATGTAACAGTCACGTTACATATATATGTCGCAGTCACGTTACATATATATATGTGACATCACCTTACATATATATGCAATACATTTCCCTCTTTATTGTTAGAAACGAGTTACCTCAGGTTGTAAGTTTAATTTTTTGACTATTTACTTGGCTTCAGAGTTTGTTATTCATGGTGCTGTATCGTATGATTTAGAAATGTTATTGTCGAGAGGGTTTCTGTGCTGCTGATATCTAATGCGCATATGGTTATCATTTTATATATGCACTAGCAGATGTACTCGGCGTTGTCCGGTATTAAACGTAACGTTAAATTCCGTCAAAAAATTAAGTAAAAATCGGAAAAAAAGAGACATGTGCATGTGAGTATTTGTTTTTTTAACAGTTCACTTCTTGTAAATATAAAAAAATACTTGAGTTGAGATTGAAATTAAAACCTAAAGATAGTGAGTCAAGAACGATAACCATTTGGCCAGCTTGCCACGATCATTATAAATTGTTTTCAAACCAACCTATCCTTAACTTAAGGAAGCTATCAGGTGAACGATTCGCACATGCACAGTCGTGAAACAGTTGACAGATAAAAATCCGATTATTCTCCGAAGTAGCAAATTTTCAATGTTTACCTCTTAGCAGCCCATTTTTCTGGATGAAAACCATTAGCAAGTTTTCCACATGTCTGAATACTCTATATACCAAATTTCAAGTCTGTAGATCAAAGATTCGTTGAGTATGTAAGTTGAAAGTTATCCACACACACACACACACACAGACACACACAGACACAGACACACACATACACTTTTATAGATATACTAGCATGAGTGCCCGGCGTTTCCCGGGTGTTTGGAGGTGTGTGTTGAGCAAAAAAAAAAAAAGTGGTAGTAGGAAGGCAGGCTCGAACCCGTACCGCGAAGGAGAAAAAGAACGGGGAAAACGTGACGTCTTTGCTGTTATGACTACCGCCAAACCGTTAGTGACGTAAGTTTAAATTAAGGCTTGCCAATCGAAAAGAGGGGATGACTTTCAAAAATATCGGCGAAAAAAGCGACCCCTCCATGTAGAAAAGTGCTCAGTTGAAGGTGAAGATATTAATGTTTTTAGGCAATTTTTCGGTATTTGTCGTTTGAAGGGTCGAGCTTCAAAACGATACTGATCTTTTGAAAATCCGTTGCCTCTGTCGAAAGTTTTAGGCAGATATGCAAATATACCTACATAGATTTATATATTTGTAGCTCAAATTTTCGACCCAAACCGATTAAAAAGCTTGCCCTATCTTTGAATACCCTTAATGTAAAATTTCAAATGTTTAGACCAGAAATTGTCTGAGTAATTTGGTAGAAACCACAAAGATCAATTTTTTAAAAAACTTTGACCCCTATTATGGCCCCTTAACATTTATTGTTTTGGGATGAGATCAAGTTATTAAGTTAGATCCATGTCCAAGGAACCTATATCTAAAATTTCAAGTGTTTAGACCCAAAATTGGCGGAGGAGTTTGGTATTCTCAAAGGTCAAATCGTTGAACTTTGACCTCTTTACAGCCAAATTTCTGTCTGAAAACTAATTACAAAGCTTTTCTCAAATCTCAGTACCCTGTATATCAAATTTCAAGTCTGTAGACTGAAAATTGACAGAGTTATTGTGTAGGGAAATGTACACAGACACACAGACAGACAGACAGACAGATAGACAGACAGACACTTTCTCTTTTATAGATATACTAACATTTCAGTCCAGCGTGCCCAGGTGTTTGGAGGTGTATGTTGAAAAAAAAATCCATGTCCAAGGAAGCTATATCTAAAATTTCAAATGTTTGGACCCCAAATTGGCGGAGGAGTTTTGTAGAGTTCTCAAAGGTCAAATCGTTGAATTTTGACTCCTTTATAGCCAAATTTCTGGCCGAAAACTGATTACAAAGATTTTCCCAAATCTCAATACCCTGAAATTTCGAGTCTGTAGACTGAAAATTGAAAGAGATATTGTGTAGGAAAATGTACACAGACAGACACACAGACACACAGACAGACAGACAGACAGACACTTTCACTTTTATAGATATATAGATAGATATGGATTATAGATTTCAATGCCTACAAAGTGTCTTACGAAAAAATAAGAAATAAGACAATTGAATATCTGTTTGATGAGGCTGTGTAATTTGTGGGTGTTGTGGTTGAAGTCGTATTTGAGAGGATGATTTGTTATCATGATATATAGTCTGCTTGTGATTAATGTTTATAGTATCGATTAAAAATATTTTAAGGGGTAGTTTCTATGGGGAAAACGTTTACTGAATTGACTTTGAATAGATCCTTTTGAGATGGATCAATTGGCTTTTTATAGTGATAAGGTGGCTGTTCCCAAAATTAAGGTAACAATAGATAAATTTGGCATGTTCTACATGGCACACACACACACACACACACACACACACACACACACACACACACACACACAGAGGCGAAGGATGATCTTTGACCCGAAATTGACCCTATATTTTGGTACTTTATTTACTCCTGCATAATATATATATATATATATATATATATATATATATATATATATACACACACACACACACACACACACATACATATATATATATATATATATATATATCTTCTATAATATAAAGCTGAACGTCTGTGTGTGTGTCTGGTCACGAATTATAGAAAACTGATCACATATAATGATAGAAGATGTATCGAGACACATGAATGGGTATGTTTGATCTGGCATAATGATGATTCATTAAAATTGTGGGGTCTGCGTACGCGCCTAGTCCACAAAGTATTGAAATAAAAAATAAAAAATTATAAAAAAAACGTTTACAAGTGTTTTTGATATAGATGTACACAATACTACTTTGATAAGTATGTTTTAACTTAAATAGGGATGGTATAATAAAATTGTGGGGTCGGTGTTCGCGCCTGGCCTCCATAGAATGGAAATAGGCACAGACTTATTGTACCTATTTCCATTCTACTTTTAACACAAAGGGCACAATATTTATCGAATTTTTTTTTGTATCGATTCTTCAAAGCATGCCCTGTTTAATAATGGTCATGGATTATTCGGTTCGCTAAAAAAAAATTGTTAATTTATTTATCAAAGATTTTAAAATGGCTTTTTTTCGTATAAATATTACATTTTTTTTTTTTTTTTGCTTAACTTAAATTAATTATTTTACTTAACATATTCACCGAATTTCACACTTCAAAACTCAAAAGCGGGATAATTAAACACAATCGAAGTTCTGATATTCAGACGTCAAAATAAGGTATGCAAACAATTTTTTTTTTTAAATCTATAATTCTGTCCCTTACAACAGCACAGTATGTTGTGTTCAGTTTCAGATGATTATTTTAAGCATATATATATATATATATATATATATATATATATATATATATATATATATATATATATATATATACAGATTTATATTCTTAGATTTTCGCTTCCATCCCAAAACCGACACAGCAGTAAAATCTCCTTGCAAAATAAAATGCCATTGAAATTAGCAAAACAAACCTCGGCAAACATAACCACTTAATAGTTAAAAAGGTATGCATAATTACATTTGATTTGTAAACTCGGGTAATTTCTCAAGAATAATTCAGCGGAGCAAGTCTGGGAAATCAATTTTGATGCCAGCAAATTTAAAGACGACAAAAAAAGTTGTGAATAGCGAAAAGCGCCATCTGTTGGTGTGGCGAATAAATTTGATAAGATGATAAATCGAAGTATAAACAGATGTGAATTCGAAAATTGGGTGAAAAAAACATCACAATAAAAGATTTATTTTAAATATATATTTTATAGTATGTCATTCTTTTAAGTATATTGATCTATCTATCTCGCTACATCTCCTGTCTACATCTCACTCTCTCTATATATATATACATACAGTACTGTGTCGTAGCTCATCTACGCGGCTAGATAGGCAACCACCTAAAGCCAGGATTGAAACCCGATCGCTTAAATGACAGTCAAAGCTTCTAACCATTGCTATTCGGTGAATGAATTAACGATGTTTTGACATCGTCCAAATGCCTCCGCTCGATTTGTTTACGATTTGTTTATATATATATATATATATATATATATATATATATATATATATATATATATATATATATATATATATATATATATATATATATATATATATATATATATATATATATATATATATATATATATATGTGTGTGTGTGTGTGTGTGTGTGTGTGTGGTAAAACTGGTAATTAGTTTTGTTTTTAGTTTTTTACAAGGTGGTCACCGTTTATCAAGGCCCGGAAGCCACTCAGGGATAAGGGTTATTGTAAGTACAGTACGTTAGTGTGGATATTTAAAGTGTCTACTTAAGGGGGCGGTTCATCAGGAATTTATTTACGTTGGACTTGAAGACATTCAAGTTGTAGTCAGGTGGGAAGCAGGCAGACGGAACAGAGTTCCACAGGCGTGCAGTTCTAAGAAAGAAGCTTTGTTCATGGAATCTACGTGTTGATTTAGGCATAGATAAAGAGTGGGGGAAGTTTTTGACAGTGGATTCAGCTAGATGGGTGTTTTTTGTAAAAGATTGGCGAGAGGGGACCAGAGATTGGAGTTCAGACGAGCACCTGCCATGGAAATAACGATAAAACAAAGATAGGCTTGCAACGTCTCTTCTGTGGGAGAGAGGTTGCAGGGAAGAGAAAAGGGCATCCCCCACTAAACCACGAAGTCTATTTTGTACTCTGTCAAGGCAGGATAGGCTGTTTTTAGCAGCTCCTGCCCAGATATGGCAGCAGTATTCCATCCTTGAACGTACTTGGCTTTTATATAAATAGAGAATTGCATCAGTAGTGAGATATCTTCTGGAGCGGTAGAAGGATCACACCATCTTTCCAGCGACCTTGGCAACAGACTTGATGTACGCATTCCATTTCAGATCAGGAGTGAAGGTCAAGCCCAGAAGCTTGTCAAAACATGGGGCTTCTCCTGGACGAGAGCGATCCATTTCAATTGATGCCAGATGGGGATCAGAGCGTTGATAATGTAAAGATAGGAGTTTGGTTTTAGATGCATTAAAGGTAACCAGCCACGTCTTCCCCCACTGAACCACTCGTTCGAGACCAGAGGAGAGAGAATCAGAGAGAGCTTTGTCATTTACAACCTTTGATGTGTTGACGTAGATGGTCGTGTCATCAGAATAGATGTCAACGAATGATTTAAGTATGTGTTTAGGGAGATCATTGATGTAGATCAGGAAGAGAGTTGGGCCCAGGACGAACCCTTGAGGGACTCCAGCATTAATACTGCAGGCCTCTGATATTTGTCCATCAACCACTACTCTTATGAACCTATCAGAGAGAAATGATTTTATAATAGAGAGAATATTTCCAGTTATACCGTAGCTTGAGATCTTGTGATGTAGGCCTTTATGCCATACCTTGTCGAAGGCCTTTGATATGACAAGAGCAATTGCCCTGGAAAGGAAGCCTTTGTCAAGAGATTCACTAATCCCATGAGATATAATCGTTAGCACATCTGCGGTAGATCTTGCAGAACGGAAACCATATTACGTGCCACTAAGAAGGTTATTTCTGCTGAGGTGGTTGACTATTTCTCTATTTAATATGGATTCCAGCAACTTACTCATGACACATAGGAGACTTATTGGTCTGTACTGAGAGGAAGATGACTTCTTAAATACAGGGTATACTGATGAGGTTTTCCAGGGTGTTGGAAAGCACTTCTCCTTAAGGCAACGTTTAAACAGTTTCGTAATTATAAGAGCAAGTTCTGGTTGAATCTTTTTTAACACTATAATTGGGATGCCATCAGGGCCAGTAGCTTTACTGAAACCAAGGTTCTTGATTAGCTTGGCGACCTCATGCACAAATATTTGCATGTTACCTAGCGTGTTTTGTGTTATAGGATGAAATATGGAGAGTTGATGGCCTTCGTCGCATAGGGTAGAATTAGCTGCAAAGTTCTTGTCAAATAGTTTGGCCTTGTCTGAAGCTGAGGAGATGACCTCTGGTCCGTTGATAATGGTTGGGATAGAACGCACTAGTAAAAACTTGAAGAGAGTGCTCAATACTATTGCAGAGCAAATATGTGTTATATTTTTTTTATTACCGTTTTATTTATTTGGCTACATATGTTTCATATGTTGGACCATGTTTACGATCCAACAGCCTCGGCAGGCCTCGCAATAATTAACAACAACTTCTGCGAGGCCTGACGAGGCTGTTGGATCGTACACATGGTCCAACATCTGAAACATATGTAGCCAAACAGATAAAACGGTAATAAAAAATAAAACACACACACACACACACACACACACACACACACACACACACACACACACATATATATATATATACCTCTGTGTGTGTGTGTCTGTGTGTGTGTGTGTATAGAGCTTACTTTTTCTATGTCTATCTATTGACTTATCTATCTATCCATCTATCAACTTGTATGAAAATATATTTATGGTAGGTAAACAACACAGAAACGTTTATGTTTCATTCTTGTGGAAATCACCAGGCTAATTGTGGCTTACCGGTTAAAAATATATTTTTATACACTTACTTAGCCCCTCACATTTACTGTGCATTGTTGAAGTTAATATTGAAAAATATAACGAACTAATAATGGCAAAAAGATATGATATGAGTACAAATGACAACTTGTGTTTAATTATATATCATGTATCATTTACCATAAAAATGTATATTTACAATAAGACAACCCAATCAAAATGTATATCAAACAGGTCTTAATTTCATACAAAACTTTTCCCCGTGTCTTCAATTGAAGTGGTTGTCATCTGATTCGAATACGCCCATTCCACCACAACCACAACGAGACGTGCACCCTCTCCGATACGACGCTGTTAATAATCCCACCAGGAAGGCGAAAAGATCAGTGTTCCTCGACTGGGGCTTAATAACATTATCTTTGAGATTCTTCAAATCTCGCAAGCTGTCAGCAAAGTGACTTTTCAGTAACATCTGATTGCCCCGGCCGACCGGAAGTTGTCACTTGGATGGTTAGAAATTGTGGATAGACAATCTTAAACAGTTGTCAGCAATGACGGCGCGCTTGTCGGCGTCATCATCGTCAAAGATCCGTATCTGAAAACGGTTCGGACTTTGAAGACTTAAATTCTGACGAATTAATGATCTGCCAGTAGGTTGAAATCGAGTAAAAGAGAAATTAAGTTTCCATGCCCAAGATTAGAATCTGAAGAAAGTGTAGCTATTTATTAAAAGAATGAGTTTTACAGAGTTCGATTTTTCATGAACTGGTCTTACGAAAATACTTGTTTAAAATATTTTAGACTAGCATAGTTATCCGGCATTGCCCGGAGGCATAGACCACAAAACAGAAGAGTTAAAAGAGTGTGTGTAACATCTTTCCTTTAAAACCGTTCTGTCTCCAGCTTTCCCTCCCTCTCTCGCTCTCTCTGTTCCACTATCTAACCCTAACCTCCCCCTTTCTGTACTCGCTTACCCCTCTCCCGTATACCCCCTTCTGTCACTACCTTTCTCTCTACCACCTAATCTTTCGCTTTCTCTGGCACTAAAAATTCGCTTACATATCAGGATATTATTATTATTATTATTATTATTATTATAATATTTGCAAATAAATTTGAATTATCGCAACAGCCGCTTACCATTGATTTCTCGTTAGCAGCGGCTATTAGTCTTCACTGTAATCTGAGTGGCAATTAGCCTCCTCAAGGTTCCAATTCTCTTCGCAATTATTATTATTATTGGCTCACAAGAAGCTTTCACATAGGTGACCTCTTCTTGAAAACAACCTGTGGTGCTCCCTGGAAGCTGAGTGACAAGTCTCCCCAGATTTCCAGTACTCTCCACCTTTTTCGATATTTGCAACTGAATTTGCGTTATCGCAACAGCTGCTTACCAGTCGCTGGTAGCGGCCATTGTTTTCCATTGGAATTTGAGTGGCAATAAGCCTTCCCAAGGTCCCAGTTCTCTTCGCACTTGTATAGCGGAGGTCTGGTCAGTGCTCTCTCCTCGGTCTTTCCATCCTTCTTGATCCTTCTCGGCTATTTGGTATCACTCTTTTTGGGAGGCGGTGATGGGGCAATGGGAGCGGATGGGAGAGGGAATAAAGAACTTATAAATATGCAGCTTTAATGTTCTTGGTTCCATGTAATGCTTCTTCATCGTTTGCCTCTGAAGCAGTTTATATGGCCCGCTCATGTGGCTTATGTGCATTAGTCTCCGCATTCAAGGGGTTTCCTTAATATTTCAGCTATTTTCATTATTGTTATTTGTTGTATTTTTCCAGCCATTCCTCTGATTCTAATTTATCCCATTCTTTTTTCAAAGCTTTTCAGGATTGTTCCCAGTGCTCCCACTATTATAGATATTATCCTAATTTTCTTCATCATTCATATCCTTTCAACTCTCAGGCTGTGTATTTGTTCCGTTTTTCCTTTTTTTTATATTCATCCTGTGGTCAGCTGGTTTACGATTTGACAAAACTTTTCTTTCCTATTAATTATTACGACATCCAGTCTTCTTTCTTGGATGTCCAATATCCCATAGGATTTCGTGATTCTCCTTTTCAAATACTTTTGCCGGCTATGCTTATACCATTTGTCTGTGCGTTCGAGATGCAGTTGTTTGCATAATTCTCAGTGTACTGCCCTCCTCCTTTGGTCGTGTCTATTCTTGTATTGTTTTTGGGCCAGTTTGCTGCATTCGCTTACTATATATATATATATATATATATTAAATTCGATTTTCACCCCAAACAAGGCACAGTGCCACTTTAAAGTAAGGGGCTATTATCAGGGACATAAGTTGCAGGATTATTAGAAGGGAGATGAGTAGCAAGATGCCTGTTCACATTACACTTGAACTTCTGCATGTCAGTACAGTTGGGAAAGCAGAATCTCGAAAGGGAGTTCCAAAGTCTAGCAATTCTGGTGAAGAAACATTTAGAGCATTCACCAACTTGTAGAACAGGCCGAGGGATGCAACATTTCGTCGATAGGACAGAGGCTGAAACCTAGATGACAGTTCAGGACCTATCATGTTGGCGACTCTCCTTTGAACTCTGTCAGATGCACCGGCCCAAATGTGACAACAGTACTCCATACATGGACGAATGGTGGCCTTATAGCATACTTTCATGCGTAAGTAGTTTTCTAGCACAGTAGAGAGAGCCCACATTCTTCGCAGCAGCCTTGGCAATGCTCTCAATGTATCTATTCCAGTTCATATTCCATGTAAACGTTAGGCCGAGGAGGTTAAAGGAAGTACTTTCAGGTAATGTATTCTTGGCCATTGCTATTGGTGGTAGAGAAGGTTTCTCGTAATTATTGAAGAAAACAAGCCTAGTCTTGGCAGCATTGAATGTGACCATCCATTTTTGTCTCCATTCCACTATAA
Organism: Euprymna scolopes; assembly: GCF_053919585.1. Taxonomy (NCBI): domain Eukaryota; kingdom Metazoa; phylum Mollusca; class Cephalopoda; order Sepiida; family Sepiolidae; genus Euprymna; species Euprymna scolopes. The sequence continues at coordinate 30,986,898 of NC_136492.1, forward strand.
CTAGGACGGCATCCTCTAGTGTTTCTGCCATTTCCTTAGATATGTGTTCATTTGTTTTCCTCTCGTACCTGTTATAGACAGTGGTGTCATCAACAAATATACCCATCTCCGAAACAATTTTATCAAGGAGGTCATTTATGTATTCATAAATGACCTCCCTGATAAAATAATAAAGATCCAAGGATAGACCCTTGCGGTACTCCCGCATTTATATCATATTGTTTAGATGTACGACCGTCGAGGACAACCTGGATTTTTCTCTTACTTAAGAAGGATTGAATTACAGTATGTATTTTTCTAGTGATACCGTATGATCTAAGTTCCTTAGAAGACCATAGGGTTTATTGTTTCGTTTCTTTGTCCACAGAGTATGCATTTGCTGTTTTCTTGTGTTTTGTCGATCTTTGCTTTGATGTAGTTGGTTCTTACATTGTGTTGCAGTTATTAGGGATTCATTTACTTGGTTTACGTGCCCTTTTCGCATCCATGTCCTAGTGTTTTCGTTATTCTCATCTTTGGTCTTTCTTATGAATCTTCCTTATAGTTGTTTCTCTTTCTGCTTTTTCTCGTCTTATTCTTTGTCTTTGTTTTGTTGATTTTTTCAGCGTCCCTCGCTACCTAAATTATCTTTTCAGTGTTCTGCATTATGTATTTTTCTAGTTCTTTTTTGTATCATTCACACAGTCTTCTGCACAAATTAATCCCTTCCCGGCGTCTTTCCTTTTAACGTAGAAATTTTCAACACCGTCCTTTAGGTGTAGCGCGTTGTTCATGGTCATGAGTTTCCTGGTCTTCTGCTCGAGCTGTCCCAGTTCTTCTTTAGTCCACCCTATGAACGGTCCAGAGTATTTTACTAGTGATACTGTCTATGTATTTATATCTTTTATTAGGTTTCTGTTATATAATTTGGTTTCTATGAGTTTTCTTGTTCTGCTGAAATATTCCTTTCCAATTCTCTCTTTCATTTCTGTTGCTTTGATGGCGTCTGCTTCCAGAACTCCCAAGTATTTATAAGCATTTTGTTCCCTTAGTGCTCTTATCTGCGTTTGGTTTATTAGTTTCATGCCTTCTATCGTCTGCAGTTTTCCCTTTCGTATAACTAGTAGTACACACTTTTCCATACCAAACTCCATTTGGATATCCTGACTGAAGATCCTGGTAGTGTTTATTGGTGTCTCTAGTTCCTTTTCGGTCTTTGCAAAAAGTTTCAGATCGTCCATGTACATCAAATGATTCATTTTTTTTCTGTATTAGAGAACTTGTATCCAGCTTGGCACTTTCTCAGCATATTGTTCAGGGGCATCATGGCTATGATGAACAGTAATGGTGATAGTTGGTATTTATTTGCTCCCCCACCGAGCAAATTAGGCACAAGGCCGATTTTTAATGTGAGTAATGGTGATAGTGAATCTCTTTGGAAGATGCCTCTTTGTTTGTATTGTCATTTCTGTTATATGTTGTCCATCAGCTGTCAGTTCCAGTCTCCATGCAGTTCCAGTCTCCATTGCATTTTCAATTACATTGGTGATTTTGCTTGATATTTTATACATTTAAAGCATTCTATTATCCATACTTGGGGGATCCTGTAGTACGCTTTTTGTAGTCGACCTATGCCATGGCTAAATTCTTTCTCCTTGTCACCTCTTTCAGGATATAGCAGATCTTATGTTCCTCTTTTTTTTTGACATCCTTTCTGTTCTTCGGGAAGAAGTCCACGATAATTCAGGGAGTGGTAGATTTGTTCCCTCAATTGTTGTTAGTATTTTCCACACAGTGGATAAGCACATGATAGGCCTATAGCTGCCGGGTGCGGTTCCTTTCTCTGTGTCCTTCTGTATCAATGTGGTCTTACCTTTTGTCATCTAATCTGGCACGTTTTTTTTCCTGTATGCACCTCAGGCTTTGAGCTAGCCTTTCGTATAATGTGAATTTTTTGAACCAGTATGCACGTATTCTGTCGTGCCCTGGTGCTCTCCAGTTTGCCATTTTTTATATGGTTTTCTTTAGGGTTTCCTTGCTTTCATTCACTGTTCCTTCTTCAGTTTGTTGTAACTTTTCTTTCATGTCTTTTTGCCATTCGGCATTTTTTTTGTGATCCCGTCGTTCTTCCAATACCTTACTCCAGTAGAGTTTTATTTCTGTCGGGTTTGGTTGTTCTGATTTTGTTTTCTTTCATTCACATGATGATGATGATTATTATTATTATTATTATTATTATTATTATTATTATTATTATTATTATTGTTGTTGTTTTTGTTGTTGTTGTTGTTGTTGCTGCTGCTGCTGCTGCTGCTGTTGTTGTTGTTGTTGTGTTTTTTTTTTTTTTTTTGAACTCACCAGGAGTTCTTATACGAGCCAGAATCAGCTTTTACTCACCGATAATAACCGGTAGTGTTCTCTGGAGAATTCTCAGAATTTCCTAACAGTACCCCATCTTAGACCATATTTAACTAGTGTACAGGTAGAGGGTTGCGTCGAGAGTGAGATACTTTATGGAGCGATAAAACTATCTCACCACCTTTCCAATAATTTTGGCAACAAATCTGATATAAGCATTCCATTTCGCATCAGGGGTAAAGGTCAGTTCCAGAAGTTTGTCGAAGCTGGGCGCTTCATCGAGGCAAGAGCCATTTATTTATACAGAAGCAAAGCGGGCATCTGAGCGTTGGTAGTGAAAAAACAAAAGTTCATTTTTTTTTACCCCATTGTACCACACACACCAGGTCGGAGGAAAAAGATCCTGATCTTTATTAGACATTAAGGTGTTATTGATGGTAGTATCATTTGTTTAGATGTCAAGGAATGAACGAGGAATATGATTTGGGAAATCGCTGATGACGATTAAGGAGAGAATGCATCTCTGATGCGACCATTTGGATAACCCTATCAGCAATAAAAGATTTAATGTATTTTTTTTTTTTTTTTTTGCATTTCATCGCTGGAAACCTTATATTTTGTTTAAAATAAGATTTCATGCAAGTTTTAATCTCAAGGGAAAATAGTCTCGCCTCTCCCGTAAAAATAACTGCTATTATCAGTTAAAAATTCTTTAAATAAAACGAATATACCTCGACTTAATTTTTTGAAAATTGCAACAATTCATATCTTTTTAAATAATAGATATTTTCTTTCTTCTTTACCTTGAAATAATAATTGTCAGCTAAATAATTTCTTTTTAATGAAACGAAAATTTTAACAGTTTTGTTCAATTTATTCATTGTTAGAATTTAAATTGTTTTTAACATGAACTTTTCGTTCTCATCGAAAAAACGAATTTTCACCTTAATATCCTTTAAATGAATAAAGTGTCGTACTTTATTATTATATAAATATTTACACAAGCAAATGACGCAAGATCTCCTTACCAATAAGTCTGTGAAAAAAAAAAAAAAACACTGGAGAAGTATTGTTATTGTTCAATTTCCGTGTTGTCCTTTTTCTTCTTTTTCTATCATGATTTTCCGATTTCAGTTGTTTCATTTTTTATTTGACGTTTTGTAAAATATTTGTTAGTATTTATACATTGTGATTTATGTTTGTGAGATAGAGGTAGAGAGAGAGAGAGAGAGAGAGAGAGAGAGAGAGAGAGAGAGAGAGAGAGAGAGAGAGAGAGAGAGAGAGTTTGCCGGTTGGATTTCATGCCTCGCTGGATAAGTCCAATTTAATTTCTAACAACTCGAGCGGCAGAATAATCGGATATCCCCAGTCCCAGCCACCCCTTTTAATATTACGTTGAATTAATGATGTCAAGTTCAAATCCCCAGTTGTATATAAGTATCGAATAGAAGTTTTGTTTTTACCGGTAATGAGAATAGAAAGTTCGATATTTCTAAAAATTTGACATTTATAATTAAAAAAAAACAAACAACAAAAACAACAACAACAACAATGATAATAATATTAATAATAATAATAATAGTAGTAGTAGTAATAATAATAATAATAATAATAATAATAATAATAATAATAATGTGTGTATATATATTTCATATATATACGCACAAACATTATATATATATAAGATGTGTGTATAGATATATTTCATATATGCACACACAGACACACACATACACACACACATATATATAAGATTCAAAAGTTATCAATTTTTGTATTTGTTTTTTTTCCAGGCGAATGTCTCTAACTACTTTTGTTTTTCATATAATTTGTTTTCATGTGTCGTTTTATTTTACTGCTTAGCGTTTGCGATTCAGAATATAAAATGAATGTCTTTTCTTTGTTGTATTGTTTAATACACAGCACAAACAATTATTTGCAAGCAGTAAAATCGTATCTAAAGTACCACGTTTGTTCATAGAAATATAAAATCGCATTTTGTAATATAAATATTAATAATCTATCAATAATAAAAATACTCATTGGTGAATTGTATTAATATTTACCCATAATGTCGCCTAACATAAGAACGCAAATAATATATCGGTTAAGTAAATAATAATAATAATAATAATAATAATAATAATAATAATAATAATAATAATAATAATAATAATTAACAAGAAAAAAAATCCTGTCAAATTGTAGACTTTGCTGTTCCAGCTGACCAAAGGGTGAATATCAAAGAAAAGAAGAAACGGAGCAAATACACAGAGCTAGCCAGAGAGCTGAAAGGAATATGGATGATGAAGAAAATAAAAATAATATCTATAATAGTAGGAGCACTAGGAACAATTTCGAAAAACTTTGAGAAAAGAATGGGAAAAATTGGAACCAGAGGAATGACTGGAAACATTAAACGAACAACAATAATGAAAACAGCTGAAATATAAAGGAAAACTTTTGAATGCGGATGTTATATTATGAACCTTTTTTCTAGAATTCAAAAACACAACAACGAATTTGGTATAAGCAGCATATATATATATACTAGCATGTCAACCCGGCTTAGACCGGGCCCTTTGTGTAACTCGAAGACTAACATACATGAGCCACAAGCGCGGGTCAGACAAACTGCTGCAGAGGCAAAACATGAAGCGCTACATGAAACTAAGCACATTGAAGCCGCATATCTATAAGTTTTCTACCCACATCCCCCATTACCACATCACTGCCCCCCTCAAAGAGTGAGAACGGATAACCAAGAAGAGTCAAAGAGGGAGGGAAGGCCGAGGAGAGAGCACTGACCAGGCCTCCGCTGGATAAGTCCGAAGAGAACTGGAATCTTGGGGAGGCTTATTGCCACTCAAATTCCAGTGAAGACCAATAGCCGCTGTCAACGAGAAATCAATGATAAGCAGCTATTGCGATAATGCAAATTTATTTGCAAATGTTATCGAAAGACGTGAAGAGTACTGGAAGTCTGGAGAGACGTATTGTCACTCAGCTTTCAGGGAACACCACAGGCTGTTTTTAAGGAGAGATTTTTGATGACCTGTGTAAAAGCTGCTTGTGAGCCAACAATAAAGCAACGGAATTCGTGGTGTGCAACTGCGCAGTCAAACGACGCATAGCATGCACTACATGCATCGCTGCTATTGCACATAGAAATCAGTTTCAATTGCCTACAACGAAATCAATGTTCTCGAACTAAATCCGCCTTTAAAAATGCCATCAAACAATGCAAAAAACGAAACCTTTAGAAAACGCGAGAGAGTCTTTTACTCAGTTCGTAAAATTTCAAGTAGCTGAGCAGAGGCTTAGTTCTCATCTATCTCAACCATCATTAATGGAACTGTATCAAACTTAATACTTTGCGATCAGGATCACCTACCTCCTGAATTTTCTCATAATACTGAAAATACTCTGAGCAATACTCATATATCTGTCCGTGATGTTCTCAAACTTATCAAAAACCTTGATTCCAGCAAAGCAACTGGCCATGACAACATTCTAATCATAATTCTCAAAAGAGCTGCCACCAGACTAGCTCCTATTCTTGCAAAGCTGTTTAAACGTTATGTAACGCACGCGTCACGCGCATCACGTTGTAACGGGAACGATGTCCCGGGCCTGCGTCGTCTAGTGGTGGACCCCTCCAGCGTGACCAGACTCGTACTGGTCCCTGGAAAACATACCTCCGCTGCTCAAGGCACGTTAAACGTGCATGACCCCAAGTCCGTGTGGCAACATTGTCCTCTTCGGCCGTTACTCTGGTTTTGTGTCTGTGTCTTCGTCGTCTGGCGTCAGGGCATACCTGAAATAAACTGCATCTTCACTTATGCCGGCAATCGAAAAACAAAGAAAAAACTTTGAGGTCATTTTCGTTTAAACCAAATAAAATAATTATTTGCAATCATTCTACATTTGTTTAAAGTCATGTTTTCGTTATCCGCGCTTCGTGATGCAGGTTGTATCCGTGAGATTTCAGGTTAATTCTCTAGCTAAGAACAAGAACTTTTTAAGTTAGTCCTTACTGAGATTTCTGCCCCTGCCTCTCACCCCAGGCGGGGCGAGAGCCGATGTGTACGCTTCGCTCGCTAGCCAAAGACTGCCAAAACCCTTCTAACTCTTTTTCGAGTAGGCGATCGTCGTTTATATCAAAATCATCTTCCTCCCTTTTCTCCATTATCTTCTATTACCCCCTCTTTCTTATTCTTTTCCCTTTCTCTATTGTTTTGTGAACATATCTTTCAAACTAGCTTGGTGGTCTCTGAGTTAAAACACCACGGGTCCTCGACTCCGAGCAGACATTTTGGAACCCAATTCTCGAGACTGTCCGAATCAATTACGTTAGTTAAAACTCATTCTCACCAGATCCAACTAGAAAAATAATCTTTTTTTTTTCGCCATTAAAACAGATATCATCTCCCGAAGATTTCATAAACGCCTGTCTTAATCTTTGACACAGTATCAGCACGCCCCCCGGCCATAAGCATTCTTATCTTCACCTAGCTGAACGGGACACCCGGCATCGCCCGGTGTCCCGTCACATCCGCCCTCCCTTTACACCTGTCAATTAGCCATAATTGGCATATACGCGACCTGCATCAGAAGCCGGATCCGAAACTAGTAATTCTACAGTCTAGGTCAATTAACAGCAACTGACAAAAATTGTCCATTCGGCATGCAAAAATGTCCCTGTATCAATGGTCCGGTTGGTATGCAAAAATGTTCTGCTCTAATGGTTCTGCTTATCTTGGTGCATGAGATTGTATACATGCATATTTTTTTTTCTCGATTGTTAAACTCTCATTTTTTTTTCTACTAGTCCTTTTAAGGTGACTAACCCATGTACATGCAAAACAGTTTCTCTTTTCTTTTCATTTTTTTTTCCAATATTCGGTCCTTCTCTATGCCTTAATCTATGTGCATGCAACTGAGGAAAGATAACCATGCTCAGTTCACTATCAAAAGAGGGCTCATACACCCTTTAACTACTTGTTCATTTTCTCTTTCTCATAATTCATAAAACAATCAGAAAAATATTTGCACTTTTTATATTTGTTTTTTTTTTTTACATTCTTTTTTTTTTCTTTTTTTTTGTTAATAATGGCTTAGGGATTGACTGTGCTGCAACCTTGGGTTTTGTCGATAGTTGCAGCCCATGCACCCTATCCAGGTTTTGGTGGAGGGCACTCATTGGTATCCCTGCCCCGCCCAGGCGCACTGCCGTCAGTGGTTTACGGTCACCTGATTTCTCCCTACACTTAACACTGGGGAGGTCTCTTCATCATTGACCCCCTCACATCCTTATCCAGCTATCTGCAAATTAAAAAACACTCTCCAGATTTTCTTTTCTCACACCTCATTGAACAAATCCTATCCACATATCCATTTTTCTTTTTTCTTCTTCTTTTTTTCTTTTTTCTTTTTCTGACACTCCCCTTCCTTTCCCAATCTAGTCCGTCCTCAACTAAACTGTTTCTTTTTTTTTCTTTTTTTCCCAGAATTTCCCAAATACAATACAATACAGAATTCCCAATACAATTAATTCTTTCTCCTACGAGATCAACAAAAGTTTCCAGGCACCCCAACCAGATACACACACACGTACATTTCTAGTGCATCGATCCAACCGACGGCAACAAAATCTTTCATCTCAATTTCTTCCCCATGGTCCCAAATATAAAACAACATAGGCGTGCCAGCTGGGGAGGGTGCATATCGTTTCTCCTAAGTACCCCGGTGCAAGGAGACTAAGTTTCCTCCACAGCTAATACGTTTTCCAAACCATACTTACACAACGTTGCACTTTCCTGTACAGCTTTCATTAAGCTCTACGATACCCAAGCTTTTTTTTTTATTACCTTCACTTGTCCCATAGGCATTCTCTCACTCGGAACAAGGTACAGCATCTGCCCTAACGCCACACCCAACATGCACTATTCTCATCCAGTGAAGGAGAGATCCTCCCCGACCGAGGCAATCCTGCCCTTCAGTCCCATAATTTGTCCCAGCAGCGCCATTTTGGTCAGAGACCAAGCGCAACAACTGTTTCAACGCTACACTAACAATATTCAATCCCCGTCCCGTGAAGGAGAAATCCTTCTCGACTGAGCATTTCTAAATTTCTCTTTTCCAAACCAGAACAATATCAGCACCGTTAGTTTCTTTAAGATATTCTATTCGATAGTTTAAATGATTTAACACTACCATCAATTAGATTATTACTTCTCTCACTCTCACTGGTAACAACAAACGTTTCTAGGCATCCCGTACTCACCCAGCCGTCAGCGAACAATAACTCCATGCCCCTTTTGTGAAGCATTTTCTTTTCCGCCAGGCTCCTGGTCGGCTGGTATACTGCTTCGAATACCATGGAGGGTACTCAGCCTCGCCCTCCAACGAGGCAGAAAAAAAAATAAAATTGACGGAGTAATTACCTTCTCCTAGTATAACACACCTGACAATCACAGGTCCTTTTTCGTGTCCCATCACTGGACTTACGCCGTCTTATGCGACCAGTATATTTTCCAATAATTTCACAATATGTTTTCCTTTTCTTGTATTACATCCTCTGATGACTTTACAACCTCTTTCCCCGTTGTACACTCCTCGGTAATATGTTTTCTGGTGTTACCATACCTGACAATCACAGGCCCCCTTTTTTTCATCACTGGACTTACGCCGTCCCACGCGACCAGCACACTTTCCAACAACCTCACAATATGTTTTCTCGTGCCACATCCTTTGATAATTTTGCAAACCGTGCACTGGGTTTACGTCTTCCAACCACCCGTTCCCTTCGGTACTAAGATGTCTTAAAGCCCATTTTTTTTCGTAAGAGCAATGGAGTTCGCCGCGGAGCGACCAATAGAAACCCTTAAACACAGGACATCCCTCAATCATTAAGTTGTTTTTTTCTTCTTCTTAACTACAATAATAATAATAATAATAATTATTATTATTATATTTTTATTTATTTATTTATTTTTTTAATGACTAATTTAAGATTTGAATACCTGACTAGGGCAAGAATAGATTTTCAAAAATAAACGATTCAGGATATACATCAATCAATAAAAATAGGGTGCTACAATTCTGTTTTATTCTGTTCGCCTCTCTCCCTTCATCTGGCGCGTGTCTCATAATTTATGACTTCCTCTGTTTGCTTGTCTATCTTGTTTTTTTTTGTTTTGTTTTTTTTTCTACCCGTTTGATATGTTTCTAATTAGCGTCTCTTCTTTTTTTTATTTTCCCCTTTTTTTGTTTCTTATCTTCCTTTCTTTTCCTTGACCTCTACGCGTGCCTAACCGTGGCTATTCTCATCTTTATGACCCCCCCCTCCGCTATCAGGGGTTGTCTGGTTTTTATTGCTACCCGTTTGATATGTCTCTAAATGGCGTCTCTTCTTTTTTTCTTTCTTTCTTCCTCCCTTTTATTTCTTTATTTATTTATCTATCTAGGTAACCACACCTATACACCCGTACACGCGCATACACACGCACACGCCTGCACATACCTACATACTTGGATCAAATCTACTCCTATACGGCAGTTTAAACACTTAAAACTAAATTTCAATAATGGAATTAATTGTCAACAAATTAAATTTTTTTTTCTTTCTCTTTCTTTTCTCTAGTTTTAATAAAATTTTCCCATCCACCGTCTATTTAACGGTCTTAGAATGGCATCGGTACCTCCCGACTACCGGTTTCTCTCTCTCTCTCTCTCTCTCTCTCTCTCTCTCTCTCTCTCTCTCTCTCTCTCTCATATCAGTGATAACATATGCGCGACTGTTCTTAATGCCCCAATACAACAACGTATCAACCCGTTTAAACAAATACATATTTCATTTTCACTTTTTTTTCTTTGGGGGTGACAAAAAAAAAAAAAATCAACAATACTTTGCAATATTAAGAAAAAAAATCTTTACAGAATACGTAACCAACGAAAAGCACCCTGACAACAGCGCCTAAAAAAAAATCTGGGCGAAGCAAATAGGAACCAATAAAAATCTGCCCCTACCTTTCTCGTCTGCTTCCTTCCTTTCCATATCTCCACTTCCCTGTCTCGCTGCACATTTTTTCTGCATTCTGACGGCTATTTATTCCCTCAAAGTTCAATTTCACTCTTTCTTTTCCCTTCAATACGTTCAATGTCAGTCTTTCTTTTCTCTTCGATAAGTTTTCTTTTCAATCGTTCTTTTTCTCCTATTTTTTTTCCTTTTTTTTTCTCTAAACATTTTTCTGTGCTATTTTCCATTTCCTTTATATATTTTTTTTTCAAGACAACTGAGTTCCAAACGCTTCAAAATGTGTTCGTGATAACTCGTTCGTGCACATTCCAGATGTGATGATCCTGGTCACGGCACCACGTTGTAACGCACGCGTCACGCGCATCACGTTGTAACGGGAACGATGTCCCGGGCCTGCGTCGTCTAGTGGTGGACCCCTCCAGCGTGACCAGACTCGTACTGGTCCCTGGAAAACATACCTCCGCTGCTCAAGGCACGTTAAACGTGCATGACCCCAAGTCCGTGTGGCAACATTGTCCTCTTCGGCCGTTACTCTGGTTTTGTGTCTGTGTCTTCGTCGTCTGGCGTCAGGGCATACCTGAAATAAACTGCATCTTCACTTATGCCGGCAATCGAAAAACAAAGAAAAAACTTTGAGGTCATTTTCGTTTAAACCAAATAAAATAATTATTTGCAATCATTCTACATTTGTTTAAAGTCATGTTTTCGTTATCCGCGCTTCGTGATGCAGGTTGTATCCGTGAGATTTCAGGTTAATTCTCTAGCTAAGAACAAGAACTTTTTAAGTTAGTCCTTACTGAGATTTCTGCCCCTGCCTCTCACCCCAGGCGGGGCGAGAGCCGATGTGTACGCTTCGCTCGCTAGCCAAAGACTGCCAAAACCCTTCTAACTCTTTTTCGAGTAGGCGATCGTCGTTTATATCAAAATCATCTTCCTCCCTTTTCTCCATTATCTTCTATTACCCCCTCTTTCTTATTCTTTTCCCTTTCTCTATTGTTTTGTGAACATATCTTTCAAACTAGCTTGGTGGTCTCTGAGTTAAAACACCACGGGTCCTCGACTCCGAGCAGACATTTTGGAACCCAATTCTCGAGACTGTCCGAATCAATTACGTTAGTTAAAACTCATTCTCACCAGATCCAACTAGAAAAATAATCTTTTTTTTTCGCCATTAAAACAGATATCATCTCCCGAAGATTTCATAAACGCCTGTCTTAATCTTTGACACAGTATCAGCACGCCCCCCCCCATCCCCCGGCCATAAGCATTCTTATCTTCACCTAGCTGAACGGGACACCCGGCATCGTCCGGTGTCCCGTCACACGTTACCTTAAAGAGAAATACTTCCTAACACTGGAAACTTCGACAGTATGTCCACTATTCAAAAATACAGAAAATCAGTCTTTTGCATCTCGGCACAGACCAATCAGTCTCTTATGCGTCACGAGTAAGTTGCTCAAATCTGTGATAATAGAGAAGCTGTCAACCACCTCAGCACAAAAACAACCTACTCAATGACAGGCAATATGGTTTCCGTCCTGAGCGATCTGCAGCTGATGTGATGACTTAATATAACAGAAAACTTTAATCTAGCGACGCGGGTTTCATTTCTAGAGCAATAGCTCGTGACATATCAAAGGCATTTGATAGAGTGTGACATAAAGGTTTCCCTTGCAAGATTTTCTGCTGTTCTATCGATATTTTCATGACAAATGCTCAACTGAGTTCTTATCTATGGCCCCTCCTGTAAAACATTCGCGACAAACACTCGTCTAACTATAACCACTGTCAACAATAGTTTTGTACTCTTTATCTGTGCCTAAAACTAAAAGAAAACTTAATGGGCAAAGTTTCGTTCGTATAACTACCCATCTTTGGAACACAATACTGCGGGGCTCCTTCTAAGCTGATTATAACGTGACCATTTTCAAGTCTGATATAAACAAGTTTTTAAATAATCAAATTTTCAAGTCTGATATAAACAAGCTCTTAAATAATCAAATCCTACATAAGTTCCGCCATTATCGATCATCACGGTGTTGTCTCACCGGTCATCATATTAACCTTCATCCTTGAGTTGCTTCTGAGCCTTGGTAAGCGGTAATGTCTCTAGTAAAAATGCCATGAAAACCCAAGAAACTAGTAAATGTAGACTGTGCAGACAAAAAATACGAAAAAGAAGAGAGATGCAGCAAACTAGCCTTAAATGGATGCAGAAACAGATATGATTGCGTTAGGAAGGCAGCCCACTAAGAGAGTATGGAAACGCCTACACTTTGAACACACAAAGGTAGAAACAAAAACCGGAATCAATAGTGGAAAATAGAAAACATAAAATTCCCTTAGAACATGGAAAACGAACGACCAAACTCACCCAAACAAGTTCTTTCAATTGGCCTCACTCTTTCTTCTTATCTGCACCTTTCGTTGCTCTCTCTCTCAGACGTGATGTTACCAGTCTCAGTCTTTTCTGTAAATACTATCATGCCATGTATTCTTCAGAATTGTCACTTCTTTCCAAAACTGCTTGCTTGTGAAACTTTTTCCTACTGACTGTTTTCCTCCCACTTATTGGTCTTTTCCAAACTAAGCTCAATAGGCATCTCCCGTCTTTGCGATAATTAACTTTCGTTCTTTTTAGCAACATACGTGAAGTAGCTTCATGCCTTGTCTCAAGTGATTTCTATAAAGAAAAAAAAACATGATAATAATCAACAGAAAGGAAAAAAAAACCCCTGCTAAATTTTAGATTTCGCACCGACTTGAAAAAAAAAAAAAAATATTCTGTTAATTTTTTTTCTTCAAAATCACTAGATTCGACATTTAATACCCTGAAAAGGGTTGATATGCCGTAAAACAAAAACAACCAACCAAAATTTAGATTTCACCGTCTCAGCAGATCACGAAGAGGCAGAAAAATTAAGCACATACATATTTGTCCGACAACTGAAGGGGATATAGAAATTACTATAATAGCAACAATTGTAAAAATACTAAGAACAGTTTTGAAAAACCTTAGAAATAAGAAAAATAAGGGAGAAATTGGAATCAAGCGAAGGATCAATATCGTGTGTTAGTGGAATGTTGAATGGTGTTGAATGGTGTTGAATGTTCCTTTTTTTATCGGTGATAATGGCACCGTTTGTTTTTATATTAAACCTTGCAGTTTCGACTCTCTTAAATTCGTGTAATTGTCTGTCTTTTTCGTTGTTTTTACATAACGTTAACCTGTTTCAACTTACTTTCAACAACTAATAGGTGACAGACAGCAAACAAACCGAAAGACCGACAAAGTCTCCCATTTATATGCGAGGTCGTATGTGAAACGAACACAAAAATGCAAAAACAAAAAACAAACAAACAAACAAACAAACATAAAAACAAAATAAAACAAAACAAACAGAAAGACTTGTTTTACCAACTTAAATAAACTAACAGATATTTTTAGATTTTCGGGCATAATTAAAAAATATGAATTTGAATATTCAATTCTCTCATAAGCTTTTAGAATAAATAAAAATTGTAATTGACAAACCAAACTGAGATTAAAATTATAAATACAGACAGAAATGTTTGGATTCTTGTTGCTTGAAAAGAAAACTTTGCAAGAAGCAAAACACAAGTAAAAACAAAACATAAAATGCAAAAACAAATAAATTCTTTGAAATTTAAAATAAAGCGAAGATATTTCTAAAATGTATCCCCAAACAGCAAGAATTTTGTTTCCTTTTTCTGAATCCGAATCTTATAAAAAGATTAAACAAATAATATTCTTCAGTTTTACGGCCATATTTATACAAAGTTATTTTCAAAAATCGCATATATCCAAAAATGGCATTCTGGCTAAAAGGAAAGTTTTATAGTAACATTATTTAGATGACATTTATTATTAATACAAATAATTAACAATTTTATGAATTGAAAAGTTTATTCTCCTCGTGTTCACTGATGGAAAATAATTTATGAATATGGATAGGTTTACAAGAAGAGCTGACAGAAACTTCTAACAGTTCAGAAGTTAATTCTTTCCTGTACCCCCCAAAATGTCTTGTTTCGGCACGATATTACCCCAGCTCAAACTAAAAAAACAAAAACAAAAATAAATAAAAAAAATAACCAGAAATATGGTTGAATGATAACTTTCTAAGACAATATTCTGGCCTATACAGTGTCCTGATCAGACCCCAATCACGAACTCATGGATCAAAGTTGAAAAAAAATTGGTTCGTAGAAAAGTTGCAAAAAGTTATTTTTGAAGTCAGTAAAAAGAAGAGTGGTTAAATGTCTGTTCGCAACAATTTAAAAAGCTGAAAGACAGCGAGTCAAAATAAATAGCTTTGTCAGGAAAGGCTCATGGATGAACAATATTTTAAATGCCGATTTGCTAATGTATGTTGTTGTCATTTCGTTTCAAAATATATATTAAAATTAGTCAACCACGGTTTATTGACTTTTTAAAAAAATATGTATTCAAAATTAACCCAGCTCATTTTCTTGGTCCCGAAAGGTACATCTATCTATCTATCTATCTATCTATCTATCTATGTATCTATCAAATATTTTTTCAATAAATATTAATAATTTTTTTTACTTACAGAGACTAATGTTTCATGCTTACGCAATCATCAATGCAGGAAATTATGATTACTTATATTACAGAATTAGTATTATTTAATATTTTTACTTTAAAATTATAAAAAAGTTGGGTGTTTAAATATTTTAAACATACGGTTCCAGCATGTTTGTCTCTCTTCAGATATTATATTGTAGTTTTGAAAAATATTGTAGTTGTGAAAAATATTGTTGTTTTGAAAAATATTGTTGTTTTGAGAAATATTGTAGTTTTGAAAAATATTGTTGTTTTGAGAAATATTGTAGTTTTGAAAAATATTGTAGTTTTGAAAAATATTGTTATTTTGAGAAATATTGTAGTTTTGAAAAATATTGTAGCTTTGAAAAAAAATAAAAGCATCGTAGCTCTGTTTTTCTTTTTGTATAAAACTACAATATTTTTCAAAATTACAATATTAAAAAAAAATACTAGCAGATGTATCCGGCATTGCCCGGTATTAAACGTAACGTTAAATTCTTGAAAAAAAAAAAAATGAAAAAACAAAAACGGAAAGTAACTGAGACATGTGATACGAGTATTATGTTTTTTTCTAAACAGTTCACTTCCTGTAAGTAAAAAAATCCTCGAGCTGAAATCGAAACTAAAACCTACAGAAAGTCAAGTACCATAACCATTAGGCCAGTGTGTCTTTATATTAAAAAAATGTTTTCAAACCTACTTATTCTTAACATAAGGAAGTTGTCATGTGAACAATACACGCATACGCAGGCGTTGACTAGCAGAAAAAAATTCGATGCCCCCCCACCTACCAATTTTTCAATTTTTACTCTTTAGCAACTCTTTTTTCCGGGTGAAAACCGATTAAAAATTTTTTCCACATGTCTGAATACCTTATATACCAAATTTCAAGTTTGTAGATAAAAATTGGTTGAGTATATAGGTTGAAAGTTGGCCTCACACACACACATTCTCACTTTTATATATATATACTAGCAGTTCAGTCCGGCTTTGCTCGGACCCTATGTACTGTCTATAACTTTATGTGCATATGTTTATATATATCAAAATTTTAACTCATGTATAGGTAATCTACATCGAAAATTTCAAGGGTTTAGACCCAAAATTGACGAAGGAGTTTGGCAGGGTCTGCAAAGATTAACTCTTTCAACTTTGACCTCTTGGCAGCCAACTTTTCGCCCCCAAAAGCTTGCTGCATGTTTGAATACCCTTTTAGACCCAAAATTAGCTGAATAGTTTGCTAGAGACCGCAAAGGTAAAATCTTTGAACCCCTTGGTAGCCGCATTTTCTGAAAAAAAAAAAAAACGATTATAAAGCTTGCCCCATGTCTGAACACACTTTATGTAACATTTCAAATGTTTAGACCAAACATTGCTTAGTAATTTGGTAGAAATCGCAGAGGTCAATTTTTGAAAAACTTTGACCTCAATTTTGATCCTCTTAACATTTATTGTTTTGGGCTCAAATCAAATTAAAAAATTTGATCCATGTTCAAGTAATCTATATCTTAAACTTCAAGTGTTTAGACCCCAAAACGACGGAGGAGTATGGTAGAGTGTTCAAAGGTGAAATCGTTGACCTTTGACCACTTGATAACCAATTTCTGGCCGAAGACCGATTAAAAAGATTTTCACAAATCTTAATACCCTTTATGACAAAGTCTGTAGACTGCAAATTGAGAGAATAGTTTGGTAGGGAAATGTACACACACAGACACACACAAAAAAATTCACTTTTGTAGATATATAAATAGATAATATCTGAAGAGAGACAAGCATGCTCAAAACACATGTTATAAACATGTAAACAGCAACCTCTTTAAAAAATAAAAACAATGAAAACATACATCTATATATCTATAAAAGTGAAAAATGTTTGTCTGTCTGTCTGTATACATTTCCCTACCTAATAACTATGTCAATTTTCGGTCTACAGACTCGAGATTTGACATAAGGGGTATTGAGATTTGGGAAAATCGTTTTAATCGGGTTTCCGCCAGAAATTTGGCTGTCAAGGGTCAAAGTTCAACGATTTGACCTTGGAAAACTCTACCAAACTCCTCCGTCAATTTTGGGTCTAACCACTTGAAATTTTAAATGTAGGTTACTTGGACATGCATCTAATTTTATAATTTGATTTGAGCTAAAAAAATGTTAAAGGCTCAAAATTGGGGTCAAAGTTAAAAAAAATTGACTTCTGCGGTCTCTACCAAATTACTCAGCAAATTTCTGGTCTAAACATTTGAAATTTTATATAAAGGTATTCAGAGATAGGGTAAAAGTTCCAAATATTTAATCTTTGTGGTGTCCAGTAAACTACTCAACCAATTTTGGGTCTAAACATTTAAAATTTTATATAACGGGTATTCAGACATGCGGCAAGCATTTTAATATAGTTTTGGGGAATGATTTGGCTGCCAAAGGTCAAAGTTGAAAGAGTTGACCTTTGCAAATTCTACCAAACTCCTCCGCCAATTTTGGGCCTAAGGACTTGAAATTTTAAATATAGGTAACTTGGACATGTATAAAACATTTAGTTTTGATTTGAAACAAAAACAATAATATTAAGGGGTAAAAATTGGGGTCAAAGTTTAAAAAATTTACCTCTGCAGTCTCTACGAAATTACTCAGACAATTTTTGGTCTAAACATTTGAAACATAAAAGTATATTCACACATCGGGCAAGTGATGAACAGTACAAAGGGCTCGAGCAAAGCCGGGCAGAAATGCAAGTAGTAAATAAGGTTGGTTTTGAGAGTAATAGAAAATTAATAGGAAATAATTTTGGGTTTGAGATTAATAGTGAATAAAGAGTAATTAATTTTAGAGTTTAGAGTAATAGTAAATAAGTAGCAAATAATTTTGGGTTTGAGTAAATAGTGAATTAATAGTAAATACATTCGGCGTTTGGAAAATAGTAAATAAATAGCAAATAATATTGGGTTTGAGATTAATAGTAAATTATTAGTAAATAAGTTTGGATTTGAGAACAATAGTAAATTAATAGTAAACAATTTTAGGTTTGAGATTAATAGTGAATCTATCTATCTATCTATTATACTTATAAAAGTGGCAGAGGAGTTTGGTAGAGTTTTCAAAGATTGAATTTTTCGATGTAGATTACTTAAACATGGATCTAACTTTATAATTTGATTTGAGCCCTCCCAAATAAATGTTAAAGGGCCATAATTGGAGTCAAGGTGAAAAAAAATTTACCGCTGCGGTCTCTACCAAATTACTCAGCCAATTCCAGGTCTTTGCATTTGAAATTTTACATGTATGATATTCAGAGAAAGGGCTAGCTTTTTAATTGGTTTGGGCCGAAAATTTGAGCTGATAAGGGGTCAAAGTTCAAAAGATTTGACCGTTGCGGTGTCTAGCAAACTATTTAGCCAATTTTTTGTCTAAACATTTGAAATTTAAACGAAACGAGACATGCGTAGTTTTGAGGCGAAAATTTGTCTGCCAAAATTACAATTTTTAAAGAGTTGACCTTTGCAGATTTTACCAAATTCCTCCACAAATTTTGGGGCTAAAAACTTGAAATTTTAGATGTAGGTAACTTGGATATGGGTAAAACTTCGTATTTTGATGTGAGACCAAAGTAATAAATATTAAGGGGTCAAAATTGGGGTCAACGTTTAAAAAAATTGACTTCTGCAGTCTCTACGAAATTACTCAGACTAAATTTTGGACTTTATACACTAAATGTAATCTTACATAAAATGTATTCACACGAAGGGCAAGTTATGAAGAGTACATAGAGCCCGAACAAAGCCGGGCAGAAATGCAAATAGTAGATAAACTTCGCGTTGAGAGTAATAGCAAACTATTAGGAAATAATTTTGTGTTTTAAGATTAATAGTAAATTAAGAGTAACTAAGTTGGGAGAGTAGAGTAATAGTAAATTAATAGCAAATAATTTTGGGTTCGAGATTAATAGTTAAGTATTAGTAAATATGTTTATATATGTATATATATATAAGGATTTGAGAACAATAGTAAATTAATAGCAATTAATTTTGGGGTTAAGATTAATAGTGAATTAATAGTAAATAAGTTTTGTAGTTGAGAACAATAGAAAATTAGTAGCAAATAATTATGGGTTGAGATCAGTAGTGAATTATTAGTAAATAAGTTTAAGAGTTAAAGAAACTTTTTATAAAATAATTTTGGTTTGAGATTAATAGTGAATTATTCGTAAATTAGTTTGGGGTTGAAAACAATAGTAAATTAATAGCAAATATTTTTTGGGTTTGAGATTAATAGTGAATTAATAGAAAATAAGTTTTGAGTGGAGAGCAATAGTAAATTGATACCAAATGATTTTGGGTTGAGATTTTTTGTGAATTAAGAGTAAATAAGTTTGGATTTAAGGATAATAGTAAATTAGTAACAAATAATTTTGGGTTTGAGATTAATAGTGAATTAATCTATCTATTATATCTATTAAAGTAATATTGTCTGCGTGTGTGCACATTTCCCTAGCAAACTCCTCCGCCAATTTTTGGTCTAAACACTAGAAATTATAAATGTAGATTACCTGTACATGAGTACAAACTATATATATATATATATATATATATATATATATATATATATATATATATATATATATATGTATGCATATAAAGTTATTAACAGTATATAGGGCCCGAGCGAAGCCGGGCTGAACTGCTAGTATTCTTTTTTTTTTTTTTTTTTTTTTTTTTTTTTACAAAGGTATCACCACATTATCAAGGCCCAGAGGCCACTCAAGGATAAGGGTTAAAGAGTGTACAGTAGAAATTGGTCAATATAGTAATCATTAGTAATGAAAATTTGGTAAATTTAATAACTTATATGGAACGGCTCATCAAGAACTTATTTACTTTAGACTTGAACACAACCATATTGTAGTCAGCCGGAAAGCAGGAAAACGGAAGACAATTCCACAGGCGTGCAGTTCTAAGAAAGAAGCTTTGTTCATGGAATCTACGTTTAGGTTTAACCACAGATAAAGAGTGGGGGAAATTATTGATAGTGTTTACAGCTAGACGAGTGTTTCTTGTGAAAGTTTGGCGAGGGGGGACCAAAGATTGAAGCTCAGTTGAACACTTTCCATGAAAATAACGATACATCAGAGACAAACTCGCAACATCTCTTCTGTGAGATAGAGGTTGCAAGGAGGAGAAAAGGACATCTCCTACGAGGCTACGAAGTCTATTTTGAACTCTATCAAGGCAGGACAAGTCCTTTCTAGCAGCTCCTGCCCAGATGTGGCAACAGTATTCCATCCTTGGACGTACCTGGCTCTTATATAGGTAGAGAATACCATCAGCAGTGAGATATCTACTGGATCGATAGAAAGATCCCACCATTTTTCCAGCGGCCTTGGCAACAGATTTGATATACGTGTTCCATTTAAGATCAGGAGTAATGGTCAAGCCCAGAAGCTTGTCAAAACTTGAGGCCTCCTGAAGACGAGAGCCATTCATTTCAATTGATGACAAATGTGGATTAGAATGTTGATGATGTAAAGAGAGAAGCTTGGTTTTAGATGCATTAAAAGTAACCAGCCACTCCTTTCCCCATTGTACTACGTGCTCAAGATCAGAGGAGAGAGAATTGGAGAGAACTTGCTCGTTTACTGTCTTAGATGTGGTACCATAAATGGTAGTGTCGTCAGCATAAATGTCTACAAATGATGTAAGGATATGATTTGGAAGATCATTAATGTAGATCAGGAAAAGAGTTGGGCCCAGGATGGATCCCTGAGGGACACCGGCATTAATACTGTGAGCTTCTGATTTTTGCCCCTCAACTACTACTCTTATGAACCTATCAGAAAGAAATGATTTAATAATTGAGAAGACTTTTCCAGCTATACCATAGCTAGCGATCTTATGAAGTAAACCTTTATGCCATACCCTATCAAAGGCTTTAGATATGTCAAGAGCAATTGCTCTAGAATTCTTTTAAAAGAATACCCTTATGTCAAGTATAATTAAGTGAATTTAAGAAGTGAATCACGTATCTACAAATACGCGTGAAAAATGACAAAAAGAATTTTTTCTGAAGACGTTTATTCGAAGGAAACCAGTGAAGGTTTCGGTTTTAATGCTTTATTCCCGTGTTTAATCCGTTTTGTCTTTTTCATACATCACGTCTCCACAGCATTTTATGATATATAGTGTATTGTATGATCATATACAAATATATAAACATTTACCTAACTTTATATAGCGATATATCTGTTATATGTGTATAGATTCTATTCTCAAGTAAGATTCGTCTGTTTTTATAAGGTCAGATGACTGAACTGACACCATAGTCTCTTGTTAATAAATAGGATTTGTATGCGAGTTAATGGTTTCAAAACTGGACTCGGAAGTCACTTATTATCTTCTTCTTCTTCTTCTTCTTCTTCTTCTTCTTCCTCCTCCTCCTCCTCTTCCTCTTCTTTTTCGTCTTCTTGAGATAATAGCAACCTTCGACTCTGCACTCTATATTTAGACTCAGATTACCGGAAAGCAGAGGCTGACAAAGCAGCCTGTTGTAATAACAAATCGATATTCGATCAGATCTTGCAAGCTGATCCGTTGTTGATGGTGAACTGTGGTGGCTAACGGGGATATATAATCTCTTCAGCTGAGCAGTGCCTGAAAAGCTATCTTAACCGGAGAAAATTGTATTAATCCATGTTGTCTTTAATAGAACTCTCTTGTAGAATAAAATCAGGGTGGGGCAGTCGGTTTTTGAATAACCAGAGGTGCGCTAAGACATGCTATCAGTAGGAAATCAGATTTTAAAATTAGGACGTAAAGCGAATTGATTAACACTGGAGAAATTCTTGATGCAAATCTTGAGCGCTAATTTTCACGTTGTTCTCGTGATATTTCCTGTTCAGCGACAAGCGTCCGCAAGTTTAAATATTTTCATATTTTATTTTCCCGAGTGACATGCCGAGTGGAAACGCACACGTTGCATCTTAGAGGCATGACTCCCGGTAAAATGCAGGGGGGGGGGCGTAGAAAAAGTACGTGAATCACAGTCTGTGACAAAATTTATTCATTTCGTATGAATCAGACGATTCTGTTTTTAGTATTGGTTTCTCTCGTATTTTTCTTATTTGAATACTTTTTAAAAAGACGTCGGCTACTTACGAGAGGGGCCACATGAAGGTTGCTAGCATCCAAAATGGAAGTATTTCTGTGGAATGAACAGGATTCGAACACGGTACAACTAGATTATCAGTCCGTATCGTTAACCACTTAGCCCCCGTCACTCTGTGACACAATAAGCTAATTTAATGATTAATGAATTGATTTTATAATTGATTGGTTTAATAATCAATTAAAATTGCAATCTTATTTACTATTGTTCTCAAGTTTAGCTTGGTAGCAGCTGTACGATATTCTTTCTCCTACTGTTTTCGCTGCGCGAACAAAATTTGAAACGTTGAGGATCCCGGCTTATGTTGAATGATTGTGAATTGAAGAGGGTCTTTTGAATGCCATTTTCAGTTTTGCAATTTTCACTACGCAAGAGGGACGCGTATCTGGCAATCTGGTTACTAGTAAATCATGTACCAGCACTAATGAAAAAAAATATTTTACTAAGATACACATGTCTCGTATAGCCATTGTTTAATTAGTCATTACAACTTACACACCCATCATTTTTATCCCTGAAATCCAGAAATTTTCTTTGACAAAGTAGGAAATTAATGTCAAATGATTGCTAACCTGTTCAAACTAGTAGCGTGAATATCATAATTTCACAGCATGGGGGAAAAGCTGTTGACGAAGCAACTGGCCAGAATAAATGCGACATTCGTGGCCTACCACCGTGACCACGACATATATTGTAATGATTATGCTTCAATTCGATAAAAGGATAGATCTCTGAGTCACGATAGTGTCACAAGTCCAGTATCTTCAAACAACTGACCACCTATTTCATAAACACAGTAATTTGGAAAAGGATGAAAGCATAAAGCACAATTTGATGACAATATTTTCAAAATATTTTAACAATCAAACGAACATTGAAAACACTCTGACTATTAGTTAGTCATCAAAGCTATTTTTGTATGTATAGAAAATATTTTCACAGGGTGGTGGCTGGTTTTTAGTTTTAAAACATGCCAGTCTTTCTTAAATCACCTTATGCCGAAATTGCACGTTTTTATACGAATGGTTTGCCGATTAATTTGGTTCTTGCTTTTGTCTGATAATATTCGCTGGCATAATGGACCCTAAAATGGTCGATGGACGAATATAGCGTTTAACATTTTCATTGAACAAATTTCCAGGTTGAATGACTATTTAGAAGCCGTTGATGCGAAATGATAATGTCCGTGTTTACGAGACACTTTTTTTTTATCAGAATTATCATGGCTGAACACATTCCAAGGGCGGATAACTCATCCTTCTTGGATGCCAGAGAAATAACTTATTTTTATTTACATTGTTTTGGCTAACATCTCTTGGTGTAATTCATTAACTGTATCGAGCGCACTTGGAGCTAACTTTTAGGTGCTTTGCTCAATCGTGACTGCGCTTTTGCCAAATCCTGTATAGATTTTCATAAGGATTGATCAAGAGGTGTCCAGTGAAAGATGGAACGTAATGGTTGGCCTCTTAACACTTTCTTGCAAAATGCATGTGTACTTCCATGTTGCTAGTTGTTACATTGGGTAACAACCGCTGTTATTGGTTTGATAATGATCAATAGACGAAGTATGTTTACTACAGGTTGAATGATGATTTAGAAGACTCTAATGTAAAATGATTTAGTTGGTGCCGTATAGATTCGAAAGCTACCGACGTCATCACGTTTAAGAGCCGAAAACAACAAGACTAGTGCGCCGCGAAAATCTACCACGCGCATAATTACCAAACGATAACTCAAGCTTGAATTGTGTCTTTTCATGAATTAAACCCCTGGAAACCCATATACTCCATTCGAGTGACGATCACGATGCACTTAAGTTTATCTTTACAACTGGAAGTGTTAACTGGGATGCGAGGAAGATAACCCATCTTTTGTACATTATTTGCTCACCTAACCTGCACCTTCTGGTGAAGGATGATGCGTCTGTTCACATTGCGTATTCATGCTGTCTTTAATAGAACTCTCTTGTAGAATAAAATCAGGGTGGGGCAGTGAAGATTTTGTCGACTGAATAAGAAACCACAATCATGAATTAACTCGCGCAAAACCCGAAACCTATGGATCCCAAAATAATTGAGTGTTTGAAATCGCTAACGTCAACTCTTCGAAAGTGGAGTATCTATTTTGATAATATATTACATCTGTTTCGTTCCTGCGCAGACCGTAAGGAGACAAGTAAATAGGCAAACATTTTGGCGGATATTCACGAGAAGAAAAGTTTCAGTGGCAAAGAAATACGCAACGCAAAACTTTGAGAAAGTTCTGTTTACAGAAAAGTGAATAATGACCCAAAAGGCACCTGACAAATAAGTTGATACTACGAGTATAAAATACATAAGAAAAGTGGACATCTTAGAATTCGTCGAACCACATATTGTGTTCAAAGAAATAATTTTGTAGATGTATGATTTTTTTTTCCAATAATAACGCACGTGACAATAATTTGCATATGAAGCGACTTGTTGTCGGTTAAAGGAACGAATTAGAAATAAAAAGAACTCAAGTTTGAGACAATCGAAAAAGAGCAGATACAGCGGTTGACATTGAAAATGTTAGTGTCGAAATAGTTTGTAGTCGAATTTTACATTAATAACGGTTATAATAGAGATAAGTGTAAGCTTTTATGATGTGAACAATCCCGGCCAATTCTCGATGGTTTTGCTGACTCCATTTGTTTGGTCAATGACGCAACCCAAAACAAGGAAAAATAACTTCAGCTGAACGGATTTGAGATTGATAATAATATTTCAATAGCAATATTGTTTTGCTAATAAGACCATGTATTTCGAGAGAATGGTAGTGAAACATTGTTTATGCTACGCCGTAAGAAGTACATAACCCTGAGGTCATCATCCCAAGGTCTTCTTGACGTGAGAAACACCTCGATGGAAGACTACATTGAGGAGTGATTATGTACGCTTAGTACTTGACATCAGAAGAGAAAGGGATATGACGCGGTGATCACCGATTGGCTAGAATAGACCCGAGAGCGTCAGACCCAACCCATCACCCCATTATATAAGCTTATGAACAAACGATTTTGGACAGATTAGATGAGATAAGATTTTGGAGTAAAACGACAAGTCTCAATAGAAGAGATCTTGGAATGAGTCCTTGACTGCTGAGTCATAAAGGGATTACGACTAAATTTAAATGGATTTATGTAGTTGTCGTCCACTGTTGTCAAGCGCTAGGTGGAGAGAGTGACTACATAAATCAGAATTCAACTTCTTATCACACATTCGAGAAAACCCAGAAGTGGCTGTCTGAGAACTTTCACTATTTGACCAGATCGAACATGCGCAACCCACAAATTCGCATGATTGAAACCACATGGATTATTATGTGTGAGAGCGCAGTTGAGAAAGACACTAATCATACAGCAATACGAAAGAAAAGCTAATTTCCAGATTAATCTGGTCATTAGGCGTCTTTTGACCCCTTGAAGACCATGCTCTCAAATGTCTGTTGAAGGCCATGTGAGATTCTCAAATCAGCTTCTTATTCGTGTTGTATTCGGCAAAATATCCTATGAGAGATATATCCTCAATTTTGATAATAAATTAGTCGCTAAATATTAATTTATCTTTATATTTCCAAACATTTTCCTTGAATACCTTTTATATATATATATATATATGTAATAGCTATTTAGAATCTAAAATATATGCTGCAGACAAGATTCCGTCTCTTTAAAATTAAACTACGCAACATCTATGAAACTGATCTATTTTTTGAGTAAGATTTCCCGCACATGGGAGTATTTCGAATTTAACGTAATTTTATTCAGACGTTTGTGAAAAATCTTTGATTGCATTTTCTATTCAGATTTATGTTCAGTTCGAAATTTCCATTTGCGTCTCAATTCATACTTTCCGTTTGGCGGAGAAAGAAAAAAATCTTATATATAATTAACAATTTAACAATAGTAAATCTATCGTTCTCTTCTGCTCTCTCCATCGTAATGTGCTCTCTCTCTCTCTCTCTCTCTCTCTCTCTCTCTCTCTCTCTCTCTCTATATATATATATATATATATATATATATATATATATATATATATATATATACTAGCAGTTCAGTCCGGCTTTGCTCCAGTCCTATGTACTGTTCATAACTTTATGTGCATAAAAGTTATATATATCAAAAAGTTTGACTCATGGTATTTATTGTTTACAACATTTATTGTTTTGGGCTCAAAGCAAATTAAAATGTTTGATCCACGTCCAAGTAACCTACACATGAAATTTCAAGTGTTTAGACCCAAAATTGGCGGAAGAGTTTGCAAAGATCAACTCTTTCAACTCTTAGCAGCAAAATTTTCGGCCAAAAACTGATTAAAAGCTTGCTGCATGCCTGAATACCCTTTATGTAAAATTTCAAATGTTTAGACACAAACATTGACTGAAAAGTTTGCTAGAGACCGCAAAGGTAAAATCTTTTGTACTTTGACCCATTGGCAATCAAATTTCGGGCAAAAACGATTAAAATATCTGAATACATTTTATGTAAAATTTCGAACGTTTAGACCAAAAATTGGCTGAGTAATTTCGCAGAGGTCAAACTTTTAAAACTTTGATCCCAATTTGGACCCCTCAACATTTATTGTTTTGGACCCAAATCAAATTAAAATGCTTGATTCCTATCCAAGTAACCTACATCTAAAATTACAAGTGTTTAGACCAAAATTAGCGGAGGAGTTTGGTAGAGTTTCCAAGGTCAAATCGTTGAACTTTGACCCCTTGTGGCCGAAAACTGATTAAAATCCCCCCCAATCTCAATACCCCTTATGTCAAAGAGAGTTGTTTGGTAGGGAAATATACACACATGCACACACACAGACAGACAATTTCACTTTTATAGATATATAGATTTATATTTATAATTCCAATATAGTGCCAATAATATGGAATAGTAAGTATAGTGAATTAAGAGATAAGCATGGGAACAAACTAGCTGGAATAATAATAATAATAATAATAATAATAATAATAATAATAATAATAATAATACAAACACCTCTCTAAATTTAACCAAATTTTCGATCGTATAATCAATCTCAATTTGTGGTAGATTAAGGGCTTATATCGGTAGACTGTAGAGATGTGTTTGTGTTATTAGTATTATTTAAACTATATTTCATGCTTATCTACCAATCATTCCATTTTGTCCGAAATTTCATTACATGCTTTAAACTTCCTTATGCCAATTAGGATCTCCGTTATTTTCGTCAAAATTGAAAATATTTTCAAATTTTCACCATCTTTGGGCAAATAGCTACTCTTCCTTATGGATGCAAAAGGATGGGAAAGACAAAGGCTAAGGGAGTAACTCCCGACAAAAATCCGGATGGAGTCCCGATAGACGAAGCACTACATCACCTTTCCGGCAACTCCTGTAGCTGTGTTGACTCTAACCGTATTGACTTGCGTTTCTGTCAGACTTTGTCTGCAACGGCGAAAGGGGGACTCTGATAACTGGGCAAACTTAGGTTTACTTATTACCTGCCAGGCCTGTTTCCGAAGAGCCAATTCCAGCTTCGAACTGTATAGCCATAGCAGACGATAACGCAGAATGCAATTGTCTTATATCAAACAGAAGGTGCCATCATTAATCTATCTATCTCTGGTATCCGACTGTCAATACACAAGCGCACATATTTATTACTATTTAATGTCTATTCCCCATCTACAGTTAATGGGTATTTCGCTTTTAATATAAAATAGTTGTTCTTCGTGCAA
>NC_136492.1:31017263-31019763 GCF_053919585.1 Euprymna scolopes
TAATCATGTTTCAGTTTGAAGGAATATGGTATAATAAAATTATGGGGTGTTCGTTCGCGCCTGACCTCCATAGAATGGAAATATGTCACAAAGTTTAACAAGGTTTTTTATTAAAAAACCTTGTTAAACTTTGTGACATATTTCCATTCTATGGAGGTCAGGCGCGAACGAACACCGCATAATTTTATTATACCATATTCCTTCAAACTGAAACATGATTATCAAAGTATACTTACGCAGATAGATATGAAAAGTTTTATTAGATCCACAAAATATTGTGATAAGTGTTTCAGTGTCAACAGGTATGGTATAATAAATTATGGGGTTTATCTATTTTATTTTTACTTTCATCATATTTTGCTTTGGTTTTGATACCCCCAAATTCGAAGCTATCTCTTTACAACCCTTACTTTTCATAACCTATCATACTTTCATAAATCAGAGTCCATTTTCTGAGGGCTGTTTTTGAACACAGTCAACGACGGGTATTTTTGCTAGTATATATATATATATATATATATATATATATATATATATATATATATATATATATATATATATATATATATATATATATATATATATATACTTCCAACTCCAAGAGCAAAGAATATCATGCCATTGGATTGACGATTATCTCCTCTGTCCAGTCTGAATGACTTGTGAATTTATTCAAGCCCGTCAGAATCAAGATATAATTTTATTACATTTGTCTCATCTAACAACTTTCTGTAACACAATATATATATATATATATATATATATATATATATATATATATATATTTCTGTGGACATATACTTTATTTCCTTTTAATATATACCAATCCTTAAGAAGCTCAATTTAATTACAGTGCAATATAATGAATGAATGAAAAATCTATATTCCAAGAATTATAAATGTAAAAAATTGTAAATGTTAACTGAATAAAAGGAATAAATTGTAAGATGGTAAATATAATGAACTTTAGAATATAGACTTTTGTCATTCATTCATTCATTATATATATATATATATATATATATATATATATATATATATATCTTCTAGCCGCACTGATGAGCTGTTAAACAGCGAAACAGTACCGTATGTGGATGACTATATATATATATGTATATATATATATATATATATATATATATATATATATATATATATATATATATATAATAATTCCACAATAACCAAGACACTCATATATCGCAACATGTGTTTTATAATACGATGTATCTCCTTGGTGTTACAACTGTTTCATAACTATCAGGTTTGGAATGCATAAGTTCAGTCATAATAACATTGTAATTTTCAATCTGTTTTATTTCACATGTGCGAAATAAAAATGAAACGTCCATCGTATGTTTTTGACGTAGTTGCCTGTCCAGCCGCACTGATGAGCTGTGAAACAACGAAACAGTACCGTATGTGGATGACTATAATGCTCCTCATCTTGAGTTGAGCATATTGAGAAGTGATACACGAATTACCATTAGCATATAAGCGATGCTCTTTGTGTAAACAAATCGAGCTTAGGTATTTAGGACGATGTCAAAACATCGTTAAACTCACGACTCACTCAGCAGCCGCCGATAGCGTAGTGGTTAGGAGCCTTGATTGTCGTACAGACGGTCGGGTTTCAATCCTGGCTTTAGCTAATTGTCTGTCTAGGTGTACTGAAACAGCGAAACAGTACTATATGTGGATGACTATATATATATATATATATATATATATATATATATATATATATGTATCTTATTTATAATATTCCGAATTTTATTATCTTTTTATAATTAAGAATTCGGTAATCGTTCATATACCAATAAATTTTAAACCAGTATAAGGTGGCAAACAGAAAATGGAAAAACCTCTGAAAGAAGAAATGTAGGTAACTCTTTTATCGCATAGTTTTCTTAAAAGGGAAATGAATTCCATATTGTTCATTAAAAACAATGTTTTTTCTCAACGTCTGAAGAGAAGCCGTTCTTGTGAATATTTTCAAACGATATAAGTTTTGAAATTGTCCGAATGGTCGCGAAACATTTTTAACGAACAATGAAAATACACTACTTATTGCTATAAATCCCAACTTTGTTGTCTTAATTTTGTGAAAACAATACATATATATATATATATATATATATATATATATATATATATATATATATATATATATATTAAAATGAAACTAGCAAAAATTCCATAACGTAAAGAGATTTTTATCCTTTATTCTTTATATATATATATAGTGGAAATGGTAATTAATAAAAACTGAAGAAAGTGCTCAATACTGTTGTAGAGCAAATATGCGTTTTATTTTTTATTACCGTATCTTTCTGTTAAGTTACATTATTGCTTCAGCTATTCGGCTGTTTTTTTGGCCGTCTGTAGCTTCCTCAGACTTTTACAGAGGTTTTTCTGTAAAAGTCTGAGGAAGCTACAGACGGCCAAAAAAAACGGCCGAGTAGCTGAAACAATAATGTAACTTAACAGAAAGATACGG
>NC_136492.1:31022263-31184763 GCF_053919585.1 Euprymna scolopes
CTTAGCAGATTCACCTTCCCAGGCTTTGCCTTCCTCTTTCAGAAGGAATTAGTATATTCTGCTCGAAACACCCCGACCGATGAATGTCGACGGTGCTGTAGAAGCAAGTTTTAAGATGGTAACGTGTTCCTTCTTATTCACTTCTCAAACGTTGAGTAAAAAATGAAGAATACTAATATTTATCTCACCAGTTGATCACTTTCTTGTGTAATAATTTGCTGTGTTTTTTTGTTTTTTTTAAAAATATTTTTTATTTGCTGGATTCCAGAATTAGAATCCATCTGCTCTTATTAGAGGCAACATCACCTGGAGACATGCACTATTACTCGTATGAGAAAGTGTATTGCTCATATTATTATTCATCTGACTACTGTTCTCATCCTATGAATAATAATACGTATAACCAATCCTCATCTCAAAAATTCAGAAATGGTATATTGCTGTTTCAATGTGATCTTGGGCTTCGAACACCACATTATTTTGAATATTTGGTTAGAGCTTACTTCTGTGATAAAGTATCGACATGTCAGGTTACTGCTGTAGAGTGAAACCAAAGACACTCGAGGATGATGTGTATTAGATAATTCTATACACTCTCCGTCGATGACCTCGTTTTGTCACAAAAGACAACGGATAGCCCTGTAAGGATAGCTGCGCGTGTAATTGTGAGGCAAGGATTGTACAATCTCCATCCCCACCTCTCCTGAATTGGCATAACTAGAAACAATGCCGAGATAAGCAGAGAGCACATGCAGCACCTGGAATTCTCATATAGTCATCATTTTAGTACTGACCAGGCTCAATGTTGCTTAACTTTGGATTTCTAACGCGAACCGTAATTATGTCGTAGACTCTCCCTCTTCTTATATATATATATATATATATATATATATATATATATATATATATATATATATGGATGGATGTGTATGCATCTATACATATAAACACGCATATATATATATATATATATATATATATATATATATATATATATAGTAATTTATAAAATATATATGGCGATTAAGCTACACTGAATATTCTGCGTTTCATCCAACTATAGAATTCGTCAGGCTTATGCGCGAATTCTGTGGTTGCTTCTTGTTTTTATATATGTTGAGGATTTCTAGTTGGCCAATCAGCTTTCTAGTATCCACCGCGCCCCTTCCTATCAGCCAATGGGCATGCATTTTATCAAACAAAGGATCTGTTTTAGAACTAGGTTAGTGGTTTTAGGTAGACGTTCTCCTTTTTTTTATAGGAAGGGGCGCGGTGGATACTAGAAAGCTGATTGGCCAACTAGAAATCCTCAACATATATAAAAACAAGAAGCAACCACAGAATTCGCGCATAAGCCTGACGAATCCTATAGTTGGATGAAACGCAGAATATTCAGTGTATCTTAATCGCCATATATATTTTATAAATTACTAACTAGCTCTACCTACGTATTGAGCACTTTTGAAGTAAATACTTAAAGTTTACGCATAAATCTATACTTTCGTATATTAAATTTATGTGAATAAATGAAGTAGTTATATATATATATATATATATATATATATATATATATATATATATGGATGAATGTGTATGCGTATATATAAAAATGTATGCGTGTGTATACACATGCGTACAATTAGGGGATATCTCATTTAAACGTTGAAAAAAAAAAGCCACAAAATTAAAAAAAATATTAATCAAATTTCATACACATTTTATTGGCCATATATATTTTTATTGACAGCGCTTTTCAACAATACGTTTATTTCAAATCCGACCGGACAGGGTCAGAAATGAGAGGTTTGTTTAAATTATGGCCTTTGTGACAAGTGACAACGTTCAAAACAAGTTATTGTTTTTACGGGTTCAACTTGTAATACGAAGAAAATGAAAGAAAAAAAAAAAAAAAGAGACGAAGATAACTCAATTTATTCTGCTTCAAGGTATGGATTACCATCCCTGGTTGTGGATGGTTTATGAGCTGAGAGGAGATGTTGTAGGTGGCGTTCGAGTTTAACGCAAGACAAGAAAACTCACAAATCATTTCGATTAGTTCGCCGAGAGAAGCAAAAGCATTGTGAATCGGAATTATTTGAGAGTCAAAATAAAAAAAGATAACAAATATCACCATTTTGTTTTATTATTATTGGCAACAAATGGAAGTCTTAAAACATTTGCATTCGAAGGAAGCACAAAGTGATGATTAACTCACAGTTATTTTACTGTATTTTTTCTTTATCTCCGTATTGTTTCATTCTTATATTCTTTCATTTTTGTTCTTTATTATTTATTTATTGTTCAACGTTTTTCTATTTACCCTTTATGTTATTTTATCTGTGTTTAGTTTATTTTTTCTCATATTTTTTCTGCCCATTTCTTCCAACATTTTCTTTTCTTTCTTTTTCTGTTTTCAGTACTTATCCAGGTTTCCCTCAATTTCTTTATCATTTTTTTCATTTTTTTCATTTTTTTCATTTTTTTCATTTTTTTCATTTTTTTCATTTTTGTTTTTCTTAATTGCTTTCGCCCTTTTATTATTATTATTATTATTATTATTATTATTATTATTATTATTATTATTATTATTATTATTATTATTATTGTTATTATTATTGTTATTATTATTATTATTATTATTATTATTATTGTTATTGTTATTATTATTATTATTATTATTATTATTATTATTGTTATTGTTATTATTATTATTATTATTATTATTATTATTATTATTATTGTTATTGTTATTATTATTATTATTATTATTATTGTTATTATTATTATTATTATTATTATTATTATTATTGTTATTATTATTGTTATTATTATTATTATTATTATTGTTATTGTTGTTATTATTATTATTATTATTATTGTTATTGTTATTATTATTATTATTATTATTATTGTTATTATTATTATTATTATTATTATTATTATTATTGTTATTATTATTATTATTATTATTATTATTATTATTATTATTGTTATTGTTATTATTATTATTATTATTATTATTATTGTTATTGTTATTATTATTATTATTATTATTATTATTATTATTATTATTATTGTTATTATTATTATGATTATTATTATTATTATTATTATTATTATTATTATTTTTATTATTATCATTTTTATTATCATTATTATTATCATTATCATTATTATTATTATTA
The DNA here is from genome assembly GCF_053919585.1 of Euprymna scolopes. Taxonomy (NCBI): domain Eukaryota; kingdom Metazoa; phylum Mollusca; class Cephalopoda; order Sepiida; family Sepiolidae; genus Euprymna; species Euprymna scolopes. The sequence continues at coordinate 31,025,449 of NC_136492.1, forward strand.
TTATTATTATTATTATTATTATTATTTTTATTATCATTTTTATTATCATTATTATTATCATTATCATTATTATTATTATTATTATTATTATTATCATTATTATTATTATTATTATTTTTATTATTATCATTTTTATTATCATTATTATTATCATTATCATTATTATTATTATTATTATTATTATTATTATTTTTATTATTATCATTTTTATTATCATTATTATTATCATTATCATTATTATTATTATTATTATTATTATTATTATTATTATTATTTTTATTATTATCATTTTTATTATCATTATTATTATCATTATCATTATTATTATTATTATTATTATTATTATTTTTATTATTATTATTATTTTTATTATTATCATTTTTATTATCATTATTATTATCATTATCATTATTATTATTATTATTATTATTATTATTATTATTTTTATTATTATTATTATTATTATTATTATTATTATTATTATTATTATTATTATTATTTTTATTATTATCATTTTTATTATCATTATTATTATCATTATTATTATTATTATTATTATTATTATTATTATTATTATTATTTTTATTATTATCATTTTTATTATCATTATTATTATCATTATCATTATTATTATTATTATTATTATTATTATTATTATTTTTATTATTATTATTATTATTATTATTATCATTATTATTATTATTATTATTTTTATTATTATCATTTTTATTATCATTATTATTATCATTATCATTATCATTATTATTATTATTATTATTATTATTATTATTATTTTTATTATTATCATTTTTATTATCATTATTATTATCATTATCATTATTATTATTATTATTATTATTATTATTATTATTATTATTATTTTTATTATTATTATTATTATTATTATTATTATTATTATTTTTATTATTATCATTTTTATTATCATTATTATTATCATTATCATTATTATTATTATTATTATTATTATTATTATTATTTTTATTATTATTATTATTATTATTATTATTATTATTATTATTATACTCATTATCATTATTATTATCATTATTATTGTCATTATTATCATTATTTTTGTTATTATTATTACTATTATCATTATCATTATTATTATCATTATTATTATTATCATTATTATTATCATTATTATTATCATTATCATTATTATTATTATCGTTATTATTATTATTATTATTATTATTTTTATTATTATCATTTTTATTATCATTATTATTATCATTATCATTATTATTATTATTATTATTATTATTATTATTATTATTATTATTATTATACTCATTATCATTATTATTATCATTATTATTGTCATTATTATCATTATTTTTGTTATTATTATTACTATTATCATTATCATTATTATTATCATTATTATTATTATCATTATTATTATCATTATTATTATCATTATCATTATTATTATTATCGTTATTATTATTATTATTATTATTATTATTATTATTATTATTATTATTATTACGTGTTTATCTTTTTGTTCTTTCCTTCATTATTTTTTCTTTTCTTTTTCTTTATTTTCTTCAACAACTTTTCTTTCTTTCTTACCTTTTTTTCTGTACTTGTCTATTTTCTGTCTTATTTTTCTTTTCATTTCCTTATTTTTTATTCGTTTTTTTCTCTCCCTATTTCTTTCTTTATTCTTTCGTTTTTATTTTATTCGTTTCAACTCTGATGCGGAATTAATTTTAATAATTATTGTTTTTTTTTAACGCGGTATTGGACAACGAATCCTCTATTAAGATATTTTGTATTCCTGGTGGAAAATTAACACTTTATAATGGTTTGTTGATTAGTTTAGAAAATTAAACGTTTTTTCGTGTTGGGGTGGAAATGCGAATGCGGATTTGGATGAACTCATTTCTGAAATAAGTTTTTTTTCCTAATAGAACCAATAGTAAATAATCTATCCATCTTACTCATCGGGTTGCCAAGAATACATATTCTCTACGTTTATAATGGCCGGTTTATTATGAAAATATAAATACAAAACTTTATAATTATGCGGCATCTAAATGTTGACATTTACAAAAATAACGTACGCATGTAACCGTAGTTTTATTTTAGATTCCAAAAGCATAATGATCCGTTGATTAGATTGGAATTCTCTCTTTCGCTATGCACTCATTTAGAAAGAATTAGTCTATTCTGCTCGAAACCCTCAGAGCGATGAATGTCGACGGTGCTGTAGATGCAAGTTTCAAGATGCTAACGTGTTCCTTCTTATATATATATATATATATATATATATATATATATATATATATATATATATATATATATATATAACTACTTCATTTACTCACATAAAATTAATATACGAAAGTATAGATTTATGCGTAAACTTTAAGTATTTACTTCAAAAGTGCTTAATACGTAGGTAGAGCTAGTTAGTAATTTATAAAATATATATGGCGATTAAGCTACACTGAATATTCAGCTTTTCATCCACTATAGGATTCGTCAGGCTTATGCGCGAATTCTGTGGTTGTTTTTCGTTTTTATATATGTTGAGGATTTCTAGTTAGCCAATCAGCTTTCTAGTATCCACCGCGCCCCTTCCTATCAGATAATGACGAATCCTATAGTGGATGAAACGCCGAATATTCAGTGTAGCTTAATCGCCATATATATTTTATAAATTACTATATATATATATATATATATATATATATATATATATACTTATTGCATATACTTACTTTATAAATATATATATATATACATACATATATGCACTTACTGTATATATTTACTTTATAAATATAGATATATAGATATATAATGCTTCAGTACTTTTCTTTCTAATCCATACAAGGAACGTGTATGTCTGGTAACTCACCATCAAACTTGCCCGAAAGATATCAATAAAACTGGATTAACAAGGATGCCATTTGCGAATGGCAGCGTAATCATAGAAAATTGAACTTGTGGTCAAGAGGTCAAATATTCTCTCGCCAGTATCCTAAATCCCCAAGTTAAAGATTACGATCGCTGGAACACAAACGCCAAGAATTGTACTACAACAACAACAGCAACAACAACAACAACAATAATAATAATAATAATAATAATAATAATAATAATAATAATAATAATAATTATAATAATAATAATAATAATGATAATAATAATAATAATTATAATAATAATAATAAAGAAAACATCAAGCCAAATACACACAAGTACGACGTTGATGGAAACGAGGCAAAGAATTCGCCTTCCAACGAATTTGACATTTACGTAATGCATTTCCTGTCTGGATATTATTAACTCGATGTAACTTAATTTTTTGTCTTACTCTTCATCACGTTCCTAACGTGTTATTTAACCTCTGTCTGAAATTACTCAGTGGTGTTTTTTTTATAGCAAATCGGTGATATGCCCTAGAGGAAGCGCATTCTGGTCTGAAAACTGCGGGGGGAGCCTTGCCAGCATTCCCCAGTAGGAGCGCCTTAGGCGATTAGCAATAAACTCATCCCTTTCCAAAGAGAGACGGCAAAGCCTGAGAGTATGGACCTCATAGAACTGCACAAGACCAATTTGTTCCATCTGGTGTACATGTTAAATAACTATTGTTTACGTCAACCGCTGTGACTTGATTCTCCGCTCACTGGTTTCTCAGACAATAATATTATTTTACTATTCGATCTCTTCTAATCATGAACAAGGAATGTTGTCTCTTTGTTCGTTTATTTTCGAAATGATTAATTGTTCTTATGTTCTTTTTCTTTCACTATAAACTCTTCTTTAGGCCACCCAGGTAAAAAATCCACGTCCTGCCCCATAAAGTTACATGCACCTAATATGCTGGTTGGGAAGTCAAAATGAATCTGCTGCTGCTGCTGCTACTACTACTACTACTACTACTACTACTACTACTACTGTGTTAGACAAATTGCACTAAATTTAGTGCATTTTTTGGTTAGGTTTATACACAATTTTCATGATTTCCTTTAATAAAACTATTCATTTGTGGTTGCTATTTAGTAATAGGTTGGGTAAAAAATAATTTCATTTTATGTATAGTTGAACGTCAAAAACGACTTTATTTTTGCACCAACCTAATAATATAAAATCTAAGTTTGTATTTTCTATACATCCGATCTATGCAAATGAAGAATGATACGGCAACTAGAAATAATCATTTCGAAATGATTTATCGACAGAATTATATATATATATATATATATATATATATATATATATATATATATATATATATATATCGTTTGGGCGATCGGGTATTGATCCTGCCTTGAGGTAGTTGCTTGCCAAACCAGTACTGCATATGGATGACTATATATATATATATATATATATATATATATATATATATATATATATATATATATATATATATTGTCACACATGCGATAAAGGGGAGGGGAGAGGAGTTAAATAAAAGCAAACGAAGGAATATAAAGAAGAAATTTACGAAAAACAAATATTTATCGCACATGTGACAAGAGTAAAAATAAAAGGAGACACAAGGACGAATACGAATGCGAGAAAGAACGAAGACGGATACCTGTGATAACGTTTCAAAGTTAATTTTATTATGAAAATTTAAACTACGGTAGAGGGGAATTAGATTAAATAAAATAAAAAAAACAAATTACGAGTATGTGGAAGGGGTATCTTAATCTACTATCTGAAAATGCCGATGAGAAATATATCAATACAAAAAATATATTAGTCCAAACAAAACAATGGCAAAATGAACTCGCTACCTTAATATACAAGAGAGAGATATGCAGAGAGATGGGACTTACAATCTTTACTTTTCTTTTTTCTTTTCTTTTCTATGTGAAGTTTAACCACCATTTTATTCTCTTCGGACGCCGTTCGTAACATGCGATACTCATTCATCCGCTGTTTCGGTTATTCTTTGCTGTATATCTTTTGGTGCGCCGTATTCCTCGCCATTTTACGGTCGGCACTATCTCCTTTCTTTTGCTGTTAATGGGGAGGGTCGACATTATTTGTTTCGACATCGGTTCGTTCTCCGTTCTCTGTCGTTGGGTGGAAATTTTTCCATGTCCGCTAGGCACGATGGCGCGGCGGATAGTATGTATATATATTCTAGGCAACATGGACATATTATATATATATATATATATATATATATATATATATATATATATATATATATATTCTAGGTAACATGGACATATTATTTTTGTTTTGTAAACTTTTACATTTGAAGACACGTGTATATGGAGTTGAATATGCATATATGTTTATATATTTCTATTTATAGATTCACTTCTTAATAAATGAAACGATTATTATAAATTATGGAACACAGCTTCAAGTAGGCGTAATGGTGGTAATGTGAACCATATTTGGTTCCATTTAGTTTCGTGCAGAGAGAATTAAATACAGATAAAATCTCTTTGTAAAATTCAGATATCTCCGAGTTTTAAGAAATTTCAAAAACAAGCATTAAACATCAATTAATAAATACAGTCTTTTTATATTTTAAAGGGATTTAAAGAGATTTAAAGGGAGATAATACGGACACAAGTTGCCATGTGAAAATTTAAACGTTAAAGATTTCCATTGAATTTGATTATTAGCCACCGACTAAGCAAGCTTGTTCGATTCCAAATATTTCTTAAACTTTAAAATTTATACATTTAAAAAACTTCTAAAGGAACATGCAATGGACTTTAATCGTAATTGGAATTATGATACTAGACAGAAGATTTAGTATAATTACATCGCAATTTTAACCTCTGTAAATGGGCATAAGACTGGTTAAAACTGTTTTGCATGGAGGATTAATTTCCCCCCTTCTAGGACGGGTAGTATCTCTATCTCCACTATTATATAAAAGAAACTTTGTGTGTGTGTCTCTGTGTATGTGTCTGTGTGTGTGTTTGTTCCCTATGGACTTGAAAACGGCTACGCTGATTTTTATATAATCTTGAACAAAGGTACTTTATGTGCTTGGCAGTGTTCATTTTTATCGGAATGTCTTCGAAAAGTATCGATAATCAATAATCTAGTAATCATATGAAACAAAGAGCAGACGATTTTGACCAAAGTTAACACCTTACACAGACTAATATCACAAGTACATTTGAGAAGATTTATTACCACACAAGCTGAAAGCCCCGACAAATGAAATCAACCGTTGGTTCTTTGATATGAGAGGGGTGCGTTCGAAATGAATGTTTCTGTTTAAAGCACAACTACACAATGATACTTGACCTTTTCATTTTAAACTTAAATTCAAACCATTATGACCGCGCAAAGGCACGGCCAGGTATATAAAATTAACAATAGGTTCTTTGAGGGGCGCATTTGAAAGGAATGTTTCTGTTTAGAGCACAATTGAAGCATGACAATTGACTTTTTTAATTTCAAACTTTAATTCAAGCCATTATATATATATATATATATATATAATGGCTTGAATTAAAGTTTTATATATATATAACAATTGGTCGATATGTATATATTTATATATACATAAAACAATTCTATTTTATTAATTAACCTAGGTTCTCTGCAGTGCAATATAAACTACAACGTATTGTAATCTGATTCACTTCGGGAGACATGTGAAGCCTCCTCATCCTGCTGCACTGCGATTGGTCCTCAATTAGAGCATACAATCACCGATTTCAATGACAATAAAAATATGAGAGTGATAAATATTGGTTGCTAATCATTAAATCCCAGGCAACGTCAGGTAACCCTCTTAGTATATATATATATATATATATATATATATATATATATGTGTGTGTGTGTGTGTGTGTGTGTGTGTGTGTGTGTGTGTGTGTGTGTGTGCGCATTTCATGCCAGTCGATTTTTCTGTTACCTTTATTTTATTTGATAACCCCACTCTCTGTGATACACAGTTATACACAGATATACACGTTTTTAAAAGGGAGAAAAAGCTCAGTTAAAATACATTTAGTAACCGGTTTACTTTACAATGATTAAATAAAAAAGGAGTACCAAAAAGAGAGAACCGATGCATTGAGAGCAAGAGCGAGAAAGAAAGAATGATAGATAACACAAAACAAACAACTAACGAATGTACAAAACCTGACAAACAAAATAATTTAATTTTCGACAACAAGAAACCGGAAGTTAGCGAGCCTTGTTGCGAATTTTATGTCTTCGCCTGAAAGCATTGAGTGAAACCGACAATATGCCGGATGTATTTCCCACTATAACATTATTAGTTATTTTTTTTTTCTTTTTTGTCATTTGTTGTTAACAAAAATGACGTTTTTTTCCGGAAGGCGGCTAAGCTCGATTAAGCCTTGACACAAGCCAAAACGAAATATTGCAATTAAACTGCACAGTTTCAATTTTTGTTGAATGTAAGGAATTCAATATTCTTTTTCAAACAATATAAAAAGTTAATACAAAAATAACTTAAATAGTCAATGGAATGATTGGCGGTAAAAAGTTAATTAAAAAACAGATGAAGAATAACGAAGATGAAAAACGAAAATTAAAAATTTTGAGAATTGGCATGTATAAAAGCACAAAGTTAACTGCAATTTAAACAGAAGGCAAAAATTAAACATAAAAACTATGTCGTCCATATGCGTCCATTGGTTCTATGCATTTGGGATAAAAACGCTGTTTTAAACTTAAGTTTGACAGATCAACGAAATTGTTATTTCAAGCTAAACTATGACATATTAGAAAATACATTTTTAATCTTAAGCATGACAAGTCCACGAAAACTTTATTTTAAATTTGTCAGCTCAGGAAAAATGCTGCTTTAAACTTAAGCTTGACAAGCCAAAGAAGACGCTATTTTAATCGTGACAGGTCAACAAAAATTCTGATTGAAACATACATAAGCTTGACAGACTAACGAAAACGCTATTTTAACTGTAACAGGCTAACATAATTTATTTCCCAATTTTAATTCTGACTGACTTAAGTGTGGCAGCGCAACGTAAATGCTTTTTCAAACATGAGTCTGATTGAGCAACGAGAATGCTCTTTCATACGTAAATACCAACAAATATGATTTTGAAAACTTTTTCTTAAAAGTCAGTGAACATCGGAAGTGATGAAGATAATTGTTAAAACTTAAGTTGAGCAGCCAACGAAAATATGATTTTAAACTTAAATGTGACAGATCAAGGGAAATGCAATTAGAAACTTACGTGTGGATGGGCCTTCTAGCATATACAGGTACTTCAATGCATCTCAAATAAGTTGCGTCCATTCATTATACGTTATGAACATGCTATTTAAACTAAAACGTGACAGATCAACGTACCGACAGACAGAACTTCTTATCGGAATGCGTGGATGCAAACAAACGAAAAAACAAAACAAAAACACGAAGTAATTTGTATTTTCTTTTTTTAAGAATTTGATTGCGATCTATCGGCAATCAAATAGGGGAATTGGGAAAATATTAAGTTTAATGGTTGCCGAAAGGCGGAGATTATCAATATCCTTTCACAGTCAATAATGGTGATAACACTTCGTAAAAAAATGCCAAGAAAACTAAACTGCAATCTTACTGAAAACAATATAGGGTGTTTACCTCTGAACAATGCTAATACATTACCATATATTATTGTTATATACTTACACCATCGCAGATGTATAACCTTATATGCCGTCGTAACTTATATTTCGTTGATGCTTGACGCTGTTGGCTCCTGTTTGGCGCTTGTTCATAGAGAACAACGCAGACACTGGTTTGGTTTTAAAAAGTTTATTTAACATAACAAAGCGGCAAACATCGAATTTATATGAACGGGAGATAGATAAAATAGAAAGAGAGAGAGAGCAAAAGAGATGGTAAGAGAGATGATAAAAGAGAGAGAGAGAAAGAGAGAGAGAGAGAGACAGAGAGAGAAAGCGAGAGGATGGAGAGATTTAGGAGAAATGAATTGTAGAGAGACATACCGTTTACATATACCGAGATGTCAACATTTGTCCACTTGCGCTTCCTGCCAGGATGTTCGGAACCGCCGCGTCTAACGTCTGTTGTTGATTTCAGAAGGCTGAGAGAAGTAGAACTGCTCTCCGACGGAAGTGACATGATTTCTTGGCTGCTTTTTTAGGCTCCTGCTACCATTTAGGTTGTTCTCTCTCCACCCAGTTTTACTATCCGACAATTGTATAGGGGTGGAGGATATCGTAATTGTCCAGTGTACTACGTCCTTTGCTTACAAGAACAAAAAATAAATGAAATACCTGACACAGTGACAGCAATAAGTGTGACGAAAAATCAAACTCGAGTGTGTAAAAAATATAAAGGTGATATCTATTTCAAAGGAATAAATGCAAGTTAGGTAGATGTTCCTGATTCAGTCGGTAGAGTCGTTATTAAAAAAAGAATGGTTCGTTACCGTGGGTAGATGATGTGAGAACGGGGGTGACTTTGTCGTGATGATAGAATACATAATCAACTTCATTTATATTATGAGATGATAATGTTTTAATAGATAGCAATGCATACCTACGATCTGAGTTGCAAAATTCTAACCCAGTTGGATCCATAGAATCACTTTCACTTAGGGATGTTAGCAACCTTCGCGTGTTTCCTCCTACAAAAATGCCAACAGCAGACTCACACTGGTCAACAAAATTGTACCAAGTTTAATCATACAAATTTACATTTATTTCTTGAACAAAGAAAAGTAATTATTAGATTGGTGCAAAAATAATGTCGTTTTGTGACATTCCACCATATATATATATATATATATATATATATATATATATATATATAAATATATATATATATATATATATACAATATTTATTATGACACTATATATACATATTTCAAGGTCGTACCATTGGTTTCGATACACCGAAAACAGTAATAATATACTGTGGAAAATCGGTATAATCTCTTCGGCGACAAAGAAAAATCTGAAACTAATGCAAAATGAACGAACATAGAAGAAACGCTAGACGAGCGTTTAAGACTCAGAATTTCATATTTAAAAAAATATCGTTTTAAAACTGACGTTAATAGATTATTATAGAAGAAAGAAAGGAAGAATGTGTGTGTGTGTGTGTGTGTGTGTGTGTGCGTGCATAGCGGGGAAGGGGGTGCGATGGAAAACTCTCTAGAACATATAAAGGTCCTGTTAAAGCCATATTAATAAATAAAAGTAGGACAATTAACGGTAATAAATAATGAGAAAGGCATGAATATATTAATATGATTTATAAAAATTTTAAAATTATTTAAATTAATTAAATTAATTAAATTAAATAAAATAAGGATAAAGATAAATAAGGTAAATTTAATAAATAAATAAAAAATAAGAACTTTAAAAGAATTTAAAATTTTTTTTAAAAATATTAATATTTTAATTATGAGAGAATAATAGTGAATGGAGAAATTTAAGATAATTAAAATAATTAAAGGAAATTAATAAATATTAAAAGACTATACAACTATCAGATGCGAAGGTTGTGGGGGGGGGGAAGGGGAATAGTTTCTCTATAAAGGTTAGTACGCACTTGTAATTGTAATTAGAACGACTATTATATTACGAGTTCAAACATCTACCATTTAAGATGTTGTAAGTAGCGAGAATTGTAAGTAGCGAAACTATTATATTACGAGTTCAAACATCTACCATTTAAGATGTTGTAAGTAGCGAGAATTGTAAGTAGCGAAACTATTATATTACGAGTTCAAACATCTACCATTTAAGATGTTGTAAGTAGCGAGAATTGTAAGTAGCGAAACTATTATATTACGAGTTCAAACATCTACCATTTAAGATGTTGTAAGTAGCGAGAATTGTAAGTAGCGAAACTATTATATTACGAGTTCAAACATCTACCATTTAAGATGTTGTAAGTAGCGAGAATTGTAAGTAGCGAAACTATTATATTACGAGTTCAAACATCTACCATTTAAGATGTTGTAAGTAGCGAGAATTGTAAGTAGCGAAACTATTATATTACGAGTTCAAACATCTACCATTTAAGATGTTGTAAGTAGCGAGAATTGTAAGTAGCGAAACTATTATATTACGAGTTCAAACATCTACCATTTAAGATGTTGTAAGTAGCGAGAATTGTAAGTAGCGAAACTATTATATTACGAGTTCAAACATCTATAATTTATGATGTTTTGTCAAGATGCCAATAGCTAAGGGCTACGGTGGAGTTCATTTCTGCGCCAAAGTAGCAGTGTCTTGACTGGCAAAAATTCTTTTGGTAAGTCTGTCACTAAATCTGACTAAGGACAATGTGATAAAAAGTAATAACAAACGACACTAAAGAATATCTTACGACTCACGATTGTCGTATGAAATATGCTGGTTAATTTATTTTAAAAAGCGACATCTTATGGGAGTAAGTAATATTCGAATATAGAGTGTAAATTAATACGTAAAGAAAAAAACATTTTCAATCGTAAACCCCCACACACGCACACACATGCACTTACACATATACATATATTATTGTTTAGTGGAATGTATGGGAAAATTGTCATACAATTTGTAATATTTTTACAGGGTGGTACGGGAAAATTTTCGCCCTAGAAAAGACATGATTCTGAAGTTTCCGGTCACGGTTATGCCCCTTGGTGTGCTTTCAAGTGAGGGCCACATGATGCCACCTCACATCTTCGAAGTCGGCTTGAAAATATACACCAAAGTGTACCCGGATGTGCTGAAGAGGGTCAACGATCCCATGATGCAATTCAGGTGGCCGCTAGTAGACCGTGGGATAGGCAGCAGGACTCGGCACCGCCCCACAAGTCCAAAGAGACCAATGCTTGGATTCAGTAGGAGTACCCTGTACTCTTCTCGCACTGGCCTCCTCCTCCCCTAACCTGAACCTGCTTAACTACTTTGTTTGGTCATACATCGAGAATATCACCAACATGATCTCCCACAACTCCAAAGCCAACCTGATCGCCGTCATTCGCCAATCTCCCGACGGCACTTGTGGAAAAAAGCATGCTCTCAGTTCTGGAACCGAATCGAGGCGGTGGTTGAGACTAAAGGCGTCTACATCGAATAGATGTCAGTCAGCTCTACTATATATATATATATATATATATATATATATATATATATATGTATATATATATATATATATATATATATTCAGTTACCTGAATTGATTTTTTCCAAAAAAGTTTTAAAATAAAGCTGTAGTGTTGTTTTCTTTAGTGTTTTTTTTGTTTTTTTTTATCATTCCACCCTGTATATAGATTTATTTTTTCATACTCACAAGAACATGGTGCTAACAAATATCATGATTCAGGATTGTTTTGCATGAAGTCTTCCTTGTTTCTTACAGATATTCGTTAAACTGCAGGATTACAGACTTTCTTCCCTACATCGATAGCAGCGAGACAGTGGGGGCATTCGGAGTCATGGAAGCTTATGCCCAGAACACACGAAGGTATAGTGCAGAAGCATCATTGCCATGTTAATTGATTTGCAATTCCGAACCTGTCGCGTTTTTGATTGGTATACAAAGAGGCCAAAACGGGAAGAAGATGGAGAATCCTCCTCGATTTTCACTAGAGATCTGTAAGGAGGGTAGTTTTGACACTACCACATTGCTATGGCGAGGAAAGACTTCAGAATTCGCATTTGAAAATTAAAACGTTTTGTATGATTATATATTGATTTTTAGTTGGCACCAATACTATGCCCCCTTTACAGAGATTAAAATATCAAAACTTATGTATAGAATCTTTATTAAAATTTTCATCAAAATCCAGATTTAGTTTAGAAAATGTGTAAAATTTAAAAACTTAGGAATAATTTGAAATCAGGAAATCTTCCTTAATCGATGTATAATGATCGAATTCAATAGAAATCTAAAATGTTTAATTTAATGATGAGACGATTCCAATATTTTCCCCCGATTCCGATACAATTACCGATTCCAATTCTGATTCTTTATAATTTTCTAAATATTTAATTATAAAGTTGTTATTTTGTCAGAATTACAGTAAAACCACACGTTAAATGTGTATGTATTATTTCGAAACATAAAAAACACTTGTGGGGGTGATTTATAGCTTTTAGCTTTACTGGTAGCTTAAAATTAATAAATATCTATTATTTTATTATTGCTATCAGCAGTGCAAGATTTTGTTTCAAACAAAATCAAATTACAAAAAAAGATAAATAAAAGAATCGTTTTTGGCATCGGAAAATAGGCACATATTTTTCCGATTCTGATACCGATTCCGAATAATCGTCCCAACACTAGTTTAAATATTCAAATGCAAAACACACACGCGCATATTTGTGTGTGTGTGTGTGTGTTTTACTTCAGTCGATGTATCTTCGTACGTCCGATAACCCCCAATCTCGTTCCACATAGGCATCCCTATCCATGCGTTCATGCTTAACATTACATGCGTGACTATTCAGCAACTGAAATCTAACTTCAAATCCTTTCTATTATACAAGATTAATCTAAGTAATCAATAGTCAACAGTGGGCAAATTTTTTATTAATCATCGCGAATGAGGCTTTTTATTGGCCAAGTCATAATTACACTTTCCTTCAAAATAATATTGCTGCTAATTAATATTATTTAACGTTCATGTGATTGTTTTGGTCAACATTATCTTTGAGATAAACACCAGATGAAAACTGTAGAGGCTACGGTTCGGTGAGTGTGAAGCCCATTGTGTATCACATCTCCTACACATCACCTAATAAAACAAAATCTGTTGCACAGTCATGACTAAAACTTGGTCGAAAGGTCACACATAGAGGGAAGTTTTTTGCAGAAAGGATTGTGGATTATATTAACGATATTACGAATGACATTTTTGGGTCACATTGTAGTTTAACAAATCGAGTATGCTATCATTGTTTCTTACTGAAAGCGATCCACGTCGGTTTTCCTGTCTACTTGTATGCTTCATTGCTTCATTTTTCTTTCAGCTAAAAGTGCAATTGATATTCAAGATGGCATATTTACGATTAGCATGAAAGAATGTCTCACGACCCATGACTGTCGTATGAATGCGTTGTTTCATTTATTAAATAAAGCGACACCAGATAGCAAGTAATGTTCGGGTAAAGATGTACTTAATAATATGCAAAGAAATATGCCTAACCATACAACGGCACACACTTATGCACTATATATAGAAAAAGGAATCGGGCCTTTTTTTTTGACGGTCGAGGCCCGATTCCTTTTTCTTTCTTTATTTCAGTATCAAAAATGTAATTGTCTAGTTTAGATGCCTGAAAATACCATAAGGTTGAAATAAATTATTGCATCGACAATTATGTAATTTCCGTGTTATATATATATATATATATATATATATATATATATATATATATATATATATATATATATATATATATATATATATATGTTGTTTGTTTTGGTTTTAGCGATATTTATTGAATGAATTCAATTATTTACGAAAGCGCATTTTTACCTAAATGCAAGCTGGGAATAATTTTCCCTTTTAACCAATTTGGTACCCCCACGTGGGGAGCGGTATATATATTATTTTTAAAATGTAATTATCCACTGACACGTGTTTCGTCGTCTACGACTAATCAGAGTGGCTGAATATAGCAAGATATATATATTAGTGATGGGATGATTTCAATAGTTTTCTCGATTACAGACAATTTCTGATTTCCTACTAAATTCCCGATTCCGATGCAATTACAGATTCTAATTACGATTATTCATACATATCTAAATATTTAACTATAAAATGATTATTTTTTCTGATTATCGAAAAAACACACGTTAAATGTGCATATATTTTCTCAAACACAAAAACACACTTGTGGGGGGGGGAAAGTGAGCTATAGATTTTAGCTTTACTGGTGGTTTAAAATCCATAAATATTTATTATTTTATTATTACTACAGTTGTGGAAGATTTCGTTTTAAACACAAATCAAATAAAAAAGATGATTAAAAGAATCGTTTTTGGCATAGGAACATAGACACAAATTTTTCCGAATCTGATACCGAGTTTTCCGTTTTTGTATTCCAATTAATCGTCCCAACATTAATATATATATATATATATATATATATATATATATATATATATATATATATATATATATATATAGAGAGAGAGAGAGAGAGAGAGAGAGAGAGA
Source organism: Euprymna scolopes (assembly GCF_053919585.1). NCBI lineage: Eukaryota > Metazoa > Mollusca > Cephalopoda > Sepiida > Sepiolidae > Euprymna > Euprymna scolopes. Next base: position 31,040,593 of record NC_136492.1, read on the forward strand.
GAGATGTTTGTTTTGGTTTTAGCGATATGTTTTGAATGAATTCAATTATTTACGAAAGTGCATTTTTATCTAACCGCGAGTTTGGAATAATGTTCCCTTTAACCAATTTGGTACCTTCACATGGCGAGCGGTATATATATTATTTTAAAAATATAATTATCCACTGACACGTGTTTTGTGGTCTACGACTCATCAGAGTGGCTGAATCTAGCGAGATTCGAAATCGGGATCCCATTAAATGAGGTAATATATATATTAGTCTCGCAAGTAACTGCGAGACAAACAAAATGTTACTTATTAGTCTCGCAAGTAACTGCGAGACAAACAAAATGTTACTTAGAGACTACTATTGAGTAATCCAACGTAGGGTACCGGTGGAAAAAATAAAAAATTAATTTACTTGAGACATACTTATTGAACATTTTCTGAAATAGTACAATAATTACCTTGACATTCTTCTGTTTAGTTTAAGATATCATTTTCAGATATTTTGATACTAATACCGTTATTAAAAAAATAAAAATTGCCGGATTTTAGTTTCATAAGAGTTTTCCATAAACAAACCACTATTCGTACTACCATAATAACAGCGACACAGAGAGAGAGGGAGAGAGACAGAGAGACAGAGAGACAGACAGAGAGGGGGGGCTACTGTTCAGTATTTGTGTAAAATATTACATAACTGATTTTTCCCCTATTTTTGATTATCCGTTACATTAATACCATTGCTAAATTAATTTAGTTTAAATCCCGCATTTCCATCCATGCTCACCACCGCCCACCGAAAATTACCGACTATTACCGAATGAGCAGACGTTAAATTGTAACATTTTCAGATATTTTGATACTAATACCGGTCGACCTAGACGAGAGTGCCCAAAATGCCGACCAGGACTGAATGGAAGAAATATCTCATGTATTTAATTTAAGCCGTCGTTTCGTATCTTACAACATCGTATCTTACAACATATACAACAAATATTTTCTGGGTGGACACGAGCTGTTTACTTTGGGCATACTGTAATCCTTTCTCCTGGGTAAAATTAAGGAGAATTTCCATTCTTGGAGAAGTAGCCATTTTTTACAAGCGATACGGTAGAGAGAAGAGTGTTGCCAAAGTAAATTCAAGTGCCTATCAGGGTTGACAGCTTGGTTTCTTTTTCAATTTTGGCTTCAAATTTGGCTTTTTTCTGATAATTTTATATAAATATTTATAAATTATTAAAGATTAAAGAAAAAGTTACAATAAAGTATTTGTTGTATATGTTGTAAGATACGAAACGACGGCTTAAATTAAATACATGAGATATTTCTTCCATTCAGTCCTGGTCGGCATTTTGGGCACTCTCGTCTAGGTCGACCCTAATACCGTTATTAAAAAAATAAAAATTGCCGGATTTTAGTTTCATAAGAGTTTTCCATAAACAAACCACTATTCGTACTACCATAATAACAGCGACACAGAGAGAGAGGGAGAGAGACAGAGAGACAGACAGACAGACAGAGAGGGGGGGCTACTGTTCAGTATTTGTGTAAAATATTACATAACTGATTTTTCCCCTATTTTTGATTATCCGTTACATTAATACCATTGCTAAATTAATTTAGTTTAAATCCCGCATTTCCATCCATGCTCACCACCGCCCACCGAAAATTACCGACTATTACCGAATGAGCAGACGTTAAATTGTAACAAACACACATCCGTAAAGTTGTTTATTTATGTCTGTTTATACAAATTCCTGGGACTTACGTAGGACCCCCCCCCCTGGAGTAAATGTGGCATTGCGGTGATTTTGCGGCCTGTCAAGAATATTATGAATATATTATTATCATTTTTAATTTTTTAACTGGCTGTAACATTTTCTTGCATTATTTACAACTTTTTTGTTGTTTGTTTACAAATGCTGTGTCAATAAAATTCTTACTTTCTTTTATAGTTATGCGTAATTGGTTAAACTTCGTTTATACAAATTCCTGGGACTTACGTAGGACCCCCCCTCCCCGGAGTAAATGTGGTATTGCGGTGATTTTGTGGCCTGTCAAGAATATATTATGAATATATTATTATCATTTTTAATTTTGTAACTGGCTGTAACATTTTCTTGCATTATTTACAACTTTTTGTAAATAATGCAAGAATATGTTACAGCCAGTTTTTGTCTTTCGATATTTCTTATCGTTTCTTCGCAAGTTTGCCGGCGACGACGTAATGTCCTAACCTCATTATTAAGAAAATAATAGTGTGTTACAATTAGTGCATCTGTTCTTCAGATGCTGCACTTCCATTTCATGTTCTCTTTCGGTGGAGGAGAAATCTGTCACGACTGAGACAATTTTTATTTTTGTACCTTTTCTCCGCGTTAAAAAACGACCCTGGTGTCTAACTCTGTCCCGTGGGGAGGCATAGTAAATAGGTACAATAAGTGCATGATCACCAACATTTTTACTATAAGGGTGTAACAAATACTCGTGTAACAACGGTAACATAAATGCAGAAGCACATTTTTACCTAAGTACAAAATTAACAAGAAGTAATATTACGACAATAATCATTACATAGATTTACATAGTAAAAAAAAATGTTTTCTAAACTTCCCATTTCGCCCCCAAGGGCACAGAAGTTGTCAAAAATGCCCCAACAGTTTAAATCTCATATTTTTATTCTTGCTCAACAACGCCCACCAAAAAATCACCGATTAATAACGCATTAGCAGACGATAAATAAATTGGAAGACTCTAAGAAACGAAATAAACAGTCAAGTTTTTAAAACGATTTAGCAAATAAAGCCATCTTTGTCATTTTCTTTGATGATAGGCTGAGTTAGATTAAAATGACAAATTTATAGGGTATTATATTATTCTGGGGGTCATTTCTTTTATTTATCTTTATTCTCCTTTCACACATGTATGTATATATTACTACTGCACACCCTTACTATACATTCGCCCCCCCCCTCATTTTCTACAATCTATTTATCACTCTCCCCATTCCCCTACCTCAACGTCACTATTCCTCCACTTTTTCACTTCGTCATGTTCCCACCCCCCTTTCACTGCCCCTATTTTCCACCTCCCTGACCGATTCTTCTTCTTCTCAATAGTACTCTCAATACTTCTCAGTTCTCTCTACTATTCATTGTTGACCTTTATTTAATTATTTTATTTTTTCTATATTGCTCATTCAGATCATCCGAGACTTGAGACTACAAAGTGACAATTAGAGACTCAGACTGTTAATTAGAGAGAAAGAGAGTGACGCAGGAGGGAATATAAAAGATTGTAATGGAAAAGGAAGGATCGAGTCAAAGTAAAAGAAAGCCTGAGTGATAGATTGTTCAGGAACAAACAGAGAGAGATATGAGCAAGGAGAAAGCAAGTGAAAGAGAGGAAGAATATCGCCAAGAACAGACTTTCTGAGAGTGAGGGCACTCAGAACAGGAAAAGACAACTCAAGCTTGTCAAGACACTGCATAAGGCTTGTCACTCCTACCACTTGTTTGACCATTTTTATACATTTTCTGACTCGTTTCTTGTTCAATTTGCACATAATTGACATATTTTTGCCAACTATATTGCATTGCAAAGTCATTAAAATTGTATTTATGTTCATAATTATAAAAATGTAATATGTGATTATATTTTTTCTATTTTCACTGTGAACAAGATAAAATTTAATTAAAATATATCTTTTATGAAATAGAAATTATATTTCACAATTAAAAATTGCATAATTCATTTCGAATGTAAGCCTCGTTATCACAATAAATGCTACATTATGCATAAAAACAGATCTATTATTCTGATGCTTCTGATCATTGGTGGAGTCGAAATTAACCCAGGACCTATTGATAAGCAAAATGAAATGGAGTACACCAATGCAAATGATGGCAATAAAAAAGTATATGATAAAATTGCTGAAAAAGCTAGAAAAGCTGAATATTATAGAAAAAATAAAGATAAAATAAAACAAAGAGTTCAGAATTATAAAAAAAAACTCAAGGCGGTAAATAATGATACTTATAAAAAAAAGCAAAAAGAGTCAAATAAAAAATATTTCAATAAAAATAGAGAAAAAATGCATGCGAAAATGGCCCAATATTATAAAAAAAATAGAGAAAAAATTTGGGCAAAAGCATATTATAGCAAATATAAAAATAAACATAGAAAAACAGCATCTAAATTTACTTGCAAATTCGAAATGTCAAGCAAAGATGCTAATTTTCATCGACACATTCTGATTAGAAATATGAGACAAATTAAAAAACGACGAAGATGTTATAATGAATTAATGCAAAAAATGATTATAATGCGGAAAATGATTATGTCATACAAAAATATTGTCAAAGAGAATATAACAGACCTACAGGAACGCAGATTGGCTAATAAAAGTGCATTCAGCACTGTCAACAAGAAATATATTGAAGGAGTTGGCATGAGAAACTTCATGATCAACCAATTGAAGAAGTACTTCAGATGCATCCACTCTTATGTAAAAAAAGCCAACAATGACGGTCTGCAGACTTATTGGGGCAATAATTTGTTCCACTGCTTCACCAATGAGCACTTTCTTTGCGATAAAAGCAAATATGAATATGTGCCATTGGCTCAGTTGTCAAGACACAATTTTAAATTTATGCATTGCCAAGAATGTGATTGCAGTGAATTAAACACATTTGAAGTCCCCATAAATGAAAACAATGAAAATCAAATTAATAACAGTGACTACAGAATATCAATGACTCGTCTGTGTAGAATCGAAGATGGCTGTCCAGACTCAGCTCAGAAATTGGAATATGCTAAAAGATTGCATAACAATTTGTCTGATTTGAGTCCGAATTTGACAATTGCTCAAATGAGGAAGAAATTGGATAGTTTCCAAAGTTGCAAAGGTATGCATTCTGATAGAATTTATTGCTGTGGCCAAAGTGATTGCACGGACAAGCTGGCCCTGCTGAAACTCTTGTCACCACACTCGCAACACCTGAGAACAGTGATCAGAAAAGTATATCGATTATTGTCGATTGGAACATGGCTTAACAAATATGACATCGCAATACTTGAAGGTGACTGGTCATTATATACTGAGTTAATTTACCAGGTTAGCAGAGATGCTACTATTTCTGACCTTTACAATGAATCCTTTTCAAATGAAAATGAATTTCACACTGAGGTTTATGTAACAACAAAATATGCCAATTTGTTTAAAAAATTTCAAAAGGCAATTTATGATTTTAAAATAAATCATTGTGACATTTGCAAAATGCGCAAAAAAGATTCAGAATTGCATGAATGGGACAACTGGGATAAAATAAAATCTCAAACAATACTTAACATTATTAAAGCAAATTACACATTACCATGTATTGTATGCAAAAAATGTCAATCGGATATGATAACATACAAAAAAGTACCAAATTTGGCATCGATTAATGGTCTTCAAGTTGATCACATCCCACCTGAAATCTCCATTTTGAATATGTATGAAAGTCTTCTTATTCAAAGAGCCAAATGCTTTATGAATATAATTAAATTGGTGCCATACAAGTTTAAAGGACTGCAAAGCCAGTTGATCCCAGCTATCAGAGGAATAGCTAGTCATTTGCCAATGCCAATGGAAACAACTATCAACCATGCTATGAATACATTGCCAAACAATGATCATAAATTACTTGAAATTATAGTTGATACATTGCCAAACAAAAAAAATATTATTTGGCGCTCATTGGTTAATATGGATAAAGTTCTCAAAGCTTTGGATTGGTTGAAAAACAACAATATCTTGTACAATGACATTAAAATTGATCGAAATGCCAACTTGGATGAAATTGTCACATGCACTGGGCGAAATGATAGTCTGAAAATGGATCATTTTCTGACTCAGACTGGGGCTCAGATTTCATATGAACATCACACGCTCATTGAAATGCAACCAATGTTGCCACCTGAAAAGGATTTGACGATTTTCAGGCAAAAAAGAGTTGAAGGAGTATTACTAACTGACAATGACCCATTATTGGAATTGTTTTGTTTTCCTGATTTGTTCACAAGAGGTAGATTTGGAATGTTTTCAAATGAACGTCCATATGGCAAAGTAAAACCATACATGTACATCAGAAATCGATTGAACCATTGTGATCCTAGATTCAGAAGAAATATTCAATATTTGATGTTTTCTGCCGATAAAGCTGATAAACGAGCCATTGATGCTGGTATTTATGCTATAATGAAAACAGCAAAAATGCCAAAAATAACAGTTGCTGAACTGAAAAAAAGATTGACAAATAATGATAAGCAACTGGAAGGCAATTTGTCGATGATGATGGCAAATATGCGAGGATCTAAGGAATTTTGGGCTCGAAAATACACGGATTTGCAAGCTTTTGATGAGTGTTATGGAGTACCCACTTTCTTTTTGACACTGTCTTGCAATGAATATATCCTCAAAGATTTGCACGAATTTCTTGAAAAGTTGAATAATACAACTAAAAAATTTGGACAAATAAATAATGATGATATTGTGGCAGTCAGTGAACATTTTTATCATAGATTCACATCATTTTTGAAGATTGTCATACTTGACAAAAACGGCCCTCTGACTGAAGTTGCCCATTATTTTTGGCGATTAGAGTATCAAAACAGAGGCACTCCTCATGTACACATGAAAGTGTACTGCAAAGATGCTCCTATTTTTGATGAGACTGACAAAGATTCACACAAAATAGTCCAAACTTTCATTGAATCTATTATTACTTGTCAACTTCCCAACCATTTTAAATCACCTAAATTAGCCTATTTGGTGAATAAAGTGCAAAGACACACTTGTGGTGGATCATGTTACCGTAAAAAATTTGTCAGAAATAAATTTTACACAATTTGTCGCTATGGATTTCCTAAATCTGCTGGAAATTTCAAATTTAACACAATTGAAGAAAGTGTTAGGTCACATAAATGTGGCAAAAAAATTAAAAAATTGTATAATTTGAATAGAAGCTCACAAGAGCAGTACATTAATGCTTACAACCCAGCTATTTTGATGATGGGGGAGTCTAATATTGACTTGCAGTACATTTCTGACAATTCAATGATTCTGAACCATTACATCACCAGCTATCAGACTAAATATGAAACATCTGAGACTGAAGGTGTGTGGTCATTGGACCAATCAAAATCATTTTATGGTAAATGCAAAAGCGCTGGTCTTTATACATTGTCCAAAAGAGATTCAGGAGCTTATGAAGTTGCTGATAAGCTGTTGGGACATCACTTGTTTGGAGCTTCTGCAACTGTAATGTGGGTCGGTGCTGATATACCTGAATATAGAACCCGCAGATTTTTGCCACAAGAAGAATTGGATCAAATGCAGCCTGATTCTACAGATTTGTATTATGGCAATATGGTTGAAACATGGTACCCGAATAGACCTGATTCTATGGAAAATAAAAGTTTGTACTATGTTGCGAGAAACTATGAAAGAACAATGAATGCTTCCACAAATGATGATGAGAAAGTTTCATTGAAGCTGCGAAATAATCATGGCTTTTTAAAAAAAGTGAAAGAAAAAGCTATAAAGACGCCAAATGTGAGATTGACTTCTGAAACAAAAGAACGATATTATCACAATTTGTTGATGCTGTTCAAACCTTGGCGCCAAGAAGAAATTGATTTACTTGATGGCTGTAAATCATATGAGCAATCATTTTATCAAAATGCTCCATATTTGTCTGAAATGACAAATTATGAAAGTATTAAGAAAAAAATTAAAGATGCTATTGAAATAAGCAAAAAAATAGAGCAAAAATCTAAAAATTATGCAAATGAAAATAACGCTGATGATGATCAAATTGATTGCGATCCTAATATGGCTAAAGAGGCAGATAAAAATGAAGCTGATTTAAATATGCCTCAAATCAGACATGTCACTGAAGCTCAAGTTTTAGAAAATGAGCAAAAATTGAATTTCATTCAAAAAGAAATTTATAATGAAATTATTTCCAAACTTGAGCAACAAAATCTTCATTGGAATGAGGAAAACCCTATTCACAGGTGCAATTGTGACGATTGTCCACAAATTCTCAAATTTATTAGTGGTTTTGGGGGTGTGGGCAAATCTTTTCTGATCAATGCACTGGCAGATAAAATTACTCTCACATATCCTGCCATCAATGGACCCAGTGTAGTTATTTGTGCTCCTACTGGTGTCAGTGCTTACATTTTGAAAGGATCTACATGCCATAGAGTCTTTCAACTAAATGTGCAGCATGGTTCTACACCTAAATATGAACCATTATCAAAGGATAAAATAAAAAGTTTGAGAACCATGCTTGGATATGTGAGATTATTCATTATTGATGAAATAAGCATGGTTAGTCACTTGCAATTAGCATTTATTCACCAACGTTTGCAAGATGTTTTTGGTGATATTAGGAAACAAGTGTATCCATTTGCAAACATGTCAATTGTTGCATTTGGTGATTTATTCCAGCTTCCACCTGTTAATGAAAAACCTGTATTTTCCAAAATATCTATTCAAGATGCTAGAAAATCAAATTTGGGAATTGCTGGTATAAATTTGTGGTCATATTTCGATTATGATGAATTGACCATAAATATGCGACAAAAAGATGACAATGAAAACTTTGTTAATATTCTTAACAGAATTAGACTTGGGTCACCAACTGATCAGGATATTGAGATCTTGAAAAGGCATCGAATCAATCCTAAACAAAAAGCAAATATTGATCAAGTTACTGATCTTTTGCAAAATTTGCAAAAGAAAATGCATATTATTTGCATTGTACCCACAAATGAATCTGCTGAGGAAGTGAATTATAAAATGTTGAAAAAAAATAATATTCATATCATTGAAATTTCAGCAACTGATTCCAACTTAAGACAAAAAACCGTAACAAAAAAAAAATCAAAACAGACACCAAAAACTTCTAAACTTAAAAAGATTTCTGACACAGCTGGACTTGAAACTGTGCTTAAAATTGGAATTGGTGCTAGATGCATGTTGCGTCGGAATATTGATATCGAAAAAGGACTTTGCAATGGTACAATGGGTACAGTCACTGAAATACAAATGAAAGATGGCAAAGTTGTTGCTGTGACTGTAAAATTTGATCATATGGATCATGCAGTCAATGTTGAATTTGTGCAAGCTGACTATGAACTTTCTCGTGGCCTCTTTGTGACTAGATCTCAAATACCTTTGTCACTCAGCTATGCTTTAACTGTCCACAAAACCCAAGGTATTTCAGTCGATGGTATCATTGTTGACTTGGGATCTGATGTCTTTTCAGATGGAATGGCCTATGTAGCTTTGTCACGTGCTAGAAAGCTGTGCAATGTCTATTTGATCGACCTTGACCCTCATAAATTGACCATGTGTAACAAAAGTGCATGGACTGAATATAATAGATTGAGGGCCAAAAGAGACAGGGTTGATTTGCCACCGCTTCCTCCTTGTTCTGTTAAGCCTCAAAGTTTGTCATTGTACAAACAGACTTATAAACGAAAAAAAACAATCGTTATAGATCATGATTTGAAGCAAAAACATAATAGTCCAAATAGAAAATGGCTGAAAATAGACAATTCAATTTCTCAAAATAATTTGGACCTCAAATTGATCAATGAAAGAAATGCTTGTTTTGCTAACAGTATTGTTCAGACAATTTACCACCTTCCTTTGTTGTCTAACATCATTAAAAGCATTCCAAACATTGATTTGCCAATTCAGCAATTAAAAAGATTGCTTGTCCCTGGCACTCACAGTGTTGCTGATCTTAGAGAATCAATCGGAGGCGTTTTTAATAGTGGCCAACAAGAATGTGCTATTGCATTTTGGGAATCTTTGATAAACAAGTGCCCTGACAGTGCCAAACAATTATTCACTTTTGAAGAAAGTAAAGTGATGAAATGTCTTAGAATACACAAACAAAACTGCCAAAGACTACAAGATAGTGAATGTAATTGCACCTTTAAAGTTGGCTGTGGGTTCCAAACCTTGCAGATTGCTGGAATACCACAGAGATTAGTTATTCAACTTCATCCTACTGATGGTCGACAGCAATTTAAAAGTTTGCTCAAAACTGATGCTTCAGTGCTCAAACATTGTATCAAATGTCAGCAAAATACTGAGCACTTGGAAAATGTCACTAGAACGTTTCCTACTGCAATGAAATATTTGTGTGTTCAAATAAATAGATTTATGTTTGAAAATTATAATCCTCGGCGAATTAATGCTGAAATTATGAATTTCAGTACAAAAAAACAAAATATTTTTGGAACAAATTTCAAAGTAAAAACAGCTATTCTGCACACTTTGAATAGAGTCGATTTTGGGCATTATACTTGCATTGTTAGAAATAATAATAAGTGGAATATTGTCAGTGACACTAACTTTTCTAGTAATGTCAATTTTCCTTCCAAAATGTCCAATATTGTTGGCATTTTTTTTGAAAAAATATAAAGGAAGCAAACATTTGATAAAAACAAGGTCATACATTCAATAGAAATAAATAGTGGTGGTTTTCGCTTTTAAAATTCAACCATCACCTAGGCATGGCATGGGGCTGTAACTGTAACTCTGCAGGCGAACAATAGCACTGTTATGAATCATAACTAAACTGGAGACAAGATTTCTGCTTCAAGAGATAAATGTACTATAAAATTTTAACAGGAAAATTATTTTACTGAAAACTATTGATCAATATTACACTCTAAAAAGGAAGATACTAGAGTTAAAAAAACAACAATTTTATTTACACTCAAGCAATTCAAAATTTATCTCAAAACTGACTCTTCAATTCGCAAATATTGTCAACAAAATACTGAGCATTTTGAAAAAGCCACTAGAATGTTTTCTACTGCAATGGAATATGTGTGTGTTCAAACAAATAGATTTTTATTTTAAAATTACGATCCCCAATGAATTAATTCCGAAATTATATATTTCAATAAATTTTTTTTGCAGAAATTTCATTGTAAAACCAGATATTCTTCACTTTTATGAAAGCCGATTTGGGCATTTTACTTGCATTATTTAGAATAATAACAAGTGAAATATTATCAGTGACACCAATATTTCATATAATTTTAATTTTCATTCCAAAATGTCGTCCATCAATATTGGCATTTCTTTGGAAAAATATAAAAGAAACAAATAATTGAGAAAAATCAGACCATATATCCAATCGAAATAGCAAAAACTTGAGTGCTAACCTCCCAATCAGCGTGGTATGGGGCTATAACTGTATCCCTGCAGGCGAACGATAGCACTTTTATGAATCACTTAAATTCAGAATTTTAAAAAAATTTCTGTAAATTTTTTTTTATGTAATACTTTTCCTGTGATCATTAGCATGTTCTATTAATTAATAAATATAATTCTATTATTTTTATTGTTGCTTATGTTGTTGATGAATAGAATTTTAAAAAGTTAGGTATTTTCTTGAAAAAGGATTTCGGCCTCAACAGAAAGATGTTCAACAAAATGTTTAACCATAAAATTTACCAAAAACTATTAATATTAAACTATAAAAAGAAAGATACTAGAATTTAAGCAAAAAATATTTTATTTCAACTCAATCAGATGTGCCTTATGCACTAATAAAAATGCAATTGGCATTTTGTTGAACTTTTTAAGATTTTAAATATTTATAAATTTTCTCATTATAAAAAACGATTATTATATTGATTATAATTTTTTGACAGAAGAAATAAAATGAATTGCATAAAAAACATTAGAAGACAAATTTTTAAATCATAAGAAAAATCTAAAGTCACTAAATTATCAATAAAGTTTGTCATAATAATACATTTATTAGATTAATTTTAATTTGGAAAGATAGAAGTACAGTTAAAACATCCAGAATCAGCGAATTCATTACATTTTATCATAATAAAAACGATTGTTTTATTTCAATGCTATTGATAAGAAAACATTTGTTTTACTTGATTAAAATTAATTAAACATAGATTATATCTGTAGTATATAAATATTTTTTTTATAATGAAACAATTTATTAATTTTTGCTGATTTACGATTTTTTCATTGCCGGTTTTTATTTTGCAAATTAAAAATAATCCAATAATCTTTTTTGATAATGAAAAAATGTGCTGACAATTAAGTGATTTTAAATATTTGAATATTTTTTTAAATGAACAATAAATTAAAATCAATTTACTAAATAATCATTTTTTTCAAGATTTATTTACACAATTTACTAATATTTATTGATATAATTGGATAATTTTGCATTGTTCTTCTAATGTTTTATATTCATTTTATTTCTTCTGTCAAAAAATTATAATCAATATAATAATCGTTTTTTATAATGAGAAAATTTATAAATATTTAAAATCTTAAAAAGTTCAACAAAATGCCAATTGCATTTTTATTAGTGCATAAGGCACATCTGATTGAGTTGAAATAAAATATTTTTTGCTTAAATTCTAGTATCTTTCTTTTTATAGTTTAATATTAATAGTTTTTGGTAAATTTTATGGTTAAACATTTTGTTGAACATCTTTCTGTTGAGGCCGAAATCCTTTTTCAAGAAAATATATATATATATATATATATATATATATATATATATATATATATATATTCCGCGTTTCATTCTCGTCAGAATTCGTCAGGTTTATGCCATATATATTTTCATAACTTACTACCTAGTTCTACCTATGTATTGAGCACTGTTGATGTAAATACTGAAAATTTACGCATAAAATTATATCTTCGTATATTAATTTATGTTATTAAATGAAGTAATCATATATATGTATATATATATATATATATATATATATATATATATATATGAAGTAATCATATATATATATATATATATATGTTGTCCGTTGTCGATGCAATTGCTCGATTCTACCTAATTCTGGGTTCTAGCTTTATCGTGAAAGGTGTGTGTGAACGGGTATATATATATATATATATATATATATATGACAAGACGTTGCAATCATGACAAGACGATGACAAGATGTTGCAATCATCATCATCATATATATATATATATATATATATATATATATATATATATATATATATATATATATATTTACTTGTGGAAATGGAAACTTAACCCACTGCTTTGGATTTTGACTTTTGGATTTTACCGTTATTGGCTATTTTACCCTTCACCAGACAATCCATTCACGTGAAATCACCTTTTTCTTAACCATACTCCCTCTCCTTCACTATTTGTTACCAAGTAAGATCTATGACTTACTTGTAGTTTCATGAAATACTTTTGCACACGCATTTTGCTAAATGCTACCCTCTGATAAGAAGGAAAGTATATATATATATATGATTACTTCGTATATATATATATATATATATATATATATATATATATATATATATATATATATATATATATATATATGTGTGATTCCTTCATTTAATAACATAAATTAATATACGAAGATATAATAATGCAAAATCATCGAGTAGTTTCATCTATATATTAGAAATAAGGTACTTGCACATTATCCTACCCGAGAAATGAGGTACTTGTGCAGTATAGTACTCATATGGAAAACAAAGTAAATACTACCTGTGATGTGCATAAAAGTCATTAAAACCGAAAATCACGTTATATATTCGAATAGCATGACTTTTAAATGAGAAATAAGGTGCTTCTTCACGATAGCACCCAGATGAAAAAAACAAAACAAAACAAATTCTTGCTTTAGACGCACTGAAAACTTAGCACAACAGAAAATTACTTAAAATTACCGAGTTCTTTCATTTTTAAATTAGAAAATTAGAAAAAACGCACTTCTACAGTATCTTACCCAGGAAATAAGGTACTTGTACAGTGAAGTACCCATATGAAAAAACAAAGAAATTCTTATCAGTGACGTACATGTTATCAAAATTGAAAATCCTGTAATATATTCGAGTAGTATAACATTTATATTAAAAATCCGGTGCTTCTTCACTATAGCACTCTGATGTAAAAACAAACAAACTCTGACCTATGACATACCGAAAATTTAGCACAACAGAAAATTATGTAAATAATTTTAAATATGGGTTGTACATTACCCACCATATGTTGTGTAATACTCGTCCTAGGGTAGGTAAAATATTATTTTGTTCAAAATTGCAAATGATACATAGACATAAAAACTTCCCCTATTCTAAGAATAACAGGTATGTTCAAAATTTTTCTCATTGTCTTATACGGTCCCGAGCAACGCCGGGTGGCCTTACTAATACACAATAAAAAAAGTTGATTACCGCCACTAAAAGCAGTACCGAGCTGAAAAAAAAAAAAAAAATCCCGAAGAGCAGCTGAACTGAAGCAAAATAAAAAGACAAGGAAAACAAAATGGGAAGAGAATCATGAGCGATTTCGGACGCAGAATAACAAATAGCAGATGAAATCACATGAATAAAGTTTCAGGAAAAGACACCACTATCAAAATAAACTGTAGGAAAGTCAAGTAAGCTAAAACCCTGGAAAACAGTAAATGTAAACTGTGGATACAGAGACGAAACAGTAAACCATATCATAAATGAATGCAGCAAACCTGTTTCAAACAAGTACAAAAACATACATGAATTAGTTGGAACGATTGTCCACTTGGAACTGGGCAAACGAATGTATTTTGAAAGCAACAAGTGTAGATTTTGTGGAGAAAGTGACGGAACATTAAACCACATAAAAAATTAATGCAGGAATCTAAACTAAAGTGTATATGTAAATCATATAGATTGAGTTGGAAAGGTAATTAACTGGGAACTGTGCAAACGACTGTATTTTAAACATGCTACCTTCTTACTACTCTGCCGTAAATCCTGTAACACATTTACAGCAAGAACTCGTCTATCTACAACCCCCACGAGGAACTCTCCGCTCTCTCTTTCTTTATCAAAAAACAAAAAAACAAAAACAAAAACAATTTCTGTGATCAAAGTTTCTAACCTGTGGAATAAGAAATCACGAGTCTATAAAGCAACCAACTACAACATGGACGTTTTCAAGTTTTATGTTCACAAATATCTGTGCTCTCTTGGATGACCAATATTCTATCCATCATAATCATTATTCTTCTAATAGAGGCAATTATATTTACCAACGATATATTAAACGCTTATCCTAGAGTGTTCCTTGGCTTTGATAAGTGCTGACACATTAGTAAAATAAAATTCAAACACGTCTTAGCAAAAAGCCGAATGTGATAATACTGACAATAACACAAAAATCACAAATAATGAAAAATAAACAAGTAAAATAATATATTTTGTCATCCTAGCAGATGATAATGTAAGCATCAAGAAGAAATAAAAGCAAAGCAAATACACTGAGCTTATAGATAGACAAAAAAAAATAATAATAAGAAGATTGCCCTATGTCTGAATACACTTTATGTAAAATTTCAAATGTTTAGACCAAAAATTAGTTGAGTAATTTGGTAGAGACCACGGAGGTCATTTTTTTTTTTAAACTTTGACTCCGATTTTGACCCCTTAACATTTATTGTTTTGGGCCCAAATCAAATTAAAATGTTTGATCCATGTCTAAATAACCTACATCTAAAATTTCAAATGTTTAGACCAAAAATTGGCGGACGAGTTTGGTAGATATGAATATGAAACATGAAGAAAATAGAGTAATACCAATAATTATGTGAACACTATGACCCGTGTCAAAAAAAAAAAAAAACACACGAAAAAAGAGAAGAAATTGGAATCAAAGGAAATTGATATCATACAAAACAACGCTGATAAAAACAGCTGAAATATTAAGCACACTCTTATCTGAGTATTATTTACGAGCATGAAACATGAAAGCTTTTCTGTAGCTTACTTGCCATAGATATATTGTTATACAGGGTGTCCCAAAAGAAGCTGACGAATTTTACATTTGGTTGACTTCCTCAATATTCAAGTTATGCTTACGAATTTTCATATGTAGAGAGATGGGCCTCTCCGTGATTTTCTGCGATATAGTAAGAATCATAGACTACTTATTCTAATTTTATTTACACAACTTAACCTAGGGTATGTTTTTCACAAGGTCTAATTTTAGTTATGAAAAATGATATTACTCAAATGTCCACCATTTTCATTTTCACACTCTTGTACTCTCTGCAGGGCATTGTCCAGCACATCACTTAATGTTTCAGGGCTTATGGCCCTAATTTCCTCCTCTATATTGTTTTTAAGGGCATTTATTGTGGCTGGTTTGTTTGCGTATACCTGCTCTTTGAGGTAACCCCAAAGGAAGAAATCTGCACATGTGAGATCTGGCGAGCGGAGTGGCCAATTTATCTCACAGCCACGAGAAATTATTCGGTTGCCGAATATGTCCTGGAGCAGATTTAATGTTTCTCATGCCGTATGCGCCGTTGTGCTGGAACCACTGTCACTGTTACATTCTCTCCATTTTCAAAAAAGTATGGTCCGATTACTTCGTTTGCCGTTACTCCACACCATATTGTACATTTTTGAGGGTGTAATTGCCGTTTCTGATCCCCAAAATCTTGCAATTTTGCTTATTTATGAACCCATTCAGATGAAAATTTGCCTCATCGGACATAATGAGGTTTTTGAGAAAGTTTGGATCCCCATTTGCCAAATCTTGGAATTGCATGGCGTATTCCAGCCTTTTTTTCCGGATCGTTTCTAACGGTAGTGTAACGACTCGATGACCTTGGAAGGGTTACTCTAGATAATCTGAAAAAATAAAATAAAAATATGAAAGTTACGAATTTTTTTAACCATCAGCTTAGCACACCCTGTACTAATATAAGCTTTACTCACGTATCAAGCATTGTTGAAGTAAACACTGAAAATTTAGGTACAGAAAAAATTATATACAAGAAAATTTATATACAGATGTATATGTTATGTACGTGTACGTGTAGAATGCATCAACGTGCACGTTTTAGCCGTTGTATTAGTCTTTACAATTATTATTTATTTTGTTACCCCCCTCAAAAAAAAAAAGGAAAGAATAAAAAAGAGAATACCATAACATTTCACAGGAAGGAGCCACCATGTGATGTGAATAAAAGAAAAACGTCACTTTGGATATTTCTTAGAGTGTCTTCGCCTCACTCACTATTCTTCTTTATCTGCCGAAATTAAACGCGAACAAAAGTGGAATGTAAAACAAATCACAGAATTCCAGGATGTAAAAAAAACAAACTCGTTAAGGTCGTTGAATGCTAATGAACATTCCTCATTGAAAAATTAATTTTGTCGCATTACCAGTACGGATGCTGCTAGTGACGTTATACGAGAGTAGCTCAGCATAGATTTCAACTACAACAGGTTTGTAATTCCTTAGCGTGCGTACCTGACACAATAAAAACAAATGCTCAAGCTAAATTTTATTTAAACAACAAGTTTGCGAGTTAATTTTTTACAGCAAAACAAAGTCGAAATAAGTTTTACATTAAAAATTAATCCAATTTGCTCTCTCCCTCCCTCAAAAATCTCTCAATAAAACATCTGTGTTAATTCCGATTTCAGTTACAACAAATATTAAGATATTAACAACAAGGGAATATTCTTGTGTCTTTTAAAAACGAAAGTATACATACATACCAGTACATACCCGGCGTTGCCAGGTAAAAAAACACACATTGTCGGACTGAGGGTTTAGTTGCGTACTATTTAAGATACATTAAATATCTTAAGTTGTTACGATTTTCCGGAAAGATAACAATATTTTGGAAATAAAATCTCGTAGTTTAAAGGGAAATAACTCATAAGTTTACATGAAACTTACTTCCGGGTTTAAACGCAGCAGATATTAATTATACTAATAATTAAATTAAATTAAATATAAATTAAATTAATAATGAATTTAATAAATAAATTAATTAATATAATATTTCTAAATAGAATACTTAAAACAATTCTATTAAAAACTAATTCTATTAAATAAAAAGAGCTAATTATTAAAACGGATTTGTAAAAATGTAATATGCAAATGAAATAACCTCTTGAATGTTGATTTGGTTTGAATAAACAGTATATATAGAAATCACGCGGGAATAAAAGTGTATAAAAGTGTGTTTTCAGTATTAAAATTAATTTGTGAAAAGGTGTAGCTTTTGTATTTATTAACCAAATTGTAAACAAACAGACAAGAATACGACTTTATTATTATAGATTTTGTTTTCCTATGCTTCTATGTTATACTTATTTAAGCAACACCTAGTCCTGTTCTATGGCCAACTACAAGCGCGGAAATCTAGGCAACGGTCAATAGTCAAAGAATGTAACACATGTCGATCAGACGGGCATGCAGTAATTACTGTAGCATTCTTTTGTTCTTTAAATTGACGACGCCATGTTTTATCGAAAAGTCTGCCTCCAGGGAATTTGTTCAGTCGACTTGAAATCCCATTGAACAATATAAATTGATTTATTTGGATATATTTAAGTACAGTGCTGGGGTTACTTTTGATATAATACCAAGTCAAATAGAGGACGCCTAATCTTATTATGACGCTCCTCGCAAGCCAATAAGAGAATGCTTAACATAATACCAAGGAAACAAACCTCAAAGAAGCCGATTATCCCATCTAAAAATAAATCTAGGCGTAACCTTTGATTTTTAAATGTGTACAAGTACCACTTTCAAAAGCGTTATTCGTTAAATTGCTCAATACACTTCAGTGTGACAATACACTGCTGATCAAAAATTTACGACCACTTAAAATTCTTAAAAAAAAACATTTATTAGGATAGATTTTAAACTCTCCCGACTTAAGGTGACCAATACTACAATCTAAAAGGCTATGAAAACAAAAAGCTACATTCCAAATATTTATTTTTAAAATTTACATTTTTATTAAATTAGGCTTTTTACACATGATCAAAATTATAAGGCCAGACGCAAAAATTCTATTAAATTGTACAAAAAAGTGTATGAAAAGTGTATGAAAACATTCAACAATCAAACTTAATAATGGGTTCTACCTCCACTGCTTTTGATGACGTTAAAAATTATTTGGGGCATGCTAGAAATAAGGGGTTCCATTAAGCAGCGGGGACCCTGCTCCAGTTTCTGAAGATGGCTTCACGAAGTTAATTTTTTGTTAAATATTGTTTGCCATTTCGATAAACCTCTCTTGTCATCCATCCCCAAACATTTTCAATTGGGTTCATGTCCGGTGAGCATACAGGATGTCTCAAGAGATGGACTCCATTTTCTTGTAGAAAGATCAAGGTCCGTTTTGCAGTGTGGATCGCAGCATTATCCTGTTGGAATAACAATCCATCCCCACACAAACAATGACCCCGCATCATCATAGATGCTTTTTTGTTGTATGCTAATATAACCAGGTGCTGTCTGACATCAGGACCATCTAAATTGAATTTTTTTCATCAGAAAATAGGACTTTCTTCCACTTCTCAACGTCCCAGGTTGGGTATTCACGACCAAATTTAAGCGGTCTATTTTGTGACGTGGAAGCAATCGAGGAATTTACCTCCCCTTTTTATTTACCATGCCTTTTTATTGTAAGTGTCGTCTGATGGTTATTGGACTGCAATCAGCATCTGTAACCGCCTTAATTTGATTAGAAGAAAGTCCTCTGTCATTCATAACAACCCGTCTGATTCTCCTACTCAATCCAGGAGAAATTTTGGCGGGCCTACCAAAGGATTTTTCTTTTCCATAATTCTCAGTGTTCTTTAGAAAGTTGTAAATAACAGTTTTACTGCGATTTACCTAACCTGCTATCACTCGCTATGACAAACCTTGCTTACGGAATCCTAGAATTCGAGAACGCTCAACTTTGGTAAGTTTTCTTGCTTTAGGCATGGTAGCATTTACACAGTGATTGCTAATCTCTAACTGAACTAAAAAAATTAGAATTATCATATACCCCTAGTCTTATAATTTTGATCACGTGTAAAAAGCCTAATTTATAAAAATGCCAATTTTTAAATAACATTTTTGGAATGTACTTTTTTGTTTCCGTAACCTTTTAGATTGTAGTTTAGTAACCTTAAGTCGGAAGAGTTTAAAATCTATCCTTGAAAAAGTTTCTTTTTAAAGATTTTTAAGTTGTCTTAAGTATTTGATCAGAAGTCTATTTTTACGAAAGTACATCTAGACAAAGCATGAAGCCACTTGATATAAGGAGCCGAAAAAAAACAAACAAACAAACAACCCCCCCCCAAAAAAAAAACGAAAGATGCTTATCGAAAAAAAGGAGGTGCCAATTGACCTTAGTCATAACAAGAACAAGGCTATATGTAATAAAACAGTCAGCAGAAGGACAGAACTACATTTCTTGAGAAGAAACTGCTGGAATACGAAGTTATATTCTTAGGTTGGTGCAAAAACAATATCGTTTTCTCACATATGTTACTTTTATATATGGTTTCTGAATAAATTAATTGATATATATATATATATATATATATATATATATCATTTGGAAGCGTGTTTTTCGCTTTATCGAATCGTGTTATTCGTTACTGTTCTCAATCTCTTCATTCATTTTTGCAGGCTTTTCGACAGGATGGACAAAATTCAAATTCGCACGATATTCTTGTTCCAGTTCAAACTAGTCTGAAAAGCTACCAAGGAAGCCCGTGATATCAATGATGCGTTTGGTGCAGGGACCAAAAACACGTGGCACAACGGTGGTTCAAGAAATTTCGCAGTAGCGATGAGAGCCTCGAAGATAAAGACTGTCGCGCCCGGCCGACTGGGGTTGATAACGAACATTTGAAAGCCTTAATTGAAGCCGATCCTCGCAAAACCACACAATGAGTTGTTGGAATCAATTCTCTTCCATGACAACGCCCGCCCGCATTTTGTTCAACTGACCCTGCAGAAGCTGAACTAATTGGGCTACGAGAATGCCTCATCCGTCACATTCACCGGACCTTTAGAGCGACTAATTTATCGTTCCACCCTGTACAAACTTAAATAAAACTTAAAATGAATAATACAAATTTTAATAATACTAAAAAATAAATAATACAAGCGTTAATAGCATTTAATATAAAGTGTACAAACTAATTTTTACTTAAAATAATATAAACTTTAATAGTACTTAAAATAAAAAAATATAAACTTAAATAATGCTTAAAATAATAAAAAATTAACTTAAATAGTGTTTACATAATACAAATTTCAATAATGTTTAAAATAAATAAATGATGTAGACCCGTGCTAGGGGTCACAAATGAAAGACACCACAAGTATTGTAAAGTGTATAAATATAATATGTATTTATAATAAAGAATACAGGGGCAACTAAAATGGTATTAGGGGAACGTGTTCGTAGAATGCGGTTAAACATGGTATGAATGTCTCCCGTATGTCTCTGAAACCAGTGGTATTCATAGGACTAGTTGATTCCACTTAGGTCTCAAATAGGGGTAATTTGTGCCCTCCCCCTCCCGAGCTTTTTCATTCCCCTGGAATAATCGTATAGCTCTTTTGGGGTTGATCTCTTCGGGTCGGTCATTTTCGTTTTTCTGGAGGACCGGCGTTTTCCTGCTGCTTGTGGTGCTACTAGGTCGAACGTGTCATATATATGGCTCTTACCTCTTCTTGTACAAGAGGAGCCTGTCTTTCGTCATCAGTTATACGTTTCCGAATTTGGTTTAAATGTTTATTGTGCGTAAATCTTGGACCTTCGATAATGTAAACCACTCGCCTGATCCTTTTCTGAACCTTTCCTAGTTCCCACATCGTACTATTATTTTTGTGTGCCTGGAAAATATCTTTTCATCAGGTAAATACCTCTTTTTAGGAACTATAGTATTTAGCGGTTTCACCTGTTTTGGCAAAAATTTCTCGAAGACCGGCCTAATTTTCCTTGCGAACATTACCTCTGCCGGCGACATCTTCGATGGAGAGCTTTCATTTGGCGTAATTTGGTAACCTTGTAAAAACTGCTGGAGCGCTTTTTCTGAGGGTGTTCTTTTAGCCTCCCTCAGGGCTCTTTTCAGCGTGTCTACAAACCTCTCTGCCTGACCGTTCGATCGGGGATGATAGGTTGGCGTCGTTATATGGTTAACCTGGAAATCCTCGCAGAAGCTTTTAAAATCTGCTGAAGTGAATTTGTGCCGTTGTCTGACACTAGACAATCGACCATACCAAACCTAGCGTACAATTCGTGAAGAGCACTGATTGTAAAATCCGTCGTTGGACTTTTACATTTAAATACCTTAGGCCATTTTGAAAAACTGTCTACCACTATTAAAAAATATTTTTCATCCAGTGAGCCTGCGTAATCTACATGTATTCTTTGCCATGGATTGTCTGCTTTAGGCTACGGGCTAAATTATATTGGGGTCGCTTTTTCAGCCAATGCGCATCCCTTACACGACTTTGCCGTGCCTTCTATATAAGTGTCCACACTCTTCCCGTAAACGTAGGACTTCATGAGGCTCTTCATTCAGGTAGCTCCAGGGTGTCCCGCATGGGAATCCTTTAGAATTTTCTTTTGTAGTGTAGCTGGAATTACTATTCTTTCTCAGTACAGCAGTACCTCATTGCACATATAATAAGCTTCTGCCGTCGATTCATCTGATTGAATTTTTTGTTTCGTTTCTTTGATAAAACTATCTTCTTCAGCCCCCCTTATTATATCTTTCAAAGTCACTGGTATTTCCTTTTACATAGTATTTGTGTATAGTCCTTTTCACTTTGTAGTGCCGCTATTACTGTGTCTTTCAGAGGTTCCCTTGATTTCGGGATTAATCGCGACAATCCGTCCGCGTGACTTAACTTCGCAGATGTAAGAAATTGGAGGTGCTACTTTTATACCAAATGCTAATCTATTGAAGTTACAAAAAATGCGTTGAGATACACAAGAGTTTCGAGCTATCTTCCTCTACTGGTATTTGTAGGTAAGTCTCACTTAAGTCTATTTTTGAAATTTTTTTTCGTCATTTAACCTAGCGAATACCTGGTCTGGGTTTGGTAGCGGATAGTGATGGTCTCTGAGCGCCGTATTCAATCCGGTAGAGAAGTCCGCGAACACCCTAATCTTAAAAAAATTTTTTTCACGTATATAGTTAATAGGGGTCAAAATCTAAGTATTAACTAGTCTTTCCAAATATTTTTCAATTTTTTCCCTCGAAGCGAACGGTAGGCGCCGTGGCTTTTTGAATATTGTTTTTGCTTCATCCAGCAATTTGAATCTCGCCTTTATTTTTGTGCAGCATCAAAGTTTTTAAGAGAAAACGCTTAGGAAAGATTTTTTGAGATTATTTTTTTGAGTTTGTCGGCTTTTTTGAGTTTTGTGACAAAAATCACTCATTGGCGAGTCCCATGATTCGAATTCATGAATCCAATCGGTCCCGAATAAGTTCGTTGCATTCCTTAGATTGAACAGTTTTAGCTTTTTCGTAGTTCTTTTTAGTGACACATTAATAACTACCTCACCATCAAAATTTATTTTTTCACCAGTTACGGATCTTGCGACTTTATTCATCTTTGCCATCATGGGCTTTCCTATTCCCTTCCATGTGTGAAAATTTATAATTGATAAATCCGATCCTGACTCGAGCTGCAGTTTCACTCCTTTATTTCTGATTCTCACCGTAACATATTTCCTTATGTTCTTTGTTGGTGAAGGGTCCATTTTGGCAATTTTTACGTAGGTCTATTTTGCTATTTTTGCTCTGCAATATGAAGCCTTGTGCCCTGCTTTCTTGCATAGGTCACACGTTATTTTCCTTTGGTACAGACATGCATTGCACCCATGAGGTCATCCACATTTTTCTACAAGGGGTGCTAGGATTTTGTCTATCCTAATAATTTTGTGAAGGGTTCTTTTTGCCCCTTGATTAATAATTGTTGGCGGGCGGGTGTCCTTCATTTTTGAAGCGCATTTTTTAATGTGAGCGAGACCTGCCCCCTCTATGTTTCGGGAATCTTGCTTCATTGATACGAACCGCTGAAAATCTCCAGCCAGAAGCGGCAAATCAGGTTCTAATTCCAATTTATTTAGAACGCGACGTCTTATATCAGCGTCTTTTGTGGCTATCAAACCTTGTGTGAATATTAAGCACTTGAAATTATCCGCCGTTTATGAAGACAACTTGAAATCGTCACAGTGCTTATTAACTATAGACGCAAAAGTCGATAATCCTGACTCTCCTTGTGTGTAAGATTCATGTATTCCATCTTTTATGAAAAAGGCTTCTTTTTTGACAGTATAACTCCAGTAACAGTTTGACTGCCTCGTCAAACGACAATTCATGGGTTTTTCTTGGTAATTTATTATGTTCGGATGTACCCAACTTCCGTAGCAATAAACGAACCTTCTTTTGATCCGTCCATGACCCACAATCAATCTCGACCAGGTTTATCTTCTGAAATATGACTCAAACATTAGGTCATCCTTCTAATATTAGTTCGTTAATTTCTTTCTTTTCTCTTCCCTGTTTTTCCTCGAAGTAATTCATCAAATTTTACTGCTTCTCTTCACGTTGTTTCTGTATTGCCTATTGTTCTTCTCGGAACCTTTTTCAACTTCTAATTGTTGACTTTGTTGTAGTTTCACCATTTCCAAAACCTGTTTTGCAAAATTGTCTATTTTGTTTATTTTTCTTTTTTTAAAGGTTTAGAATTACTTAATATGACAAAATGAGTTTTTTTCAGAAACAACACGAATCGTTGATTTACTTTTCCTATAATACAAACTCTATAGAAAAAAAACCCTTACAAAATTCGTACCTGGTTATTTAACGAATATTTCTTTCATATATTTATTTCCTCGTGTGGCAATTTTCCTGATAAAATAATTCGACGTTTGCATTTATACAGAAAGCAGTAGATTTCGTTTGCCATTTTTCAATTTTCGTAACGTGTAGGTACTGAGTTCAATTCCTTGTTGATCCTACACATTTTTCCCTAAAAAATAATTAGTAATTTATCTGTAGAAGAGAGTTCATAGTATTTATTTAATATTGGTTATTCTTTTCGATTTCTGTGCGAAAAAGAATGTCCTTTTCTCGTTAATACTTTATTTGTCGTGCTTAGCAAAATCGTTTTTTTTTCTGTCGACCAGTGAAAAGTTATTTTAATCGGATTAAAATCCGACGTCTTTTTTAATTTAAGCGAATACTCGCTTTAGTCAATAAAATAAAATATACTATCATTTACTGGCTGCATTTGCATGAGATTTTTTCCTTTTCCCAACGCAAATGCCTTTTAACCATAAGACGTATAAGTGAGACATGCTTTTTAGAACGACAGAGTTTTTTTTTCCAATATTACTTGTATTTATAGAGATGGAAAAAAGTTTTTTGTACTTTCTGAAAACTTGGTCTCGTTAATTCAGTAGTAATAATTCTCTACGCAATTGTCTTATGAGTTCTGTTTCAACTCGTAATTCCGCTTTTCGGAGCCTTTTTTTTAACAGCAAGATAAGGTTTTTGACGACGTCTTTGTAAAATCCTTTCTTTCGGCAAGAATTATCCCTTTTCGAAGTCTCTTTATCCCGTGTTTGTGGATTTTACGTTCGAATGTTGTTTTTTCTCCAGCGTTGACAAATAGTTTTTCCCTTTCTTCACCGAACTTTTGAAAAATAAATACTTTTGAAGTTTCGAATTTCCTCCGAGTATAGGAAATTTTTTTTTCGAATTTCTGCGTGTGTTCTTTTTTCTTGCATCCCTTTGGTCGTCAAATATTGTTTTCCAATGGCTGTTTTTAGAGTGAATATTCGTCATCTAGTTGTTGTAAGCAATTGTTGTAAGTTGATCCGGGAAATTCTTGAATCATCTTCGTCAGCCAGTTGTTGTAAACCCATGCTAGGGGTCACAAATGAAAGACACCACAAGTATTGTAAAGTGTATAAATATAATATGTATTTATCATAAGGAATACAGAAGCCACTAAAATGGTATGAGAAGAACATGTTCGTAGCATGCGGTTAAACATGGTATGAATGTATCCCTTTAATCTCTGAAACGAGTGGTATTTATTGGACTAGTTGATTCCACTTAGTTCTCAAATAGGGGTGATTTGTACCCCACAACAATAAACCAAACTTAAACAATGCTTAAAATGAATAATACAAACCTAAATACTCTTTAAAATAAATAATACAAACTTGAATAGTAATTAACACAAACAGTACAAACTTAAATGATGTTTTCACTATTAAACGTTCATACAAAATGGATGTATCTTAAAGTAGTCGTTTTTGTTTCTTTCAGATCGTCTATTAGAGAATCGATTAATCTAAGAATAACCTTTTATGCTTAAAGAGATATTTGATGTTTATCGGGATTAAATTTATCTACTAGACCATTAAACATTTCTGTGGATTTTGTTTCATATCGAAGGAGTGTCAGGTTTCAGGCCACGGGCGAGGCTTAGATTTGTGCAAATAATTGTATAACTACTCAAAGGAAATTAATTTTATTAGCTGAAAGATCCAAGGAAAAACAAGTTATCTATTCTAGGACTCGACGCATAAAGATATTTCTGATTAATCAAAGAATAATCCAAAGATCAAATTATTTTCTAAATCAAATTGGTTATACCAGTGAACTACCACTTATTATACTAAATGTGGGTTAATCAACGTTTGTTTCTGTAGTGCTTTTCCTATAGACTTTAATAATACAAAATACACGTTAAAATATACTTTAGTTCTGGGATTGAGGTATGCTTGAAAAATCTGTTTAATTAGTCATCAATTTTAATCAATTGAACAAATCAATCACCTCTCTGAGCTATCTATGTATTTCCCTCTCCTATCTCACTATGTGTTGATTCAACCACTCTCTTATATTTCATAATGCCCCTGTAGGAATTT
The DNA here is from genome assembly GCF_053919585.1 of Euprymna scolopes. Taxonomy (NCBI): domain Eukaryota; kingdom Metazoa; phylum Mollusca; class Cephalopoda; order Sepiida; family Sepiolidae; genus Euprymna; species Euprymna scolopes. Next base: position 31,067,392 of record NC_136492.1, read on the forward strand.
AAGGTAAGAAGGATTTTCTTCTTTCATATTCCTCTACAAACCACAAACGCGTATGCAAATCGCGTGGAAACATAATAAGCCTCTTGTCTTCTATACAAGAACAATAAAGACAAAGAATCATAATACTTCTATAAAATAACTATCACGGAAACCCGACGTTGCCCAGGATCGAATGACGATCAACGAATACTTCACACTTCTATATTTTTATTGTCATCGAAATCAGTGAAATCGCCCGGGAGGAAGCTTCACATGCCTCCATGCAGTAACTTTGTCCTAAATATGTTATTCTACATTGCACTCTACAGAACCTACTGTTTCCTTTATAAAATTATTTCATATAAACTTCTTTCAATTTAAAGAAAAAAAGAAATTAACGTGCAGGGTTTGAACCTACAGACCACGTCATGCAAAAAAACAAAAAACAAAAAAAACAAAACAAAACAACAACAACAACAACAACAACAACAACACGTAAATTTTCAAGTTTTATAAAATTCTTTGCAGTTTATGAAAAAATTAAGAAATTTACATGCGGAGTTACAGACCACGGCATGAAAAAAAGAACCCCCCCCAAAAAAAAAACAAAACAAAACAAAAAAACAAAACAAAACAAAAAAACAAAAAACAAAACAAAACAAAAACAAAGAAAAACACGCTATAAAATTACCCACAATAGAATTTTCACGGCCTGTTTTTCTATCATTGTTGCGACGATGTGGAAAAATGGTTTTACCGATGATAGATAAATTAAAATAACGGATTCGATTATCAATTATCGGTAATTATTGGGGGTATTCTGAAACGAAACTTAAGTAAGATGACTCTCACACTTATACCCTAAAGTTGTGTAAGTTTTAAAGAAAATCTGTTCAGTCATTTAGGAGCCCATACGGAAAGAACTCTCACACACGGAGGCAAATTTGCATTTATATAATTGTAGAGATAATTTAGAAGTAAATACACTTATTATTTTTATGGATGCAAGTAGAATGCTTAAAAACTTAACAGTTTATGAAATTTTAAACGAAGTAGAGTAAATTGTGGTAGTAGTTGTGTCGCAACTGGTCACCAGTACACATAATACTTTTATGCAGGCGTAGTGTCGTTATCAAAGTACGCCTATGTAATCATTCAATTCTAAAAAGATATTTAACCATTAATATTTTATCAACTTTCAACTGGCCGTCGGCATCAGGTATGTTTGTGTGTATTGTTGTCGTTTCGACTTAGGATAATTATGTTACTAAAATCAAACACGCGATGCCAGTTTTTTGTTAATTATCATGCAATTCATTTGAATGACAAAATTCTTATTCAACCACATGATCGTCCAGAGACTGCAATGTCACGGGAGAGAAAAATAGGGAGTTCAATTTTAAGCGTATCGTTTTATTATATTAACGTTTTTAGGTCATTTAAACGCATGCTTTCAATTCAGTAGTTTCTACTAAACTAATGACATTCCCTCATTATAAAAATAAGTTACATCGTCTCTGCCCGCTACATCGACAACCGGTTCTCACGATTTACCATGATCAGTTCTTTGATCCTTTTGTCATCCCTGTCTGAAACATTCTCTGTTTTCTAACGTAACTGCCATATGTCAACAATATATGCTACAAGGAGCGTTCCAAAAGTAATGGCTCCTATTTTTATTCCGCCCGAATGGATCGGAATGGATTGCAACTTGCATTGTTATGTGGCACTATTTATTTGTGCCACTGTTTCTAACACACTCTGCGGCATGGCCGAGTGGTTATTTGGCCATGTGCGTAGAGATACAAAGAAACGCCTTTCAATAATTCCCTTTTATAGAGCTCTCTTTTTTTTTCCTGCACGACCACCATGAAGTGAAGACGCATATTCTGTCTCTCCGTAAGTGGGGGGAGCACCCCCTCCCTCAATACTAGTTAGGTTAAGTTAGCTTTGAAAAGCCGATTATCCAGTTTTTTTGATTGTTAAAGTTTTTGTAATATATATTTTGTACAATAAAATAGTTAGTTATGCTTTATATATATTACAATTGTGTCGCGTGTCGTTTTTCCTGTGTCTGCCATGAATGCCTTCATAAATGCCTTCATAAATGTCTCCATACATGTCTTAAGTCGGAAGGCGGCCCTGAGGACAAAGAGATGAAGATTCCCACCAGAATGCCACCAAGGTGGAGAGATCATGTTGAGAAAAGAAAGGAGCCACACCCAGATCCAACGTCTCAGGTATGATTTTCTTCTTGCTACACATACCCTAATGACTGGCCCATCTTCATATCTTCCCAAGACCGCTTTAAGACATTTACACGTCTGTCGGTCACACATCAGTGACCGGCAGATAGTGGTATAGTTATAATGACTGAAATTATGAATAAATAACCTGGAAGTTTCGTCTGTCTGTTGATGATATTATCGGTGTGAAACTCTAATTAAGCATCACCTGTCCTATACGTGCGCCAGAAGCAGATATACATCAATAGATTATTGGCAAAACTGCCTTGAGAATTGTGTTGACTATGTAGAAAATATGATTCAGAAGCACAAAAGGTCGCTCGTTTTAATGGTACTATCCCTATTTTCGTAGCTCTTCAACTTTGTGAGTTAAAATTAGGACGCTTTACTTTTGGAACAGCCCTCGTATGACAAAGCTAGCTCCGGACGCCCAGACACAGCATTCGTTCATTGCTGTAAAAAAGTGCAATGAGTATGATGGTGACTATGTAGAAGAATAAATTCTGGAGCACAAAAAGTCACTAGTAATAATGATACCACTCCAGCTCTTCAATTTTTTGAGTTAAAGAAAAATAGGCTTTTCTTTTGTAATGACTCTCGTTGCAAATATATCTAACAGTAAACGGAACCCCATCCAAATTTAATAATACCTACTATATACCAACATGGAGACAGTTGTTAATTTTGCTTAAATCTACGCTTAAATAACAAAGTAAATATTTGTTTATTTGCCTGAATTTATTGTTTATTGTTTAATAAATTAATTTGTTTCTTTTTTCAACTTTATAATTTGATATTTAGTTTCGATCATTTATATTGCAAGGGGAATTAATCTACTTTTTATCAATTGGTATTAGAACAAATATTATTTTAATCTCATCTTTATTTAGAGAGTATTGGACTATTTATGAATTTTCCCCCTTGGAATGTCATCTACATTGTGAGTATATCATCCGTAGCTGTTTGTATACATTTTATTTATTGTTGATGCGATTATTTACTTTTGCTTTTATATGACAGTATAACATTAGCTGCTATATACACACAGGATGTTCGAGTAGTTTATTGAATTTGTGCATATATGTTGTGAACTTTCGTAGAAACGCGTATACATTCTATTGCGCCCGAAATGGAAATTAGCTCATATAACTCAAATATATATATATATATATATATATATATATATATATATATATATATATATATATATATATATATATATATATATATATTTGTGTGTGTGTGTGTGTCACTTTGTGTGGTGTGGGTGTGTGTGAGTTTCTTCCTCATAGATTCCGAAACGGCTGAGCCTATCTTTTGCAAATTTCACACAAAACTAATTTATATGTCCGGCAGTGTTCTTAGATATGTTTTCTACAGAAATCCACCCGATAAGTACGGAAAATCGAAAAATTTTTTTCTCTTATAGATAAAAAAAAAGAATTTCTACAGGCCGGTGTAACGTAAAACATCACATATTGTTTACAGATAAATCTTGTGCAAGATATTAGGTTTATTAATATGTCATCGGTATAGTGTTCATTTTTCTGATTTACATAATAAAGTAGTTAACATATCAATTTTTTACATATTGATTTTAGTTTCAAGTCACGCTCACCACACGGTAAGTATCTATTCTTTCCATATGCTGCATTGCCACTTGCAATTCGATTAGAAATCTCACGACCCAGTGTGCAGGGTGCATTGATTTTGCTTCCCAGATAGATCAGGGTTGGCTATTAACATGGATAGGAATTTCAGTAAAAGGGATGTACAGATGTTTTCTATTTCATTCCAAGAACTTGTTTTGGTGTTAGCTTCTGTTGATGTACTACTTCTGTCTTTAATGCTAATTGTTAGTCCGAACGCCTTTAACGCTGATAAAAAACGATTGACTGGCCTTCTTCAGGAGATGCGGTAACGAGAGCAGCATCATTATGGTGCTGTTCAGACAAGGGGTTTTGCCTTGTAAAATGCATGATTGAATATCGCTGAAAAAAAAGCAAATAAAACCGAGGCCATAACATATTCTTATTTGGTACCGTAAGTGACATCAAAAGGAATCGATGAGTCGCCATCAAAGACAAATGAATTTCCTTATGGAATGATCATCTTTAGTTAACTATTACATGTAATTGTATTCATGTAGATATTCTACATGATTTATACTTGTGTAAAAAGGTTATAGTAAACGCAAAACTCTTTCTAAATATATTTATGTATGCATAAATATATATTTCCCTATTTGTTTAAAAAATCCTTCCTACCAAACTCCTTTGTTAGTTATTGATCTGCAGACATGAAACTTCATATATATTGTATTCGAACTCACGCAAGACTTTATATTTGGGTTTTAGCCTGGGAAAACTAATACAAAAGTGTGAAAATTAAAACAATGAAATTTTCCAGGTGAAGATCGAACAACAACATTACAAATATGCATACGTAACAGTAGCTATTGGTTTATATTTTAATTTTTAGCCTTGCAGAAAACATGTCTTCATAGCCCAGGCATTAACGCCAAAGGAAAAAGTAAAGCTGAACGTTTTGGTTTCGATTCTCACGAGTCATTTTTTTAAAAAACCTTTACAATCATTACTATATATTTGGCCCAATATAATAATAAATACGGAATCTGCATTAATCAAAATATCATATTTAATCGTATTTTACGACCGGGCAATGTCGGGCGGCCTGCTAGTATTATTATAGAATCGTGATTTCAAAAGTAAACAAACAAAAAACGGAATTTAGGTGTCATCAGCTAGAATCGAAACCGAAAGTCAAACTAAAATTCAAAGCTGGTGACGTTACCACCGCTCCAATGTGACACGCATACGAACTGATTAAAAATTAAAAATAAACGTACAAAATGTATAACGATTTTTTCAACTTTGACCTTTTTTGATTCCTTAAAAACTATTTAACCGGCTAAAGACCTATAAAAGAACGGCACAGAAAAAAATCCAATCATTTGAGGTCCCTAGCGTCGTTCTGCGACTTTAAATTTCGAAGAGATAGAGTTTGAAAATATGAATACAGACAGACAGACATAGTGAGTTTTATAAATTAGACTAACAAAGAGGGGGGGGTCTCCGCTTTGCATAGTCGCTTCAATCTGACATTCTAATTTGTCCAAATTTCGTATATATTATTATAGAGTCGTGATTTCAAAAGAATAAAAAAGTATATGGGTGCCATCAGCTAAAACCGACACCGAAAGCAAAACTAGCATTCAAAGCTGGTGACGTTACCACTGTACCAACGTGACTCGCATATGAACAGATGAAAAATTGAAAATTGAAAATAAACTAAGGTGAATGTAAAAAAATGTATAATGACTTTTTTTTGACCCCTTAAAAACTATTTTAACCGGTTAAAGACCCATAAAAGAAGGGACCATAAAAAATTCCAATCATTTGAGTCCCTTAGCGCTGTTCTGCGATATTTAGTTTCGGAAAAAATAGATTTTGAAAATATGGAGACAGACAGACGGACAGAGTGTGGACGGACGGACAGACAAATATATAACTTTTTATATATTAGATTTTTTTTTATTGCTGACATAAGTGAAAATTTAAATATGCTCAATTTCTAACCCCACTGATACTTCGAGATCCCCTTCATCTCAATTATCCTTTCCTTTTATCCTGATTTTATCTTTTATACACACGTCCTTATTTTCTCTCTATAACCTTGGCATGTATTAGCCTCCCTCCCTTAGGGATGCTCTTCCTTTAATTTATTGTAAGCCGATATATATTTTTCATAGATATACCTCTAATCAAATATATCCTATTTTTTTATGGAAAAAATAGGGGGTTCATATATACGAAGGTTTCTTTCCACAGTAAACACCTATTACACACACACACACACACACACACACACACACACACACACACACACACACACACACACACACACACACACACACACATATATATATACATATATATATATATATATATATATATATATATATATATATCCTGTTACGTATTTTTATGCTATATTGTTCCAGGGCTAGAAAATTATTTCACACTTCCCTATCACTTCCTCCGCTCTGTCTATCATGAGCCTTCATGCTTTTTTTTATTACCTTATTTTCCCCCCTTCATGTTTATTGGCTTTCTCTTTTTCCATACATACCCCCTCTTCTCTCTGTTTTATTAATCCCCTTTTCTTTCCATTAACCTTTTGAAGACCTTGGCTTTCTTCGTTCTTCTTTTCTTTTTTTCTTATTTCATTTCTTTTTGCTTTTATTTCTGTTTGTCTTTATATATATATATATATATATATATATATATATATATATATATATATATATTTCTGTAGAAAGGTATTTTCTTATAATATATACCAATCCTTATTTAAGAAGCTCAATGAAATTACAGAGCAATATAGAGAGTAAATGATAAAAACTATATTCTAAAATTCATGATGTTGACATTCTTATAATTTATTCCTTTAATTCAGTTGACTTATACAATTCTTGACAGTATCTGTTTCGTAGCGCAAAATCAACCACTTAATTATTATATCAATCACTGAATCTATTATGCCCTAACCCATCAGAAGAAATAGAAACAATAAATCCGTCAATAGGAAATGAAGTGTCATTTGACTTGATTAAAATCAGAAAATTGAAAGAGAAACTGCATATACCTTTAATATGTTTCCGTTACGCCATTTTGAGTTTTATCCAACAAAGTCATTAAACCCAACTATTCGACATTAATTTATGAATCTTCTAAAATAATGTTGTATTTAATAATTTGTAAATTTATTAATTCTAATTTGTGCATACATGCTTATGAAAATAACATCAATAAATTATAAACTATTACACATGTTTGCATATAAGAAAATAAAAAAAACCGATCGATCTTTATGGTTATCATAAATAATAAATTGATTTGAATTGAAAACCATAAATAATTCAATTTTGTTGACTATTATAATCAAGATTATTATTACAGCTATATTTCTTAGACTCATTCAATTCAAAACCTATACTTACGTTAGGTTAAGTTTTAAAATTTTCTGAAAATTCCTTTTTATCGTCAGTGTAAAAAGTTAAAATTAATTTAATTAAAGTGAGATTACCTCCCTTTTAATCAAATCTAACGATATATTAACTTTTCTTATATTATTAAAAAATTAAATCGATTTATATAATGTTTTTACTTTTTACATTTCACATACTTTAGCCAGTTCACCATTCGACAATCTAGTATTAATAAACATTTTACGAACTTGTTAAGTATAATTTTAGTTTAACATTGGATATATCCTAATTCTCTAATAATTAGGGTTCAGAGTTACCTAATATGATAACATGTCATTTTAGTTATAATTAAATGAATGTATATTTAAGTGAAAAATAATTCTTATTTTAACTTATGTTAATAAAGATTTATAAATATTGTTTAGACCTAAAGTTATAGACAAACTCCGATTTTTCTTATATTTTAACCCCCTTTTCTGTGTAAATAATATCAAAAGAAAACGTTCTTATCAAACGCCATGAAGTAATTCAAAACTGTTTGCATAAATCAAAGTATGCATTATCGCAACTAAAATTATTAAATTGAAATTGAATTGACGAACTTAGCACGTAAAGTTAAATGAATAAGGTTGAGAATAATAATGAAAATAATAAAATAAAGTAATAATAAAGTTTAGGTAAGCAATTAAATCTAAATAATTTTTATGATAATGTAAACAGTAAATAAAAAGGAAAGGGTGTTAATTTTTATATTGTATTATTTAGTATGATTTAAAAATATAATGATAATATATATTATAAATGGTATTAAATTCCATAATGGTAATTTATAATTGGTTTAATTAGATATAATAAGTAACTAATGGGCTTAAATAAAAAATGATTTGGAAAATAGATTAGAAAAAAATATATATGGAACTACCATAATAGCATAATTTAAGTATTTTCTCCATAAAGCTAATTATAAATAAACAGAATAAATAAAACTTTATAAACTTATTAAATAGAAATGAAGATTTTGGATAATGATTGAATTTAGAATGGCAAAATATATCTAAATTAATATTTAATATGAACAATGCAGGTAAGTATGTTAATATATTTCATATAATATAGTACTTAACTGTTTCGTATATGCAAACATGTGTAATAGTTTATAATTTATTGATAGATATGTAGATCTATGATAGACTTTCTAATATGTCACTGCAAAGCAATATATATTTCGTTGAGGTTGCTGACAGATTTTGCTACACTTTCAAGAAATAATCTGGTGCGTTGCTTTACTGCACGAGTGTCGTAGTCGAAATTGCTGTTCATAACGTGAAGCTTGCGTACATTTCGACGTTTGATCCAGGTGGCTTCACCCATCGGTATTTATGGTTTAACCGACCAATCATAAGTTTGTAAATAGAAAAGACCTGTACTCATATACATTACATCACTAAAATATTTTAAATATTTGGACTCATTTTCTCAGTTCTTATTTTCATATTCTTGATATTTTTTCGCGAATTGTAATCGCCTACACGTTTAACACCCCCCCCACATACATATATATATATACAGAAAGCTTTGAGAAAGAGTTTACTAATCAAGGAAAAAGCAAACTCCAAAAAAAACCATATAAATATAGTTATTTATATCTTAATCCCAACCAAATGAACACATTCACTGAATTTAGTAGAGCTTACCATAAATAAGAAGAGAGCTCTAAAGTAGAAATTTACAAATAATAATACCTCTGAAATATATTTGTGATAAATTTGAAACAAGTAAAATATTTGTATATTTTCGTAATATTACGTTGTGATTTGGCTGTCAAGCGCACTTGATGGGTATTTTATTTTATTTAAATTAAAACAACGTTTCTATATGAACTCTCATTCTTGACGTCATTCTCGCGTTGCCTACGCACAGTTCAAACATTTCAAAATACAACTGCTAGATACAATGCGCGGCTCTTTACAAACAGACTTCTTTCCCAAATTTACAACATAGCAAGGAAGACGAAAAGGAATAAAAAAAGAAACAAACAACACACTGAAGATGGAGTAAACCCCTGAAAAATATTTGTGATAAATTTCAAACAAGTAAAATATTTGTATATTTTCCTAATATTACGTTGTGATTTGGCTTTCAAGCGCACTTGATGCGTATTTTTATTTTATTCAAATTAAAACAACGCTTCTATATGAACTCTCATCCTTAACGAAATTTACAAATAGTTTTTATTATTCAGCAGAATACTTCGAAACTAGTGTGCTAGGAAATTATTAATTAGCGGAGTTTCAAAGAATGTAATTATTCTAATCAGACGAAAAACTATTTCCTCCGATGAAAAGAATTAGCATTCTTTGAAATTCCGCGGATTAACAATTTCCTAGCGCACCAGTTTTGGAGTATTCTTCTGAATAATAAAAACTATTTGTAAATTTCTACTTTACAGCTTAGTTCTTACTATTATATATATATATATATATATATATATATATATATATATATATATATATATATACATACACACACACACACGCACATATATATATATATATATATATATATATATATATATATATATATAAAGTAAGAACAAGGATGTAAAGTAGAAATATATATATATATATATATATATATATATATTGATATCATATTTTATATAGCTTATTGAACATTTAATGTTTAGATTTAATTAAATTATCAAATGTTTAAGTTATTTTTCTATTTTTACTTTAATTTAAACTTTTAACTTAAATCTGTATATTCATTAAATAATAACTATTTTCTTGCCTTCCTTCTATTTATTTTATTATATTTTTATAATATGTAATTAATCTAATTTTATGGTTATAATACTATGTCATATCGCGTAATTATCATTTTACTTTTTGCTTAGAAAATATGTCTTATTTAATTATATATACATATATATGTACATTTTATTTGTTTTACATAAGCAATTATATGTCGCTACACTTCATGAGCATGTTTCTGTCATGCTCATGAATGTGTAGCAACATATTAATACTTATGTAAAAAAATAAAAAGTATATCTTGCTCTGCTTCTATATTGAGCACTATTGTATTAACCTCGTTAGAACATTATTGTTTAACATGGAATTATATATATATATATATATATATATATATATATATATATATATATATATATATATAACTCAACTTGCTTGCTTGCTTACTTTAGTGTTTAAACTATCCTTCCGGTATGGGTTTAAGAGTCCGGTTAAGGATCTCCAGTTTCGCGCAAACACATGATACATACAGACGAAATAGGCGGAAGTGATTAAAAACTATTTTCTTTAACCAATATTTATGTGTGCGTGTTTAAAACATATTTCTTCTCAGGTTCCGGTTTAAGAGTCCGGTTTAGGATCTCCGGTTTTGCGTAAAACTTGATACATACAGACGATATACGCGAGATTTATTTATTAACAACAAATAACGATAAGACAAAAAAAGGTACCTTTTATTTAACAATCCGCGTTGCAATAATAACGTTATTATTTAGAAACCTATTATTTAACATGGGTAGGGTAGGGTGTTTTATGACTATTCTGTACTTTCACATAACAATTTATGTAAAAATGATATCGTAAAATTTGAATTTAACTTGAAAATGCTATTTAAAAAATAGCGCTGGTTGTTAAATGTAAAAACATTCTTTAAAATAATTGTAAATAAATAAATAAAAAATAATGACCGGGGTAGGGAAAGACCGAACTGTTCTCAAAGTGAAAAGTTGCAAAAAAACAAAAAAACAAAACAAAACAAACATAATAATAATAATGGCAGCAGGGGCAGGGGAGGTTCAGAAAAAGCCAACGTCAAATCGGAGCAGTAAATCGGTTCTGAAAATAGGAGATTGATTTACTGGGGCGCTGTATGTGAAACTGAACCCCCTTTCAAATCTTTAAATATTTTTTCATTTGTTTTACAATCTGGTAGCTTAGTGTCCAATAATCCGCAGAAATAGTTGCAAAAGACTAAAAGGGAAAAAATTAACAGCACCTACACACCTACTTCACCTATATATTAAACATTTTTCTCTACCCAAGTTGTGCGTGATTAAAACTTGAACGTGATTAAAAAAACTATGTTTTTCGTGTCCAAAATTATTTATTTACGATTATTTTATTTGCATTTTTCAATTGCAAGTTGGAATTATTTCCAAACAAATACAACAATAACAAAACAAAACAAAGCAAAAAAATATATATAACTTTCTAATGTAAAAATGTACTTAATCACTTTAAATATTAAAAAACATATTTGGAATTTTTGCGACCTAACCCAGCGTAGTTTATTACCTAAAAAGAAATCAAAATCTACTTATTTTAGGCAAATGCGTTTCAACGGCCTTTAAATATACAAGATTTTTTTTTAAATAATTAAAATTCAATATTTTAGCGTGGTGTATCACTTTCCGATAGAAATTTACACCTCACTTCTTAGCGACGTAGCATATTTTCAAGTTTGGAGGCAGAGGTGTGGGCAAAAAGAGGGAATAGGTTGGGGAGTGGGGGGTCATAAGTTCCAAATATTTTAAAAATACGTAGAAACACTTTGAAACACACAGTAACTAGGGTGGACCTGTACAATGCAAACTTCCTCCTTGTATTTTTTTTTTCGTTTTTTTTTTTCAATTTTTTAAACAGATTACACCCCTCTTATATAAAGGATTTTTCATTTTATCTAAGGACAATGGTGTTAAGACCTTTATTATTCGTATTGGTTTCACTTACCGCTATGTTTGTTTTCGTGCATGCGTGCATTCATTTTTTTGCGCGCGAGCGAAAATTGTGTATTGTTTTCATTGGTTGTCATGTTTGTTTTCGCGCACGCATGCATGCATTTAATTCTGGCGCCTTTATACTTTTATGCATTACACTTTTATACATTAATTCTCTATACTCACTATTCCATAGCTAGCTATAACATATACTGTCCCAACGGGTCACAGGTAGTCTAGTCTAGTATATATAGAATGAGCTCATGAGGCTTACTAAGATTATTATTTGGTTGACAAAAAGGTTATTGCGGAATTTTAAATTTTGATTTCAAATATGGTGGATTTTCAAAAAGGTTTTCGTCATAATACTTTATAGATCATTTTAAAGAGCGTTTTTGCTCTAATTGTTTAAATTACAATCGTTTTAAAACAATTATGTCTTCTTTCCAGAACGTTGAGTACAAGATGTAAAAAACAAAACAAAAGACTAACAAAAAAACAAAAAAAACAAAAAAAAAAAAAACAAAACAAAAAAAACGCGAATTCGCACAATTTTCTTATTTCAGTTCAAATTAGACCGGAAAGCTGCCGAAATAGCTCGCGATATCAGCGGAGCGTTTGGCCTAGGAACTACTACCGAACGCACAGCTCAATGGTGTTTTATGAAATTCTGTGGAGGGTACGAGTGCCTTGAAGATGGTGAATGTAGTGGTCGGCCATCGAATGTTGACAAGATCCTTAGTCGAAGCCAATCCACGTACAACTGTTCGAAAACTTGATTCTGAATTAGACGTAACGTATACGACAATTCCCAACCACTTGAGAGAGACTGAAAAGATAAAAACCTTGATAAATGGGTTACTCATGAATTTAATGACAACCAAAAGAAACGCCGTTATGAAGTGTCATTTTCCTTTCTTTTACGCAAAAAAAAAACAAAAAAAAAAACGACCCGTTTCTCGACCGTGTAGTGACTTGCGATGAAAAATGGGTTCTTTACGACAACCAGTGACGCTCAGCTCACTGGTTAGATGCTGACGAAGCTCCACGACACTTCTCGAAGCCAGAATTGCACCAAAAGAAGGTCATACTGACTGTTCGGTAGTGTGTTATTCATTACAGTTTTTTAAATGCAGACGAAACTATTATGGTAGGGAAGTACTTTAAACAAACGAATGAAATGCATCAGAAACTTCGACAACAACACCCAGCATTATTCACCAGAAAAGGTCCAATTCTCACCCACGACAATACCTGATCGCACGTTGCTAAACGGATCTTGCAGAAGGTAAATGAATTGATCTACGAAACTCTGTCTTATCCGCCAAACTCTCCAGATCTCTCACCTACTGACTACCACTTTTTCAAGCCTCTCGACAACTTTTTGCGTAATAAATGCTTTAAAAACCTAAATGATATAAAAAAAACCGCCTTCAGTGACTTCATTGTTACCAGGACGCAAGATCTTCTACGTTACTGGCATAAACACACTTGTTTTGCGTTGGCAAAAGTGTGTTGATTCTGATGATGCTTTTTGGATCAATAATGTTTTGTTGGAGCCGAGATATGTTCATCTAAATTCATAAGTTAAACACCGCAAGAATTTTTTTGTCAATCTGATAACTTTCGTCAATTCCTTTTATAAGAAAATAACATTTAAATTAAAGTTCTACGCTATTACACTTTTCATTTTAATCACCCAAGTTTTCCCCAATTCATGTTGATCAATCAATAAATTTTGCCAATTTTCACAAAATTGTATACACCTTATTAAGAAAAGGGTAAGAAGGATTCACCTAACAATTATGTGCTTAAGTCACTTGAAAACCGGATGCGTCGAACACTTTATGAAAACCGAGTTTATTTTTTTCCTGATGAGAATGAAGAAGAAATTCTTGGTAAATGTTTTAAAATTAAAAAGTTTTGTAATTGGTAGGACCATGAGTTTAATATGAACAGCATTTTCTAATAAAAGGAACTATTTTAATTTTTTGCAAAAAAATTAATCAAAAACTTCTATAGGAGCACATATGTATGCCAGTAGCAATATAATTGACACTATGTTATCGGGGATAACTATACACCAACAACATTCGTAAGTTACGATGATATTTTCTCTTAAAGATTACATTTTAGTTTCTATATCAAAGTATACACAAACATTTCTCTGTATATCTTGCGTCGGTTAAGTAGGCGTTGCATAATCCTGTTAACAGACAAATATACATAAAACTAACAAAAAATATCAGTGCAAACAGTACCACGCTTGTTGGCGGATATACAAAATAATGTCAGAAAGTGGATACATTTTGATTCTATTAGTTCGAAGATAAAATAAAACCTTTAAAATGGCAGCCATTTTCAAATACAATATGGCCGACATTCAATTAATTTCGAAAACTGGCACAAAACCCACTTGTGCTTCTGAGTGTGTAATGAAGCCATGCAAAAAACGAATGCATCGAAAATTGCTTCAACGCCAATGTTTTCTTACATAATGCCATGTATTAGTCAATAATTCATCTTCTTTTTAACTGTATACGAATGTAAGAATGCGAAAGGAAAATAAATGCGGTGCTTTGGATACGTACGGGGATTATAAAATCGGTTAAGTCGAGTAAATATCCACTTGTATATATCATATTCACGTACAATTTAATAATATTTGGAATGGCATTAACATCACACAACCCAACCGAGTACAATGAATCGTTGTTATGCTTTTCAGCTATAACAGTCAATATATATATATTGAAAGAATGATAAACATCAAGTTAAGTTTATATATACAAACAAGAACTTTTGCCTGTCTAATTACTTCAGATACGTTAGAGGGAAAAATGTAACTTCCACGATACCAGCATTATTTAAATAAGCCTATATATTTGTTTACAGGCTGTTAATTTGATCTTGTAGACTATATTATATTGAAATAAATAAGCAAATAAATAAATAAATAAAAGAAAACGAGAGAATAAACGAATTAATAAAAAAACGAGGAATAAAATGAATGAATAATTAAATAAATAAATAGAGCTTATCAATAAAAGAGATAGATAAGAAGTATGCCACCCGAATAGAAAAATCCACCATGAAGTTTTAAAATAGAGAAGGAGCACTAACGAGGGTATTCCAATTATAGCGCTCAAAAAGCTACAACCAGAACTAGCGCCCATACTTACAAAGTTATTTAAGCGTTGTCCTAAGAAGAAATGCTTCCCAACACCTTGGAAAATCTCATCAGTATGGCCTGTATTGACGAATTCAGGTGATGGCTCATCTCTCTCTCAGTACAAACCAATAAGTCTCCTGTGCATCATGAGTAAGCTGCTGGAATCTGTGTTAAATAGAGAAGTAGTCAACCATCTCAGTAAAAACAACCTTCTTAGCGACGTGCAATATGGTTTCCGTTCTGCTAGATCTACAGCAGGAGTGCTTACAGTTATATCTAATAGGATTAGCGAATCTCTCGACGGAGGCTTCCTCTCTAGGGCAATTGCTCTTGGCATATCAAAGGCTTTCGATAAGGTATGGCATAAAGGTCTACTTCACAAGATCTCCAGCTATGGTATAGCTGGAAATGTCTTCTCAATTATTAAATCATTTCTCTCTGATAGGTTCATAAGAGTAGTGGTTGATGGGCAGGAATCAGAAGCTCGCAGTATTAATGCTGGAGTCCCTCAGGAGTCCATCCTGCGCCCAACTCTCTTCCTGACCTACAGTAATGATCTTCCAAATCACATCCTTACATCATTCATAGACATTTAAGCTTACGACACTACAATCTATGGTAGCACTTCAAAGACCGTAAACGACAAAGTTCTCTCTGATTCTCTCTCCTCTGATCTTGGGCATGTGGTACAATGGGGAAAGTGGTGGGTGGTTACTTTTAATGCATCTAAAACCAAGCTTCTATCTCTACACCATCTTAAAAAATTAAAAAGTCGAATGTCCAGATAGAAACAGATGTTCACCAAGGGTTCACTAAACAAGCATTTAAAAATCAGTGTAAAATCAGTCCAAATGATTGAGAAAATATAAAAATTAGATTCTTACATAAATTAAACTTTATTCAAATATGCTTTGAATTTTCTCAGAATGCCATGTGAATTTTCTTTATTCTGAAATTTACATTAAATCACACTATCCTATAACTGTGTTATCTGCCATAATATATATATATATATATATAAGATTGTTGAATTTTTTTTTATTAGCGATTAATTTCTTTCTCATTACTTCGCTCCATGAACGTTTATACGTATTAATTATTAATTAATAATTAATATATATATATATATATATATATATATATATATATATATATATATATATATATATATATATATATATATATATATATATATATCTCACATATATATCACATATATATATATATATAACTATTGAATTTTGGTAAAATAATATTCAACGATAAAGAAAAGTCACATTTACAGACAAAAACTACGTATTTATATCACAATTTAGATTTAAACAAACAACTATTTACATCAATTATCGGATATTGTTAAGCAAAATTTACTCGGCAGAATAATTAGAAAGAAAACACAAACACTTCCTTGTCCAGAGATTGAACGTAATACGGCAGATTATGAATTCTTTGCATTTAATACTCTCTCTTCTCTGTTCCAGTTCTGTCACCGCCACCTCCCGTGCCCTTCGCTATTTATTGCTATCGGACGCACACATACCAACCTCATGTTCTCATAACGATTACATCCTGTGAAACTCCCTTCTTTTAGGAATAAGTATAGTAACTTCTAAACAAAAATATACCGGACCTTGAAATAAGAATAAATTCTAATTCATTTGTGTATATGACATAAAAATGGTTTGTATATCCAAGTAATATACATGTGTTCTTTATTTACTTTCTTCAAATCAATCATCTGAGAATAAAGATGAAACGTTGATGAACTCAGAGATAATTTCAATTTTTCCTTTTTACATTTCTTACATCAGAATATCATTTTCATTTTTATCATACTTTATATACGTATTTGTTTCTCCGTGAACGCAAAGTTAGACGCAAGATTGGTTACGTTTTTAATGTGAGAGAGAAGCTAGCTTCTTCCAAATTGTACTCAAGATTGGCATAAAAATAAAAATTGTCATAGTTCGAAGCCTACAAAGATACTAAATTCGTTATCCTAGCTCGAAAGCCGGGAAAATTCTCAAAATTCTTCAGTGTCTGATATCATAGTTAATATTCCTTACCTAATCAAATCAGGCTAAAAAATCTCCTTTTCAGTATTAATACAATCTAATGTCTAAATCAAACGTTATTATTTGTGACAAGATCCACATTTTGCTCATTTTAATGACGTCATGGGAAGTAGGCAATTAAAATTCGTAGGAATGAACCAATTAATCGGATATCTAATGACTTTAACTTATGATTAAACATTTTTTTTAACAGAACAGTGTCTTAAAGGCAAATATTTTTGTGGCGGAAGGGATGTCCCTTGTCAACCGTAATAATGAGTGAAAAGATTGCCATGAAAGCGTAGGAATGTCTTGATGCGGTTTGCAGTTGTGGTGATGGTGATGGTGATGGTGATGGTAGCGTCCTGCATTTTGCTCATTGAATGAAATCTTTTATTCACATTTGACTAATATGACAATGCATTTCCCGGTCGGGTTTGTTATCATAATCGTAGTGTTAGATAATTTAGACTTATTAGCGACAACAGGCGGACATTACTTAAACAGATGAAGCTATTACGAAAAATGAAAAATTTAGATAAAAATAAAGAATAAAAGAGGATGAAGATATCACAACGATATGTGAAGAGGAAAAGAAAGAAAAAAAAACACGCATTCATTCGAATGATTTTAAAGAAGTAATTTTCTATTAATTTATTTCAAACTAATTAATCTTACTTAATTAGTCAAAACTTCTACACAATGATTTAATGCGTGATCGTGTTCCATAGTATCTATTTCAAGGGAAAACCTCTCTATTAAACGGTAGATAATTTAAATATCTTGAAATCCGTGTGGATCGGTTTTATGGTTATACTGTAGTAAATATTAATGCCGTCAACAGCGAATAGAATAAAATTGAAATTGTTTTATTGATCTATTTATTTATGTGTTTGTGGGGGTTGTTTTGAGTTTACATACAAAGTTTGTTATTTTACAAATAACGTACAAAAGTTTATAAACGTACTCACAGAATGAACAATACAGACAATTTTGTTGGCATGCGCATATAAGAAATAAACGTGTTTATACTTTGAAATGTTGTATATATATATATATATATATATATATATATATATATATATATATATATATATATATATATATATATATAAATACTAAATATACTTAATCAGCATTATATGCGGTGAAATATATTTTAGTCGGAAGGTTTATTTTTGGAAAATAATTTCAGATAAGATCATATTTACAATTTCTGCTTTAGGAGACACGTAAAAATTATTTGTAATAAGAGATCAAGTAATAAAATTTTTCATGGAAATCGCTCGAAACAAGGCATGAAGCCACTTGATGCAAGAAGTTTACAAGAACAAAAGATTATTACCGCAAAGACAGGAGATGTCTATTGATCTTAGATATAAAAAGAAATAAAAAAGTTAAAACCTTTGTGAGTTCATCCACGTTTCATCTTTATTTAAAAGACTTTCTAGGTAGAAGGAAAACTGAGCAGGAAGAGAATTCTATAAACTTATGTGGTTGCAGAATAAATCCGGTAATGTGGGTTTATTTCTGAAACTCTTTTATGAGTTTGTGACATTTTCATTCTCTGGACATCTGGAGATAAAGTAGACCCACACTATTTTGTACCAGAACAGATGCTACACTTTGAGTCAAGACTGAAGACGAAGAAAAAAAAATTTAGTCCGAATTTCATATTCAACAAAACAGCGTCATCAATGTCAATAAAATGCATATTTTTCTATCTTTAAAAAATATGGAAGGTGATAACGTACGTACGAAAGGCTTAGCGTATTATTATATGGGTTTAATGGTGAATTATTATTATTATTATTATTATTATTATTATTATTATTATTATTATTATTATTATTATTTGTATGAGTAGTACCACCAAATTTGAGAACAGATGTATTAAAACGTGTGATGATGATGTACATTGTGAAGTCATAACGTTAGAAGTACGGTGGCAAGGGTGATATTAATACGCTGTCGAAATAAAGAATTATCGACAGAATAAATTGCACACGTTGCCTAAAGAAACGGGAGACTGCGATTGTATTTACATGTGCCATAAATAGGTAACCAATGCTGAACTGTTTTATGTCAGAAGATTCTTTGTCTGCCTGACTCAAAATTGCCTGCGTTCATGATAGATGAACTGATACAGCAGTACGGCATATATTATTACAAGTAATATTTTCTATAAATGGCGCGATGAAAACATTAGTACCGGATAATGACCCAGAAAAGAACAATCACCTAAATTCTATATAAACCTCACCATGTCACCTTCAAACAAATGGAATTTTAGAGAGAATAATAAAGATAATATACATGTCACTAAACATTCCCAGTGAAGATAGCGTTCAAAGTTTTGTACCAATACCATTACTGAGTTATAGGACCATGCTGCATTATGCGCAATTATAGTCCATCGGTAATAATGAGAATACAAATCGCGCTTCCATTAACCATGTCTTACCGTTTTACTGTTTTAATGAGAAAATATGGCACAAGAAGTCGACTATTAAAACGGTCAAATATATAATATGCCAACCTGGGTACCCGGCGTTGCTTGGGTGTTTGGAGGTGTGTGTTAAGCCCCCCCCCAAAGTATTAGTAGGCAAGCAGGCTCGAACCCGTACCGCGGAGAAGGAAAATAACGCGAAAAAAAAAAGGACGCGGAAGTGGCGAAGGTTTAAATTAAGGCTAGTCAATCTAAAAGAGGAGATGACTTTCGAAAACATCAGCGAAAAAAGTGACCCCTCCTTATAGAAAAGTGCCCAGTTGGAAGTGAAGGAATTAATGTTTTTAGCCAATTTTTCGATATTAGTCGTCCGAAGCATCGACTTCAAAACGATACCAATCTCGTGAAAATAGTCGCCTCTGTCGAAAGTTTTAGGCATACATATATACATGCATACATTTAAACAGACAGGTGAGATTTATATTATAGATGTCTTTTTTGTCGTACAAAAAGAACGATAACTAACAAAATCTCATGGGACTTGCTAACCAACATTGTTATTGCAAGATTTCATTGTTTGCCTTGTATTTTTAGTTTAATAAACGTTTTGTATCTTCAAAACCGGAAGCCATCATCAAGTAGACTGTTTTTGTGTTACCGAATAATTCATTGGCTGGAAATATATTTGCAAAAGAAATCTGGTTAAAAACCTTCGGCGCAACTCAGACTACAATACTAATATCGTTCTCTTGAGAGAAAATACGGAATATAAAAAAAAATATGTGAATATAACAAAAACGGCAAACTAATAAGGAAAATGAAAATTTTATCTGATTTACGTAGAATCGAAAAAAAAAGTATGAAAAACACAGCCATAAAAACAAGGGAATTCTTAATATGCATCCATTCAGTTAACGCGTTTAGTGATGAACATTGAAACTTAGGTATAACGGACACACTGATAAACGGATGTTCCTTTTCTAACGTTGTATGTGCATATATAACAATTTTATTTCAAATCTAAGCACGACAGACTGACATTTATTTCATTTCAAAATCAAATAGGATAGACCTCTGACATTTTGTCTCGGAGCAAAGTGTAGTGTCTGTTCTGATACTACACTTAATCTTTCCAAGGAGAAATCATTCTCGAATTATTCAACTTTCATGTTTTCCGATTCAGAGTGTCTCTTTTTTGGGAGAGTTAGATATTACCAACATAAAAAAACAGTATTGTGTTTAACTTTGCCCTCATGGGGAGATGAGTAAATAGAGACAAACCTTCCGATACGAACAGATGTATCTAGAACAAGGTGCATCAATCCAATATTGAATATTTATTGATGAGAATATTTAAAACTTAAGCATGACATACAGACACAACTTCTATTTCAGACTTAAGCGTAACCAACAACAGACAGAACTGCTTATAGACATGTTTGGACGCATCTAAAAATCACATTTCTATCTGATTGTTCGTAAGATTAAAAAAAACAAAATAATAAAAAACTATTTTACCGAATTTCTGTTTGTTTAAGAGTCCGATTGCGATCAACGAAAAATCTAATAATAGAATCGAAAAAAAAAATATGGCCGTTAATGGCAGCTGAAATATCAGTATTATATTATAGTCAATATTTGTGCTAATATTATTTTCAAAACAAATCGTTAAGAGAATTTAACAGTAATCTTATCGAAAACAGTGGGAATAAAACCCTTGCTTTGTTTTTCATCCAGTTATCACATTATAAGTTACAGAAAAGATCAATAGCTTTTTCTTTTATTAGCGTGTTGGCTTAGAAGAATCTCAGGAGTTATTTACCTTGAACCATATTCAATTTTTTCCCCTTGAATTATTAACAATTTTAAAACGTAATTTTTTGTTCAGAAGTACAAAAAGACTCATTCTACGTATGTGCGTGAATCAAAACGAGTCTTTTCTCGCCCAGGCTTTTGGGTTCAAAGCTAGTTGGACACGTCTGATTAGCGCACCATCTTAGCATAGTTGTCACGGCTCTGACACATTTTCCATCTTACGCCATCTTTATGGATCGCAACTATATTCATGATCTTTTTTTTTTTACGAGACGCAGCTAGCGTTCAATATAAACGAATCCTTATCTACTAATTGCCTCGTTTGGTTTAGTTCTTTTGTTTTACGATATACCAACCCGTTTCAGCTGTTTAGTGTCGAATCGAGTTATTTTGGCAAAAGTTTTTATGCTTCTATAGTGTATGTCTTCAAATAGTATACCATGGTGTTATTTAATGCGAAATTCAAACGATATATTATATACTTCAAGTGTTTAACATCTTCAAATATGTATGCATGGTGTTTGATTTTGTTGTTTTGTAGTGGAATTTTTGCGTTTTTACTTTGAGGTCACCACTTATCAAGGCCCGAAGGCCACTCGAGGATAAGGGTTAATGAATGTAAGGTGGTAGTGTTGTTATCGTTAATGGGGTAAATTGGGCGGAATTTGATTATTTATGGGATTGGCTTAACAAGAACTTGTTTACATTGGATTTAGAAGCTACCGTGTGGTATTCAACCGAGACGCAGGCCAGCGGAACAGTGTTCCAAAGGCGGGCAGTTCTGGGAAAGAAGCTATGTTCATAGAATCTGTGTTTAGATTTAGACACAGATAGAGTGTTTGTTTTTGCGCTTGCAGAATAATATTGAATTTTGAGAAACCATTAATGTTTGGTGCATTTTAGGTCAGGAATAACCTGATCTGGTAGCGCCAGTTTCTACTGGTTGCAGTTATGATTAGAGTAAGTTGTATTTCTATTTTACAACGACCACGCATCTCTCTATACATTTGTTCACCCTGCAAATAAACGTGCCCTTTTTTTATTATGTTTGGGATGATTAATGTAAACGCTTTCGTTCGAAATTACGTTTCTGATTTGCCTTCGCTTTTTACGTATCTTGATTTATTACCTTTCCCTTAGGTTCGTCTTTGAAAAACTTCTCTGGAAACCAAATGTATAACGATGTAAATTCGAACGTTTTTCTAATCTTTGTTCTTTCTCTTTATATTTAAACATCGTGTTATTTACAATAACACAAAATATCTCTATATAAAACTCAATGTCCGTGTGTTTGTGCGTTCCGTACAGAAATAAAAAAGTTTAGAGAATTTTCATAAAATATAAGAGTAATCTTATGTTTAATATACTGAGGAAGACAATGGAAGTGTTACCGAATCGCTAATTGCACTCTAATATGGATATGAGGACATACCCCCCTTTAAAACTTCAGTTATATCATTTTGGATAGAATATGATATGCAGAAATTCCTCTTAAAATTTAAAATACGTACATCAGATTTAATTGAAATCTAAACTATGTGCATAAGATTCAGAGACGTTTCCACCATTTTCATCCTCTTCTGACTATATTAAAGAGCGAAACAGGAGGATGGGTAGTAAAAACTAACACAAAACATATGGTGTCACAAGCATGGTGATCAACAAATAAAGAGTAGTGATCCTTATTCAATCCCGAGCAACGTCGGACCTTTCTACTAATGTTCAATGTAGCACCAGTGTGTCCAAAAAAAAAAAAAAACGATCCCAGGAATCACGTTACTATACCAAGGATAACATAGACTATCAATTATTACAATTTTAAAGGTTTACAAGCCGTATCAAGGAAATCAGAGCCAGAAAAATTTAAATATAATGTACTAGTACGCCGCCCGGCGTTGCCCGATCGTAAAATACGCTTAAATAAGATATTTTAATTTATGCAGATTTAGTATTCATTATTATACAGTCATTTCTCTATTGGTTATTATATTATAATTTATTCACTACATAGCGATTTCAAAAGTTAAAAAAAAAAACATGACTTAGGTGCCATAAGCTAGATTCGAAATAAAAACATTCAGCTCACCAACGGTATTCGCTACCATATGACCTAAGGATAGATTGATATAAAAACTTAAAATATTCACGCAGTTTAACGTATGAATTTTTGTTTGAACATGCTACTTGTGCTTGCCAAGTTCCAATTTTTTTAATTTTTCATTCCTTAGCATATAATTTTACCAACTAAAAACCAAATCAAAATTTTTTCATGGTTTCGAATTCATTATAAATCAAGTTTCAAGTCGGTAGACCAAAAATTGACAGAGAATCATTTGGTAGAGACCGTTTCGCACATATACACAGATAAGGTAACTTATATATATATACTAGCAGAGCGTCTGGCGTTGCCTGGCTTTAAAATATGTTTAAATATGATATTTTAATTTATGCAGATTTCGCATTTATTATTATAGAGCCAACTCTCTATTGTGTATTATGTTGTACACAATATATAATAATGGCCTCCCGATTGTAAAATGCACTTAAATATGATATTTTGATTTATGCAAATTTCATATTTATACTCTATCGATTATCGTATTGTATCCAATATATAGTAGTAATTTCCAAAGTTGAAAAAACATGATTTGGATGCTATCAGGTAGGCTCGAAACCAAAACATGTATCTCTCCAGTCTTATTCGTTACCGTCTGATCTAAATCCATACGCATATAAAACATGATGCAGTAAAAGATATAAATGTATACTTGCGCATATGTAGAAAGAACACGATTAATCCACTTAGTCTTGTCAAGTTGCAATTTTTTCAATTTTAAGCCTTAGCAGTTATTTTTACCGGCAAAAAAACAAATTGAATTTGTTCCACGGGTCCAAATACCTTATATATCAAGTTTAAGATTTGTAGGCCAAATATTGACAGAGGAGTTAGAGACCCTTTATCTCGCACACACTCGCACACACACACACACACACACATATATATATTAAAAACCTAATAAGCAGATTGAAGAAACAGGTCACATGATTTAGTTTAGGTCACACAACCAACTTAAAAGAAAAAAAAAAGAAAACCATCGAATGTTTATTGACAAATATAAACTACTCCACACGTTAACAACTAAAAACATATAAAAGAGTCAAGAACAGTCATTGGTCAGCTGAAGAGAAAATAAATCCATTCCGGTTCCAGTGATATTGTTTACCAGACAAATTTCCCCTGAATGCGAACAATCAAATATATAAATCACTATTTCCTCTTCCATTTAACGCAATATAATACAGACAAAAAAGTAACAGTTTCAAAACTCACTATTTCAATATTATCGATTGAAAACAAAAAATATGACTTCTATAATGAAGAATTAACTCCAAAATGCCAGACATGGAGTTGATAATCGCTGTCAGCATTTTCACACGCAAATACTATGAACCAACGAAAAATAATTGGTGGTTGCAGTGTTGGTCGGCCCGTGCGTACTAATATGGCGGGCAGAGTATGGTTCAGAGTATGGTGTTTTTGTCGGCACGACTAGAGTTTAAGTTGCAAAATACTCTCGAACCCTCTATCACTAAAATGAACTAAGTTCCTGTAGTAACCGGTACGTTACTATGTAAACATGTAACGGTATTTCAGAAAGTGACAGGTTTAAATAAGCAAAAAAAAAAAAAAAAAAAAAAGAAACAATGTAAACAGAACGTTTTATTTAAATAATAAACAATTATTATTTATTTTAAACAATATGTACAGATTGTTTTTAATATTATGAAAAATATAAATAGAATATGTTATAATTTGAAACAGTGTAAACCTTTTTAAATTTTAATTTTAGAAAACACAATTAGAATTTGTTTATAATTTTGAAAGAAATATTGTTCACAAACATTGTTCAATATATATACATAAGAAAAACAACAAATTAGTTAAAAACAGTTTATTTTGTTTTGTGAGGTGTTTGCGTTTACAAATAAAGCAACAACGTTTAATATTAGTTATGATTGTTTAAAGTACGCACAAACTTTAATTTGCTTTGTGATCTATTTGCGTTTAAAAATAAAAACATAACATTTAATATTAGGGCGAACGTTTAGAAATTTGACCTCCCTCCTAATTCCACAATTAACATTAGCTTTTCTTTTTTTTAACGTTAATCTCATCGAGTTAACTTTCAGATTTAAAAAAAAGTTAAAAAAAAAAATATTGCGACAATATTTTTCTCGGTGATGGTCATAAAGTACGTATTCAATTTAGTAGAACGTTATAATAGAAAACTGATCCGCGACGATGAAAGTCATAAAAAAATTTATTTTTCAAAATTTTATTGTTTAAATCTGAAAGTTAAGTTTGTAATCGATGAGATTAACATGAAAAAAAAAGAAACAAAAAAATGTAAATTGTGGAATTTAGAGGGGAAAGGGGTAAATTTCTTAAACGTCCCAAATATTAGTTATAAGCGTTAAAAATACGCACAAACATTTTTCAATATATATATATACCTAAAAGGAGATAAAATTAGGGGGAAATATAGCAAAACTATTTATTTTGCTTTCTGATGTATTCGCGTTTAGAAATGAAATCACAGTATTTAACTTTAGTTATAAGCGTTTAAAGTACGCGTAAATATGGATTCTGAGTAAATCAGCAATCGCTGTCTAGTCGGTGAAGGTAAAGAATAACTCCCTTAGCCATAATTAGTATGTAAGCCTGGTTTAAAGGCGTATATAACTTGATTTAATATAATTTTCATAAACCCAAATAGGGCACAAATGCATAGTTAAACTGAAATGACTTTTGTTTTTTAAAGTAATTCCCAACAATATTTATTTTCAAATAACTCTGCTTCTGCACTTATATTACCACCACTCTATTATATATATATATATATATATATATATATATATATATATATATATATATATATATATATATATATAAATAGTATTTTACAAAATTAAATTCTACCATATCCTTTTTTTTATTAAATTGTAAGTACAGACAGAACCCTACCATCCGCATGTTAATAATGACTTGCTAAATAGTAATTTATTTCATCACGGTATCATAAATGCATAAGTACCAATAATGTTAAATGCGCTATTAGTCCTAATTACCCATTTAGTTCTTGATGTAATCATGCAATTTAATCAATTCGATTTAACTTTCAATGGGGTTAATATCGATTTCTCCTGTCTAGAATAAAAATTGTAAGAAGTTTTATAGAGTTACTCAGTATAAAAGTTTCTACTTGTTTTTGGTAATAATATTAGGAAGAAAATATGTATATATTGGTATAAATAAGTAATAGTTGTTTAGTATTTAAAGGAAATTGGTTTAATTTATTGTTCAACGATTGCGTCGTTAAGAGATAACAGCCATATTTTATTTGTAAAGGCTGACCGTAATCGTTTATATTATAAGATTGTAAACCGGAATAATCGGTTCGTCAGGTCTCAGCCAATGGGAAGGAGAGATTTTTAGAAGAGGGAAATTGTTATTTTAGAAATGTGGAAACGAAAGTTAAAGGTAAGTATCTGAGTTTATGATCTAATTACGAAGGGTGTAAGGTCAGTATAATAATAATGTAGATATCTCTTCCCGGTGATGACGAGGAGCGGTGAGAGGACTTTAGTAATAAGGGAAAAATGCGAACTACTTCCTCTAAAGATGTAGGTGAACGTGATGATGTTTATCCTAGGAAGTTAAGTAGGATTTTATTTTAACGAATAAATGTGTCTGTGAAGGCGTTGTAATGTTACATAAGATCGTGTATAATAGCTTGAACATAAAAAATGTATGCAGCATCTGTTATTGCAAACATATGGTAATTTGGTCCAGAGGGGAATTTCTGAAAGCAAAATATTATATAGAGAGATTACATTAATAACATTTTTGTTGGTGGGAGGGGGGTGCACATTGTATGTGAACCTTTTTATGACACACATCTAACATAAAAAAATTTGTCGTACATTTCCCGAAGAAAAAAAATCAACAGCATATTATTGCTCTTTTCAAAATCAGTCTTGCATTTTATATTATCAGTTTTACACACGTGTTTTTTTTATTATAATATATTATGATTATAATATCTAAGGTTCTTATTAAAATTATTTTATTATAATATACTATGATTATAATATCTAAGGTTCTTATTAAAATTATTTTATTATAATATACTATGATTATAATATCTAAGGGTCTTATTAAAATTATTTTATTATAATATATTATGATTATAATATCTAAGGGTCTTATTAAAACTATTTTATTATAATATATTATGATTATAATATCTAAGGTTCTTATTAAAATTATTTTATTATAATATACTATGATTATAATATCTAAGGTTCTTATTAAAATTATTTTATTATAATATATTATGATTATAATATCTAAGGTTCTTATTAAAATTATTTTATTATAATATATTATGATTATAATATCTAAGGTTCTTATTAAAATTATTTTATTATAATATACTATGATTATAATATCTAAGGTTCTTATTAAAATTATTTTATTATAATATACTATGATTATAATATCTAAGGTTCTTATTAAAATTATTTTATTATAATATACTATGATTATAATATCTAAGGTTCTTATTAAAATTATTTTATTATAATATACTATGATTATAATATCTAAGGTTCTTATTAAAATTATTTTATTATAATATACTATGATTATAATATCTAAGGTTCTTATTAAAATTATTTTATTATAATATACTATGATTATAATATCTAAGGTTCTTATTAAAATTATTTTATTATAATATACTATGATTATAATATCTAAGGTTCTTATTAAAATTATTTTATTATAATATACTATGATTATAATATCTAAGGTCCTTATTAAAATTATTTTATTATAATATACTATGATTATAATATCTAAGGTTCTTATTAAAATTATTTTATTATAATATATTATGATTATAATATCTAAGATTCTTATTAAAATTTTCACATGGCTTTGTTGTTATTGACACAGATCGTAGTTCACTTATAATCGAGATGGAGCTCAGTTATATGCCTAATGGCTACTGTTGTTCACAATGAACTCAGCTATGCCAAGTTCAAACCCTATCGGATTCACTGCATTCAATTAGGGACCAATATCTTAATTTCTTGTAACGTGATCCCTTCCTTTACTGGCATCCAAATCGAAAAATGACACGAAATAAATGACGAACTCGACAAACGAAAAAGGGTTTTTATATGGCTTCGGTTTATTTGTTGAAACGTGCCGATATTCTCTGGATACACGACTTCTTTTACAGATTCATTCAACCCCTTAACCTCAGTTGGAGGAGCATAAACACAGAACTGTTCAATTCAGTCGTTAAGTCTATTTTTCTCGATCAATAACGTATATCTGCAATTCTTACTTGCATTCCTCAATCGGCATATTTCAAAATAAAGACAATCAAAAGTTTACAATTCAAATTTGAATCTCAACCTTGAAATTATCAAAACAATAAATACCACACCTACGCACACAATAACCTACGTCTCATTCTTATATAGTCTATCTTTTCTATTCACAATCCTGTTTTCTGATAATCCCGGTGTAATCTCGTTATAGTGATATACAATGCATTGTTTGCATTGTGTTTCGACAGATAAATAACTCCAACCTTATTTATATGATATAAAATCCGAACCATTTCGTCGATGATGTTTCATTTTCTTGTAAAACTATAAATATCCGATCATAATCCCAAACAGTTTTTATATTCACCGTTGGAATTATCTGTGAGCATAAAGACAAATAAACACATATCCGCTTTAATTTTAAAATAAAAACTAAGTACATTTCAATGATAGAATACTTGATAGATACTAATCTATTGGTTTTCTTGAATCCAGGTGAAATAGAAGCAGTTAAAAAGAACAACAATAATCCATCATTTGCTCTGGGCTGCATATTAATTTTTGCTTGGTTTTCCTTTTACAGCAGTGTATTTATATATTACGCAAACCTATCTTCGTCTAGATGCCAACGAAGATAGAGCTAAAAATAATTTAAAACAGGATTTTAATTAATAAAATTCAATGTGTAATTTACAAAGTCACATATTTGCGAGAAAAACTGTGCACTTTCCTACAGGAAGGGGTAGCAAAATCGTTCCTTCATGACAATTTAGCCAAACACGCATGCGCAAAAAATTCTTTCTTGAATTAGTTTAAATATAAAAAAAGAACCTAATTTCGCTGACGCTGTCATAGACCAGTCCATATAGTAGCAGCGTCGTTATCTTAAGATCGCACGTTTGAGCCGACGTATTCGATATATTTTTTTTCGATTTTTAAAGTTTTATATTGAAACAGGATTATTTATGCCAGGTTTTCGTTCGTTTGTTTTTTAATTTTTCCATCTATGGAGGGATGAGGGTAGGGTTGGGTTAGAGAACTTATAGATATGCGCCTTCAGTGTTCTTGGTTCCATGTAGTGTTTCATTTTTTGCCTTTGCTGCAGTTTGTCTGGCCCGCACTTGTTGCTCCCGTGTGTTAGTTTCCATAGTCAAGTTTTTTTTTTTTTTTTAAATATTTCAGCTGTTTTCATTATTGTTGCTCATTGTATTTTTCCAGTCATTCCTTTGATTCCAATTTCTCCAATTCTTTTTCAAAGTTTTTGGGGATTCTTCCTAGTGCTTCTACTATCATAGATATTATTTTGATTTTCTTCATCTTCCATATCCCTTTCACTTCTCTGGCTAGCTCTGTGTATTTGCCCCGTTTCTCCTTTTCTTTGATATTCACTCTGTGGTCATCTGGAACAGCAGAGTCTACGATTTGACAGGAGTTTTCTTTCTTGTTAATTATTACGACATCCGGTCTTCTTGCTTGGATGGGTCTATCATTTTGTATATCCATGTCCCATAGGACTTTGTGATTCTCGTTTACAAGTACTGTTGCCGGCTTATGTTTGTACCACTTGTCTGTGCCGTTGTCTGCATAATTCCCAGTGTACTACTCTTTCTACTTGGTCGTGTCTGTTCTTGTATTCTTTTTTAGCCAGTTTGCTGCATTTACTTATTATATGGTTTATTGTCTCGTCTCTTTGTCTATAGAGTCTGCATTTTCTGTTTTCTTGTGTTTTGTCGATCTTTGCTTTTATGTGGTTGGTTCTTATCGAGTTTTCTTGTGCTGCAGTTATTAGGGATTCAGTTTCTCGGCCTATGTGTCCTTTTCGCATCCATGTCCAAATATTTTCGTTATTTTCATCTTTTGTCATCCTTATGAATCTTCCATGTTGTTTCTCTTCCCACTTTTCTTTTCTTGTCTTATCCTTTGTCTCTCTGTTTTCTGTTTTATTGATTTTTTTTCTGTGCCTCTCGCTGCTATGATTATTCTTTCAGTGTGTTGCATTAAATATTTTCTAGTTCTTTTTTGCTGTCATGCAAACAGTCTTCTATACTAATCAGTCCCCTCCTGTCGTCTTTCCTTTTTATGTGGAGTCGATCAACAGCGTCCTTCGGATGTAATGCGTTGTGCATGGTCATGGGTTTCCTGGTCTTCTGATCGAGGTGTATTATTTCTCCTTTAGTCCACCCTATAAACGGTCCAGAGTATCTTACAAGTGATGCTGCCCATGTATTTATGCCATTTATTAGGTTTCTGCCATATAATTTGGTTTCGAGAAGTTTTCTTGTTTTCTTGAGTTATTCCTTTCCAATTCTCTCTTTCATTTTTGTTGCTTCAGTACTCCTAGGTATTTATAGGAGTCTTGTTCCTCTAGTGCTCTCATCTCCGTTTGGTCGGGTAGTTCCATGCCTTCTGTCGTCTCTAGCTTTCCCTTTCTTATAACTAGTAGTACGCACTTTTCCATACCAAACTCCATTTGGATATCCTAGCTGAAAATCCTGGTGGTGTTTATTAATATCTCTAGTTCATTTTTGGTCCTTGCGAAAAGTTTCAGATCGTCCATGTACATCAAATGGTTCATTTTTTCCTCCGTGTTAGAGAACTATTATACAGCTAGGCACTTTCTCAGTGTATTGCTCAGAGGCATCATGGTTATGATGAACAGTAATGGTGATAGTGATTCTCCTTGGAAGATAGCTCTTTGTTTTTGATTTCTGTTATGTGTTGTCCATCAGCTGTCAATTCCAGTCTTCATATTTTCATCGCATTTTCAATCACGTTGATCATCCCAATACATTTTTAAGCATTCAAATATTAATGCTTGAGGGATCCTGTCGCACGTCTTTTTGTAGTCGATCCATGTCATGGCTAAATTCTTTCTTCTTCTTTTTACATCCTTTAGGATCTTTTGATCTATGTATAGCAGATCATATGTTCCTCTTTTTCCTTTCTGGCATCCTTTCTGTTCCCCGAGGAGAAGTCTCCGATTATTCAGGGAGTGGTAGATTTGTTCCCTCAGTTGTGCTGTCAGAATTTTCCACATAGTTGGTAAGCACGTGATTGGCCTATAGTTGCTGGGGGCGGTTCCTTTCTCTGTGTCCTTCTGTATCAATGTAGTTCTGCCTTTTGTCATTCAAGCTGGGACGTTTATTTCC
The DNA here is from genome assembly GCF_053919585.1 of Euprymna scolopes. Classification (NCBI taxonomy): domain Eukaryota; kingdom Metazoa; phylum Mollusca; class Cephalopoda; order Sepiida; family Sepiolidae; genus Euprymna; species Euprymna scolopes. The sequence continues at coordinate 31,099,421 of NC_136492.1, forward strand.
TGTATACATCTTTTCATGAAGAGTTGTAAGTTTTTGAACCAGTATGCATGTCTCCCATCGTACCCTGGTGCTCTCCAGTTTGCCATTTTACATTTTGCTTTTCTTTATGGTTTCTTTGCTAATTTCACTCACTATTCCTTCTTCAATTTGTTGTAACTCTTCTTTCATGTCTTTCAGCCATTCGGCATTTCTGTTGTAGTCCTGTCGTTCTTCCCATATCTTACTCCAATAGAGTTTTGTTTCTGTTGGGTTTGGTCGTTCTGTTTTTGTTTTTCCTTCTTCTTCTTCTTCTTCTTCTTCTTCTTCTTCATCATCATCATCATCATCATCATCATCTATATATTAATACGTTTATTATCTTACACCGTTATCATCCCGAACATCCCTGAGAATGAAAATGGAATATTCCAAATAGCCTCGACCGTTATAATGCTGAATTCCCTAAAAATGAAAATGGAATCTTCCAAAATTTCCATTGAACAATTGTTTAAGATGAATAAGTTAATTATCGCTAGCCATTACTTGGTCGATTAAATCACGATACTAATAAGTTAATTATCGCCAGCGAGTGTCTGGTCGGTGTAGATCACAATAATTCCACAGAATGAGAAATATATTTAATCAGCAATTACGTTTTGAAAAAATTGATTTCCAGGATAGTGCAACCCAGAAAACTATCAGCTTTATCAAAGCAACATTGTTGATTAAATAGATTTCTCATTCTGTGGAGTTTCCACGGGCCCTGTCAGTTATTATTATCATCATTACTACTACTACTACTACTACTACTACTACTACTACTACTACTGTTGTTGTTCATGTTGTTCTTATTGTTGTATTTGATGTCATGTGATTTTATAATAATCGTCTATTTTTCTATATTTCAACTTCTCACTTATTTAATTTGGCCGAAAATAACCACGTTGATAGTATTCTAAGAGTACTAGAAAAATATGACCTGTTGAGTTACTCATGAGTTATATTGTTTGGACTAAGAAAATGTGAGTTTGTAAAGGTAGGTACATTTTTAAAAATAAAAAGACAGAATCCGAAATAAGTTTATTTCTACTTGCTATATTCCTCCCTTTCTTTTATTCTTTCCTCTTCACCTTCTCTTTTCTTAGCTTGCTACAGTTTTTATCTCGTAATTATAATTTGATGATTCATTTTGTTTATAGACTATTTCAATCCTAGGATTTATAGTTTGTTTATTATCGTTCACTTAAACACACATAGGCACAAAGATAAATATATAGAAAGAGAGAGAGAGAAAGAGAGAAAGAGAAAGAGAGTAAGTGAAAGAGAGAGGTCGCATAGAAAAAAAAATCAAACAGCATAGATGACATAGGAATGATTAGAGTGATAGATAGAAATGTAACGTGCATCCAGGAGATAAGCGCCCGCGTGTTTGCGTGTTGTGTGGGTACGTGGGAGAGACGGATGAGGGGAAAAAGACTTACCTCGAGACCAGCTCAGCGTTACCGACCAAAAATAGAAAAGAAAGACCAAGATGGCGACCGCCGTCTTTTGTAAAGTATGATGTCTCGCAAAGTCACCCGAATTCTCGGAATATGCAAATTTAGCCGGCCTAGAACGACGATAAAAGCGGGTGAGGGGAAAGACGGGGCGAGTGACGATTGAGTTGGCTGGGGAATCGTGTGGCTGTTGCTTCTTGTGCCGTGTTGAGGATATCTTACCGTGTTAAAGAGAGAGTCGGGCGCCATCTTGAATTTTTTCCTTACACTTTTTCCTTACATAGCTATTTCGGCCATTTGGCCTCTAGGACTATGACCGAGTCGAAATTTGACTTAAAGCTCATACCCGAGTTTGACGGGTCCACGTCCATCGTCGACTGGGTTGAAAGGGTCGAGCTGACGTGCGACCTTTGTGAGGTGAAAAGGGTACACACTGTGATTCCCCTGAGATTGGCTGGGGGTGCCTTGAGTGTATATCAGCAACTCAGTGCTGCCGAAAAAGGAGATGTCACCGCAATTAAAGCTGCGCTGTACAAGGCATTTGCCATGGATCCTTGTACGGCCTATGAAAAATTTGCTTCCCGAAAACTTCTACCGGAGGAAAGCGTGGACGTTTTCTTCGCTGAGTTAAAGAAACTCGCAGTTCTGTTCGGTGGAGGGGTGTCGGAGCGGACGCTCGCGTACGCGTTTGTGGCGGGCCTTCCCACTCGGGTGAAGCAGCTACTGAGAGCCTCAACCAGCGTTTCAACAACGACCATGGAACACTTGATGGAACGTGCTCGAGCCATCATCAAAGATGAGGAGGACCTGGGGGAACCAGTTGTGATGGCGACACAGACAGGCCAGATTGGCGCTCGGGAGATTCCGAATCAGAACCCTGCAAGCAATGGGAAATGTTTTCGCTGCGGCCGACGCGGACATTTTGCAAGGAATTGCACCAACAGGGGGCGTGTGCGCTGTTTTAAGTGTGGCGGTTTGGGGCATCTAGCCCAAAACTGTGCGGGAAATGTATCAGGGGAGAGGACGTCAGCGCCGCCCTGCTCCCCGAGCAAAATTTGAACAAGGCGCAACCAGTAATGACCGTCTACGTAAACAAGATACCCTGCTCAGCACTTCTCGACTCAGGCTGTTCGCATACTATAGTGAGCACCAGGCTGTGTCCAAGTTGGACTAAGAGGAAGATCAAAGTCACCACGATAGGAGGCGAGACCCAGACATGCTGTGGAGCTGGAACTGTCAAGATCTACACGGACACCGGTGCAGCCACTAAGATCAATGTGCTCGTGACCCAAGGAAATCTCCTGGGGTTTGACCTGTTGCTCGGATACGATGCCATCAAGGCGCTGGGGGGAGTCGCAATTCATCGGGATGGAAAGGTGCGATTCTTAGAGGCCCCAGTGTGTGCAGCGCTCCATATCGATCGGCCGGATTTTACAGTGGACTGCGACTCGCGCAAGAGGGCCTGGATTGCATCTTGGAAGTGGACCGAGGGAATGGCACCGACTAAACTCAAGAATGGGGTTGCAGAGTACCCTATACTCAGTGAGGCCCGAGCAGAATACGAAAGGGAACTAAAGGCGTGGATCCAAGATGGCTGGTTAATCCCCTACCCTGAGGACAAGCTTGGGCCTCCGAAGGGTCTAATACCCTTGATGGCAGTAGTCTAGCATAACAAGTCGAAAGTACGGCCCGTGCTGGACTATAGGGAGCTTAACAAGCATATTGAAGCCTACACTGCCGATGCTGACGTATGCGCCAGTAAGTTGAGGGAATGGCGTCAGAAAGGCACTAATGTCTCAATATTGGATTTGCGAAAAGCCTATTTACAGGTGTGAGTTGATGAGACGTTGTGGCCGTTCCAGACAGTTTGGTTCCAGGGGCAGAGGTACTGCCTTACACGCCTTGGCTTTGGCCTAAATGTGGCACCACAGATCATGAAGACTATTGTCAACACAGTATTGTCCCAAGAAAAGCCCATGAGGGACTCAACGTCAGCTTACATTGATGACGTATACGTCAATGAAGATGTACAGTCTGCGTCGTGTGTCAAAGAAAAGTTGGCTCAGTTTGGTCTGGAATGCAAGAATCCCGAACGTTTAAGGGAAGGAGCACGTGTATTGGGATTGGATGTCTATGAAGAAGATGGCATCCTACAATGGAGGCGTGGCAGTGAAATTCCAAGCATCCCCAACCTCGTTACAAGGCGGACCGTTTTTTCTTGGTTTGGAAAACTTGTTGGTCACTTACCGGTCTGTGGCTGGCTCCGCGCAGCTGTTGGTGTGATTAAACGCAGAGCAAATTTAACAACCACGGGTTGGGATGACATATCCGATGATGTCCTACTAACTCTGATGATTAAAGAGACACTGGAGAGAGTGAACAAGAAGGACCCTGCCTGTGGGCGGTGGTGTGTTAACGGAGACAACGTAGGTGTGTGGGTTGATGCCAGTTCTTTGGCGTTGGGAGTATCGTTGGAGCAAGGAGGAAACGTGTTCGAGGATGCGTGTTGGCTGCGGCCCGTAACAGATTCTCAGCATATCAACCTGGCAGAGCTGGACGCTGTTGTAAAGGGGGTAAATCTGGCCCTGCAGTGGCAGTCTAAGAAGTTGACCTTGTACACAGATTCTCTCTGTGTCTACCACTGGGTGTCTGACACACTTTCAGGACGGACACGAATCCGTACCAAGGCAGCAAGCGAAATGTTAATACGGAGAAGGCTAGACACGCTAAAAAACCTGGTATCTGAGTATGGGCTATCACTGAGCGTCACTCTGGTGCCATCACATTGTAATCGTGCTGACCAACTGACCCGTGTACCTCACAAATGGTATGAAGCCGCGAAGATGGGAATGGAGATTACTGCTCGATCTTGTGCAGTTGCAATCGACCCATGTCAAATACAAAAAATTCATGCACAGAGCGGACATCCGGGTATCAAGAGGACCCTTTATTTTGTGAGGCGTGCATACCCAGCAGTGACCAAGATGGATGTCAGACAGATCGTCAGAAATTGTGAGGCTTGCCAGTCTATTGATCCTGCACCAGAGCGATGGCAGAAGGGTCGCTTGGAAGTTGAGAGTGTGTGGCAGCGGCTGGCCATGGATATTACCCATTACAGTGGCAAGCCCTTTCTAACTCTCATTGATTGCGGGCCTACGAGATTTGCGGTGTGGCGGCAGATGACTAGACAGGATTCAGCAAATGTTGTTCGCCACCTATCATCCATTTTTTTTGAGCGAGGTGCGCCGGAAGAGCTCCTGAATGACAATGATGCAGCGTTTTGTAGCCAGAAAGTCCGGCAGTTGTTAGATGAGTGGGGCGTCCGACTACGGTTGCGATGTGCGCATGTGCCGTCAGGAAATGGCATTGCTGAAAGAAGCCATCGCAGCATCAAGAGAATTGCTGCCAGGAAGCGATGTACTATTGCGGAAGCAACATATTGGTACAACATTACGCCAAAGGACGGGACGTCCCCTTCAACCGCACCTGCGAATGCTATTTACACGTACCGAGTCGGAGTGAAGGGAATCAACACTACGCAGCCAACCGACAAGGGAACATATAACAGATATGAAGTGGGAGATCCAGTGTGGGTGCGGCCTCCAGGAAATCGGTGCACCGACAAGTTTAAGCGAGGACACATATCTGGAGTGATTAGCCAGCAGTCTGTTTTGGTCGATGGAACCCCACGACATGTGCGAGATCTTCGCCCAGCTACCGAGGTGCGTCATACAACTACAGAAGAAAGCAGTGAAGCGTCTAGCGATGAGCTGCCGATGCACGGATTCAGTGAGCCCCTTCCAGAGACTGATAGCGATACTTCATCTGATGAGGCGGAACCAGATCCAGAGCCCGAATCTGAAACAGAAGCACACGCACTAAAAGGCCCCCCCCAGTGCTCTCTATGTGATCATCAGATCAGGGGGGAGTGTAACGTGCATCCAGGAGATAAGCGCCCGCGTGTTTGCGTGTTGTGTGGGTACGTGGGAGAGACGGATGAGGGGAAAAAGACTTACCTCGAGACCAGCTCAGCGTTACCGACCAAAAATAGAAAAGAAAGACCAAGATGGCGACCGCCGTCTTTTGTAAAGTATGATGTCTCGCAAAGTCACCCGAATTCTCGGAATATGCAAATTTAGCCGGCCTAGAACGACGATAAAAGCGGGTGAGGGGAAAGACGGGGCGAGTGACGATTGAGTTGGCTGGTGAATCGTGTGGCTGTTGCTTCTTGTGCCGTGTTGAGGATATCTTACCGTGTTAAAGAGAGAGTCGGGCGCCATCTTGAATTTTTTCCTTACACTTTTTCCTTACAAGAAACTTAAAATGTGTCATTAGGTGAGTTACTTACGAATTACAACTAATTAAACTGCACTATTTTAAACGTAACTCAATTCCTAAACTAAGAAATATCGCAACATGTATTTTGGGTGATTAAAATATACGAAAACTATTTAGTATTAGCATAAAAACAACATTTTATAGATTTCCTTTTGTTCATAATCCTTAAGATGTGTATGTTTTCGTTGATATATTATTTCTATAATAAAACTCGTTTCTTGGCGAGTTCTTGTTGTGTTCACAGCTAATCAAGCAGACGACAACCGAATAATGGCAATAAATTAATAGCCAAGTACATAAATTCTCGTGTACTAATCTTTTATCTGTTGGTAGCTAAGAAGTTTAAAAAGTGCGAAAAAAAATGCGAAGAAAAATAAAAACAATTAAAACAACAGTTACTTCCCTTTGAATTGACCCTCTTCTCCTTTATAATGGTGTTTGTGGTGCGCCGGAAAATAACCAATCACAGACCGACTTGCCAATAAAAAGTCGAAAAGCAAAAATAAAAAAGATATAACAAAAAAATATATATATACAAAACATTAAGGAACAACGTAAAAGATGGAATAGATTACAAAACGGTTTATCTGAAACGAACTGAGAAATAAATCCGCTTTCTTCTAGCAACGCTAACCCACCTCAATTTAGAAAAAAAACAAAAATGACCAAAACAAAAACAAATCGTCCGTAAATTAAATAACAATCTGTTTTTTCTTAAACCTAATATCTAGCACTAGCGGTACCCCGTGGAAATTCCACGGTGCTTTTTTATATCCATATGTATAATTTATTGTTTACAATACTATTCGTTTGGAAATAATAAATGTCTATTTATTTATTTGTTTGTTCTTCAGTGATTATCATTATCAGTTAAACATTCTTTAAATAAATAAAACAATTGTGTTTCATCTTTATAAATTTAAAATTGTCAACTAAATATGTTTTAAATTTGTAAAATGAATGTCACTTTTTAAAATGTATTCATTTAAAATTATAATGTTTTTGTCAGCGGGACGACATAATTTGATTTTGGACCAGTTCATCTTGTTATATACTGGTCTATATAGTGGGATCTGTATAAGATTGATGTGTAAATTTACGTGTATAATGCATGTGCATACATATTTATAAATGTCCCTGTTACCTTTTAGTGGATGTTATGCATATAGAGATTCAGTTGATATTATTGCAATGTTCTTTTCCATTAAGTGGCTGGCTGTGGATGAATGGTTACACATATAAAGACCGTTCATTTACTACGTGGTAATACATAATATACACTGGACACATACCTTCTTCCTCTCGGTTGGTCTGTAATTGAAGGTTTCTCCGGAAGAAAATACCAAATCAAAGTCATATTTTTACAGGGTGGAGCGATAAAGTGTCGTCCTAGTAAAGACGACATGATTCCATTTCTGTTTGATGAAAACCAGTTTTCTTTTTTTGTTGAAGACCATCTACTAGTTGGCCATTAAGTATAAATCCCAAAAGCGACAGTAGCTTCCTATCATATCTGAAAGTGACACAATGTTTAACGAGCGAGATCGAGTATGCATCTCTGTACAACTCATGCTCTCTACCGATCCAAGTTATGACAACAGGACCATTGCCAGCACCCTCAAAATGCATCGTTGGGTTGCCACAAATGACAGATGTGCCCGGGGTGATGAAAACAAAGTTTCTGGCTGCGGTTATGATCTTTGGTATGGTTTCAAGTGAGAGCCAAAGCACGCTATCTCACATCTTCAAAGTCGGTTTGGAAGTCAACACCAAAGTGTACCTGGATTTGCTGAAGAATGTGGTGATCCCATGGTGCAATCAGGTCGCTGTTGACAGACCATGGTTGAATCAGCTGAACTATTTCGTTTGGTCATACGTAAAAAAACATCACCAACATAGTCTCCCACAACACCAAAGCCAACCTAATCGCCGCCATCTGCCGCCATCCACCGAATATTCGCCCAGCTTCCTCTGGCGTTTGTAGAAAAGGCATGCTCCCAGTTCCAGACCCGTATCGAGGCGATGATTGAGGCTGTAGGTGACTACATTGAATAGATGTCAGCTCCACTACAAAATCAAGTTACCTGAATTGATCTTTTCAATAAAAGTTTTAAAATTAATCTGTAGTGTTGTTTTCTTTAGGGCAACCTTTTTTATCGTTCCACCCCGTAGATAATTTTATTCACGAGTCGTTATTTCCCATCGGAGGGGCAAAGCGTTGAAATTTCTACACTATTCTAAAGTCATGTTTCTCCCATCTTCTTAAACGCGGAGACGACATTCCTCATGCTAACCTGTCTGCCTTTTCCAGTCTGACTCCAAAACTCTAAACTAAAACTGTACGTCTCTTGTCTCACTATTTTATTACATCATTATCATTAGTACATTAAGATCACGTGATACAATCACTAATATCATCTCCATTGTTTATGTTCTAACATTATTGCTTGTTTTAACATTCCTACGTAAACATTCCTTACTATTGAAATATTTTCTCTGAATATTTTTATCTACATAGCATTTAACGACGACGATGACGACGACGACAACGACGACGACGACGACGACGACGACGACAACAACAACAACAACAACAACAACAACAACAACAGCAGCAGCAGCAGCAGCAACAACAACAACAACAACAACAACAACAACGACAACAACAATAATAATAATAATAATAATAATAATAACAACAATAATAATAATAATAATAATAATAATAACAACAACAACAACAACAACAACAACAACAATAATAATAATAATAATAATAATAATAATAATAATAATAATAATAATAATAATCGATCAGGATTATCTAGCGTTGCCCCCGGCATGCTAATATAATACTACAATTTAAAAATAATGTAGAGTCGGAATTATTTACCTTAGCGGCATCTAATTAATCACCAATCGCTATCAGGTGATCTTATTTTTTAAAATGTATATAAAAGGTGATAATTTACCTACGCACATGGAATGCCTTATGTTTGGATATAGATTAAATTTGTATTATTTACATTAGTCAGGGTTTTTTTTTATCTTGAGTGTTATTCTAACAAAGCAATATCATTTCCGACATTTTTCAGATGCATCTTGTCCAACTCGAAAATCTTTTTACAAAATCCGTGAATCTGCACGGAATTTTAAATAGAACCCTCTGATAATTCATAGGGCAGCATGCTCTCGTTCTGTCAATTAAAAGTCTCAAGTAATTCGCAATTGTATTCAACTCCCAGAAGATTTTCACTAATAAGTATTGAATTTTCACCTTCAGCCTCAATCATTGCCTCGATACGGGTCTGGAACTGGGAGCATGCCTTTTCTACAAGCTTGGCGAATACTCGGTGGATGGCGGCGGATGGCGGCAGATGGCGGCGATTAGGCTGGCTTTGGTGTTGTGGGAAACTATGTTGGAGTTATTCTTTACGTCACGTTCAATCCTCAATTCGAGCAGTAGTAAGAGTACAATTGCAAATCACTTAAAACTTCAATTCAGTCATGGCTAAAGGAACGAATGTGGATTTAAAAAAAAGTTCCCGTACATCCCGAATCTGCTCAGAACTTTTAGATTCTAGAATTTGACAGAAAAATTCCCGAATTTAACAAGATACATCTGACGAAGGTCGGAGGTTACATCGTTCAAAACGCTGTGAGAATAACAATCAATATGAGAACAGTAATCCAAATAATTCAAATTTTCATTAAGGCATCTCGGGTGCGTACGTCCGCTATCGCATGTGATACATATTGAAAAAAAAAAATCGACAAAAACGATACACTTGAAGAGGGTCGAAGGTTACATCGACCGATACGTTGTGAGAAAACCACTCAAGATGATAACAGTAGTTCGAATAATCCAAATAATACGAATTATAAATTTTCATTTAAAAAATCAGAAACAGATCGGTGCTTCTGATTTTCGAAATTTAAAGATATTTTTTCATTTTTTCCATTACTTTTATCCCAGACCAAACTCTTATGTCAGTATTATAGCAAAATAGGAGGGCAACCAAACGTTGCCTGGGATTGAATGATGAATCAACGAATGTTTCACACTCCCATATTTTATTGTCATCGAAATCGGTGAAATCATCCATTTTTCAATCAAATCAATTGATTGTCTACTCTAGTTAGAGGACACATCGCGGTGCACCCGGAAGAAGCTTCGCATGCCTACTCGCAGTTACATTTTCTACAGTACATTGTAGTCTACATTGGACTGCAGAGAATCTACGGTTGATTTTATAAAATTATTTTTCATATATAATGCCTTGATTAAAGTTTAAAATGCAAAAGTCAAGTACCGCGGTTCATCTGTTCTCTAAAAGGAACATTCATTTCAAAAGCACCCCTGTTATGTTGATTTTATATGCCTGGCCTTTCTGGTTGTGCGGTGATAATGGCTTGAATTTAAGTTTAAAATGAAAAAGTCAAGTATCATGGTTCAATTATGCTTTAACCAGAAACATTCATTTCGAACGCGCCTCTGTTATATCAAAGAATCTACTGTTGATTTTATAAGTCATACGTTTCTGCTTGTGTGGTAATACAACTTGTCATATGCACTTGTGATGTTAGGCTATGTACGGTGTTAGCTTTGCCAAAATCACCTGTTTCTTCTTTCATCGGATTATTTCAATTATCAAAACATCCGACAAAAATCCTATTGAAGATAATTACCAGATACATAAATTACATTTCTGTGTGAAATTTCATAAAAATCGGCCCCGGCGTTTCGGAGTCCATAAGAAACGAATTCATATCCATACAGAAAAAAAATCCTTTTATACATAATGTTCAAAAAGTCATTGAAGGATTTTGAACTTAAATAAATTCTTTACTTTTGATGATATCTTTCTGTAATTTTAAAACAATCTGACATTGGGAAATGTTTTTAAAAATTCAAACAATCTTTATTTATGAAAACTAATGTCTTTTAAATGTTGCCCATCTTCAGCTTCGCATATTTGTGCTTTTTCCAAAACATTATTCATGACAGATTGCAGAATCTCTGGATTGCGATAAAACTCCTTTATTTCGTTCCTGATGTTTTCCTTCAATTTTTGCAGTATTTGGTATTCGACGTTTCGAGGTCTGCTAACTCGCGGAACGAAATAAGGGGTTAAATCGCAATCCAGATATTCTGCAATCTGTCATAAATAATGTTTCGGAAAAAGCGCAAATAAGTCGAAAATGGACAACATTTAAAAGATAGTATTTTTTATGAATAAAGATTGTTTGTATTTTGCATATTAAAAAAGAAATCCCGATGTTTTAGTCAGATTGTCTTAAAATCTCAGAAATATATAAAAAATAATGAATATATTTAAGTGTAAAATCCTTAAGTGACTTTTTGGACACCCTGTATAATACTAGACAGATAAAGAGATCGATAGCTAGAACACAGATTGCCTATCCCGCGCATCACGTAACGTTCGAGGTCGATAATAAAGGCGTTTACGATAGGGTTATACGATGTGTTCATTACGTGTACATAGCAATACCCCATTTTAAATCTTTTCTTCCATTCACTGGGAAAATTGAGAAACAAATTTAACATTTCATCTTGTTTTGTTATTCTGTAGACTAACACAGTTTTCATATTTGTCATTTAATATATAAAGCAGATTATTGCGAAATACATGAATTTATTTCGAACCTCGAATGTTACCGTCTCAAGCGTTAGTTATTTCCTAACAGCAGAGGAGTGTTGACAATTGATAGATGGGTTAAAAACTAAAAGAATAAACGTAAGTTGTATAAAGAAACGGAACATGGGAGAAATTTATTTGGGATTTTGGATTTACGATGTGTCGACATTCGTGGGTAAAATGATGGCGGATGTGTTGATGGGGATTTTTCACTTTTTCTTCTGAATACTTAATTGACAAACACCGCATTTTTCACGTTTGCTCAACTGAGCAGATGCGAGCGACGTGAGAGGAAAGATACATAAAAGCTTGATGATAACAAAAAATAAGAAAAATAAGAAAAACAGGTTGTATGATTGATTCTACATCCACCCTCTACGGACTCTAATCTAAATGCGTTTTATCACAGTTTTCGGACACTTTCTTCATTTAAATATAGTAACCGATTTTACTACACACATGCACGCACAAAGTTCATTTCGATAGCTCGATAGTGCAGTTCTTGAACTATAAATATTTTATATTATACCTCTTCGCTTGAAACAGGCACGTATTTTTATGCTCAACTAATAAAAGATCCGATTATATTTACTCTATAAGGAATATAATGAAAATACACCGGAAATACGATAATCTAAGGTTAGCTCATTTATTAGAATAATTGTACTTGAAACTTATAAACTATTTATACTGATTATTTTTTATTATTTAGGTGGCGCGTAGCATATGATGATCCATTCATAGCCTTGAGTCTCTGGAGAAGCATAGGCCATGCACAACATTTGTAGATGCTTTTGTAGTGAGGAGTTTTTTTTTCGGGGTGAGGGTGCTGGCTCCACGCCCAACCGCTCCAGAAGGTACATACAGTGAGCGTCTAGCTTTCCCAAATGGTCACCCATCTGGTACTAGCCAGGCTCAACGTCGCTTAATTTCGGTGATCTGGTGATTGTGCCGCACAAAACATACCATGATAGGTTTAAAACACATTCCAAATTATTGAATGTATTGATGTATCGCATTTTCTTAAAATTACAAATTTCCTTTCTAATATGACAATACGGCAGCTAATAACAGCCGAGCAAAAAAAAAAAAAAAAAAAAAAAAAAAATAGCAACCGTATGGTGACGTTAAACCGGAACTTTAAAATTTTAATAGTATTGTATGGCTGAACAGCAGTGAATCAAAACATAATCGTACGCCGGTTAAAAGGAATATATTTTAAAATATTTAGAATAATTGACTAATAATAAGAACTGAAATAGAAATTAAAATACTATTTTGACCATAGACATATTATATATTTTAATTTAATTAACTGCAATGAAAGATCAATTGAATACCGGGAGTAATGCGACAGAGTTGATATGTGATATGAGAAATAATAGTTGTTATTTATGAATGTCTTCTAAACTAGTGAATATGGTCAATATTGTTGAAAAAAATGGACCAATAAAGAGGATGAGTATTCATGCTTGCCATTTGTTTGGTGTTTAATAGAGTCGAAGTACATATAAATATGAACTGATATAAGTTAAATAATAGTTGGCAATAAATAAACAAATGTGTTTAAAGAATGAAGGATTGACTTTGTAATTTGTACAAAGCTCTTGTATACGCAATATTTCATGTTTTAGCTTCTGGTGCTAATATATATAGACGTTGTCGGGAGCCTACACATGAACATGGCACATGGAACTGTCAATGGGTAAAACAAGGTGGAGCTAAGCTATAACCAACCACTGTCAAGAATATTACATTGTAAACGTGTATTGTCATAGCAAAATATAATTTCATTTATTATTTAATCAATTAGAATGTTTATTGAGATGAGTATTATTTATTCATTTATTTATTGCGGACTATTATTTTCATGTTTTAGTTATTATTTCACGACGTTTTGGTCAACTATTCCTCTGGCCTTCGTCAGGTTGTAACCGCGACGGAATAAGAAACTCCAAATCTCCTAACTGCATTCTCAGCACTTACTGCCTTCCATAGTTGTTACCACCTGACAAAGGCCGGAGAAATAGTTGGCCGAAACGTCGTGAAATAACAACTAAAAGATGAGGATAATAGTTGGCAATAAATAAATGAATAATTTAATTTGTTATTGAAACTTTTAAAATTAATTTGAAGAATATGATGATAAGCAGCGTGCGTAGAATCCAGAGAAAATGTGTCTCTCGCCTAGAATTTCATGGAGTAGTCGTTGATAGATGACATGCATCAGATTGAATTGCTGTTTCTATTATCCTATGAGGACGCACAGCATTTCAGCTGTATCTATGTTAACTTTGCTACTAAGATTTATTAGTGAATATCTTTCTATGCAACATTTTTGGCCCTCAGGACAAGATCAAAGTGTAGTATCTGTTCCGGCAGATACTGCAAGCTATGACTAGCTATGACTAGCAAAGACCAGATGTGGGGGCAACCCCACATGTCTGACCTTTAACCAGCTCCCATTTCCCACCTCTCGGGAGCTGGTCCCCTTTTCCCCTTCCCCCTCCCTTCACTCCTCACATTAAAAATCGGCCTTGTGCCTAATTTGCTCGGTGGGGGAGCAAATAAATACCATCTGTTCCGGCAGATACTGCAAGCAAAGACCATATGTGTGGGCAACCTCACATATAAGACCTTGGTCAATGTAGGGGCAACCCTTCATACCAATTGTCACTATCCAACTCCTCTACTCCCCGGGGAGTTGGTCCCCATTTCCCCTTCACTCCTCACATTAAAAATCGGCCTTGTGCCTAATTTGCTCGGTGGGGGAGGAAATAATACCATCTGTTCCGGCAGATACTGCAAGCATAGACCATATGTGGGGGCAGCCCCACATATAAGACCTTGGTCAATGTAGGGGAAACCCTTCATACCAATTGTCACTATCCAGCTCCCCTACTCCCCGGGGAGTTGGTCCCTATTTCCCCTTCGCTCCTCACTTTAAAAATCGGCCTTGTGCCTAATTTGCTCAGTGGGGGAACAAATAAATACCTTAAAGTGTAGTATCTGTTCTTCAGATGCTGCACTTCAATTTCTTGTTCTCTGTCAGTGGAGGAGAAATCCTTCACGACTGAGACAATTTTTTATTTTTGTTCCTTTTCTCCACGTTAAAAAACGGCCCTGGTGTCTAACTCTGCCCCGTGGGGAGGCATTGTAAATGGGAACATTAGTATTTCATCCCGATCACTAAGGTGCAGAATATTGTTTATGAAGCCATTATTAACATTGTGGATTGACTAATTATTAACTATTCTTTAATATTTCTGATGCTTTTATGCATCTGCGTTCATGTGTATATTTTTTAAACACCATTTTCGAGTTAAATTCAATTTTTACAGCAATATTTTGTATATCATATTGCTAGATGAAAGTACAAAATAGTAAGAAAGAACCCCATTGCCATGTTAAGAATGGCTTTCTAAATAATAAGGAAGAAAATAGAAATTGATACAAAAGTGTTAACGCTGTTAATAAACAAACACCTAGTTTGATTACTTGTTAATAATCTTCAAGATTAGATTAAGTTGTTTTTTTTTGGTCGGTAAAACCAACGTAAAGAAAGAAAAAATAAAGAAATGTTATTTCTCGAAAGAACTTATCCGAAAGGTGAATGCAAGTAAAGTTTAAAAAAAGAAAACATTCAATCACCGACGCCATTTTGAAGGCTTAAGAAATTAATACTGAAACGTTCGTTAAGTGAAAACTATAGAAATGACAGTTCAACCAATGAAATCCCTGGAAAATTAAGGAGCGACGGTCTAAGGGAGCTTTTATTATTTCATTAAATAACTATGTGTTAGAAAGTGGGAAAATGTTGATAGCCAAAAATGAAATAATGACGGATGCTAACTCTCAAGTTAATATGAAGTATTTGCCCCGATTTTCTCTGCGATTGTCACAATAGAAAATATTCAGTGAGTGAGTTATCCTCCTATCACAGTTCGCTATGACTTGTTTTAGTTACTATCTTCGGAAATAATGTAGCAATTTGTGATAGCAAATAAAATCGAATGATAATAGCCGAGAAACATGCATCAAGTAATAGTAAGGTGTGGACATTTTCGCTTTATGTGTAAAGACAGAGTTTGTAAAGGGCAAACATTTCCTATTTTGATAAGTATAGAGATAAAAGGTTGGCAGTATTTTGCGCGAACAGTTGGCAGAGATGGCGGAAATTTTCTGTTTCTATGTCTATCCTTGTAGCCATGTTACTAGTAAGAGTGCTGGAGGTAAACGTTTTATCTGGGCTGACGTTATCCGCCTGATAGTCAGGGACCCAAAACTTGGATTAACCACTAAGGAGGATGTCCTATCAGCAGGCGCAAAGTACTGGGGCTGCTATATTGCCATTTGGTGAATGGATTCTGGACCATACAGTAGCTTCTGGTGGAGCCTCTCGATGCCATATTAGTGGGTAATTGTTACGGCTTTATCTTATCATGTTTTACAAAAAAAATTTTTTTCGTTTCTTTTTCTCTCTTAGTTTCCCCTCTCTGTCCTGCTCTAAGCAAATCTGACGACCTAGTCCACAAATTCCAAAATTCCATCATGACAAGTTTCAAGAAAAAATACACGATTAAACCCGATTCTCCAACTTCCAACGTAGACCCCCACTACCATGTCTCCTTCTCCAACATCAGGGGTCTACGTTCTAACTTCCAGAGGTTGAAACCCAATTACAGGAGACTAAACCAGGCATATTATTTTTAAGTGAAACTGGCATTGGACAAGCTATTTCACTAGAAAAGTTCGCAACTAAAGGATACTCTAACTTAACTTCTAAATCTGACCCCCAAGATCGCCATGGGAATGGAATATGTGCCTATATTAAAGATGCCTTTCCATGTGGTAGGGACATCTCCAGAGAAGATCTTAACTTACCCTATATGTGCTTCCGGGTTACATTAGCTCACACTACTGCATTTATATTTACTCTCTATCGCCTCCACAACAGCGGACTTACTATCTTTAAAAGCATATCTGAGAAAATTGACCTAGTCCTATCTGCTTATCCTTCAGCTAGCATTCACGCATGTGGAGACTTCAATGTTCACAACGTGGAATGGTCGATGATGAGGGGAGGTTCTGTCATGATTTCTCCATTGCTTATGACCTCACTCAGATTGTTCACGAACCCACTCGTGTGCCCGACAATGACGGCTAGTATGCGAGTCCAATAGACCTTTTTCTCACAACTTGCCCTGAACTATGTTCAGTTTCTGTTCCGTCTCCTCTTGGATCTTCCGACCATTCTGTTGTATCAATTAAGATAAAAATGAAATGTAATAAGTCCCCAGACGTACCTCTCCATCGTACAGTATATCGATACACTAAGGCTGACTGGGATAGCTTCCGTACATTTATATCGGATTTACCTCTGCG
Source organism: Euprymna scolopes (assembly GCF_053919585.1). Lineage (NCBI taxonomy): Eukaryota > Metazoa > Mollusca > Cephalopoda > Sepiida > Sepiolidae > Euprymna > Euprymna scolopes. The sequence continues at coordinate 31,116,279 of NC_136492.1, forward strand.
TGTCATGTTTAAAAAAGGATGTGTCCTCTATAATATCAGACCTGACGGAATGGTTAATTGTAGGTATAGACCGTTTCATACCCTCGAAAAAGTTCCAGCAAAAAGCTAACATCCAGCCATGGTTCTCTCCAGAATGTGCTGCTGCCATTGCGCACAGAAATCACTTTTTCCACTGCTTCCAACGTAACAGAATCCTGAACAGAAGCGTCTGCTCTATCCCAACTATAATCAATGGACCTGAGGTAATTTCGTCAGCATCAGGCAAAGCCAAACTCTTTGCCAAGAATTTTGCAGCTAATTCTACCCTTTGCGACCAAGGCCACCAACCCCCAATATTTCCTCTTGTATCAGAAAACACGCTATGTGATATACATATATTTGTACGTGATGTTGCCAAGCTAATCAAAAACCTTGATTCGAGTAAAGCAACAGGCCCTAACGGAATTCCAATTATAATACTCAAAAAACTTCAACCAGAACTAGCGCCCATACTTACAAAACTGTTTAAACGTTGTCTTCAGGAGAATACCTTCCCATCACCCTGGAAAATCTCATCAGTATGCCCTGTATTTAAGAATTCCGGTGATCGCTCATCCCCCTCTCAGTACAGACCAATAAGTCTCCTGTGCGTCATGAGTATGTTGCTGGAATTAGTGTTAAATACAGAAGTAATCAACCATCTCAACAAAAATAACCTTCTTAGTGACACTCAATATAGTTTCCGTTCCGCTAGATCTACAGCAGATGTGCTTACAGTTATATCTCATAGGATTAGCGAATCTCTCGAGGGAGGCAACCTTTCTAGGGCAATTGCTCTTGACACATTTAAGGCCTTTGATAGGGTATGGCATAAACGTTTACTTCACAAGATCTCTAGCTATGGTATAGCTGGAAATGTCTTCTCAATTATTAAATCATTTTTTCTGATAGGCCCATAAGAGTAATTGAGAGGCAAAAATCAGAAGCTCACAGTATTAATGCTGGAGTCCCTCAGGGGTCCATCCTGGGCCCAACTCTATTCCTGATCTACATTAATGATCTTCCAAATCACATCCTTACATCATTTGTAGACATTTATGCTGATGACACTACCATTTATGGCAGCACATCTAAGACAGTAAACGACCAAGTTCTCTCCGATTCTCTCTCTTCTGATCTTGAGCACGTGGTACAATGGGGAAATGAGTGGTTGGTTACTTTTAATGCATCTAAAACCAAGCTTCTCTCTTTACATCATCAACACTCTGATCCACATCTGGCATCAATTGAAATGAATGGCTCTCGCCATGGGTAGGCCTCACGCTTTGACGAGCTTCTGGGCTTGACCGTTACTCCTGATCTTAAATGGAACACGTACATCAAATCTGTTGCCAAGGCCGCTGGAAAAATGGTGGGATCTTTCTATCGATCCAGTAGATATCTCACTGCTGATGCAATTCTCTATCTATATAAGAGCCAGGTACGTCCAAGGATGGAATACTGTTGTCACATCTGGGCAAGAGCTGCTAGAAAGGACTTGTCCTTCCTTGATAGAGTTCAAAATAGACTTCGTAGCCTCGTAGGAGATGCCCTTTTCTCTTCCCTGCAACCTCTATCACACAGAAGAGATGTTGCGAGTTTATCTCTGATGTATCATTATTTTCATGGAAACCGTTCGACTGAGCTTCAGTCTATGGTCCCCCCTCGCCAAACTTTCGCAAGAAACACTCGTCTAGTTGAAAACACTATCAATAATTCCCCCCACTTTTTATCTGTGCCTAAACCTAAACGTAGATTCCATGAAACAAAGCTTCTTTCTTAGAACTGCACGCCTGTGGAATTGTCTTCCCTTTTCCTGCTTTCCGGCTGACTACAATATGGTTGTCTTCAAGTCTAACGTAAACAAGTTCTTGATGAGCCGTTCCATATAAGTTAACAAATTTACCGAATTGATTACTATATTGTCCAATTTCTACTGTACACTCTTTAACCCTTATCTTCGAGTGGCTTCTTGGCCTTGATAATGTGGTGATGCCTGTGTAAAAAAAAGTAAAATAAAAATAGAAACAATTTCGTAAGTGAGCAATTTAAAAGTCAGGAGGCCCGCTAAGCACTACAAAAAACAACTTTTTACCCACCTCCTGAAGAGAATTTGTTAAGTGAGCAGTGCAAAAATTAAAACTCAGCAGACCCCCAGAGCATTACTAAAAGCACTAAATAAAATTAAGGAGTCCTCTAGATGAGTACCAAAACAAAGTTTCTAACAATTTAGAAGATAAATTATTCTAAGTAAACACTGGGAGAACCCAATGACGCCATTGAACGCGTAATAGTAATTAAATTTAAGGCGGCATCCATTGCACTAGTAAAATTATTTTTTTAAGTACTTTATGTCTAATTAAAAAATATAACTACTCGATGATTTTATGTAATTTTTGTTTCCTAACCTTCCTTCCCCTCGGATAAGATTTGTTTTTGTTGCATAACCCTTTCTTTCTTTCTTTCTTACGTTTTAGATATTTTGTTTTAATAATGGTAGAATTCTGTAGAAGTATCTTTTTTCTTATTTAAAAATAAAACTACTCGATTTGATGTGATTTTTGTTGTAGGACCTTTTCTTTCCATCACGGTTAAGATTTGTTTGTTTACCATATGAGTAGAATTCTATAGAGGTACCTTATTTTCTTATTCTCTCTCTCTCTCTCTCTCTCTCTCTCTCTATATATATATATATATATATATATATATATATATATATATATATATATATATGTAAGTGACCTTATCTATTAGTCTGTGCAAGAAATAGTCTCTAAAAATACTTTAAGAATTTTTGGTCTCCAAACTTGAAACTTAGACCTGTGGAACAAATTCGATTCGGTTGTTAGCCGATAAAAATAGATAATCAGGTCAAGAGTAAAAACTGAAAAGAAAATGGAACTTGATGGGCGTAAATTGACTTAATGTGCCTTTCTACGCATGCATATATATATATATATATATATATATATATATATATATATAGGAACTTCTGTTAATTTTTAAAGTCCTGATATCTATCTGTTGTAAGCTCAGATGGTAACAAATAAGGCTGGAGAACTCTGTATTTTGATTTAAATTCTAGCTGATAGCACCCAAGTCATATTTTTAAAACACTTTTGGAATCACAACTATATATTAGGTACAATATGATAATCAACAAGGTATTGGCTCTATAATAAAATATATTTCGAAGTCAAACTTCATCCTCAGTATTTCTTTCTTTTTTATTTGAAGTTTGACTTCGAAATATATTTATAAATTTCAAACAAAAATAAATATCTGTTTATTTTAATAACAATGAGTTGTTTTGGCTTCAAACGTATTTAATAGGTATTTTATTTTATTCAAACTCAATCAACGCTTCTATCAAGGAACACACACCCCTGACGTGAATAACGCGTGAGCAACGCACCGTTCCGACATTGGATAATACTACCATGAAAAACAACAAAAGGACTTCTACTTAACGATTCTCTGCTCCAACAACAACATGGCAAAAAAAAGAAAGAAATGTTGAGGATGAAGTTTAACTTCGAAATATATTTATAAATTTCAAACTTAAATAAATATATGTTTTATTTCGTAATAATGCGTTTTTCTGGCTTCAAACGTATCTAAAACGTATATATATATATATATATATATATATATATATATATATAACTAGCATAGGTATATATATATATAACTAGCATAGGTATATATATATATATATATATATATATATATATATATATATATATATAACATTAGCCTAGAAATATAAAATAAAAAATATATTCTAGGTAAGTAGAAGCTGAATAGATAGTAAAGCATAGAGATATATAGAAGACATAAATGCACAAGAGAAAATTAAATATAAATCTGCAATAAAATACAATAAATTTTCTTATTTTCTGATGAGAAACATTAAGCTTCGAAATACCATGGTCTAAAGAGTCTTCTTTATAATCAACATCTTTTTGCCTCTTACTTTGATGATGAAATCCAGTTTATTCAATTTGAGTTGTCATCAATTATTTCTTATTTGTGTTGTGTGCGTGTGTATGTATATAAATAAAGCCTTTTGTATATATTCCTCACCACATTTATAATAATATATTTAATAAAAAAAGCCTTTATAACACTGAAAGTTCGTAAAGCTTGTAAAATTGCAAGAAAGAAAATTGGTTTGTACAAATACGTATGAAACAAGATTCAAACACGAAACGAAAAAAAAAAAAAGAAATCCCCATTACGCATGCGTTAAAATCTGCCCTCTTATTTCCCGCCTTGCAACATAGCACACAAACGACAGCCATCTTTGCTTGACTTCATTTGTTCATTCATAAAGATGCCAGAAACATAATATAAACTGAGGGAAACTTAATTGCTTTGGCATCAAACGTGTTTTGAAAGGCCGCGAATAAATATCAGATATCGTTTAAATACGAGATCTTTTTGGAAAACGTTTCTTCCCCACCATCTGTTCAAAAACTACCATTATTGCTTTACATTTCCCGTGACAACATTTTGGCTGCTTCGGTTCCAAGTTTCAATCACACATATGAGCGTCTTCAATTGGATGATTTCATACGCCCAGTTGCATTGTGCTTATTTTAAATTGCCTTTAGCCTTCGCCACAACAGTTTTTTATCCGCAAATTAAAAAAAAAGTTCAACTATAGCTAAAAAATATCAATAGAAAATTGTAGACAATGGGTGAAATTACAATCGCCATGGCAGCGAACACAGAAATGTTGCTGTGCGTGCGCGACTGGCCCGAAAAAAAGGCGCATACGCATTTAAATAAACGTGAGGCTCGGGGACAAAACAAAACAAAAACAGAAGGAAATCGAAAATCATAAATACGTATTATTATAATTGTATTAGAATTTGCATTTAAAATTTTAATTTATATTTGAAATTTGAAATTAAATAAAATTAATTTAATAATCTTTTTTTAATTTGAAGCCGATATTTTTGAATTTCAAAGTTCGTTTTTTGTTTAAATTTCATGTTCAGTTTTTTCATGGTTATGCTATGAACTATTCTTCACAGAATGCCACGTTTCTATATATAACAAAATATTAATCTTTTCCATACTATGTTTCTTGTCTTTACATATATGCATGAATATATATTTATTATAAAGTGTATGTTGTTGTTGTTGTTGTTGTTGTTGGCAACCGTCCGTCTCGAGAGATCATAGTGTAGCAGTGTAGCCACATAGAGTGATATGGAAGGATAGCAGTCCCCTTTCCTTTGCGTAAAGCCAGAGGATCCAAGGGAAAGAGAGAGTCGCTACAGCTTAACTCTAACTGCGCTGCAGGTGTTGCCGGTGATCACAATATAAACTTAGGCTGCCTTTGGGACTTCGTCTTCAAATTTTCTGTCGGGGTTTACTTCTCTTAATGGGATAACCCCGCAAGGCAACGGAGGTTTTTATTTAGAGTTGCTTTCTTCTAGATGAACTACTATTCAAAGTTGACAAGCTCACCTGCCCAAAGTGACTGATTTTAAGGCGTCTTTGTCCCTTCTCCCAGTTAGTGTAAACAGTTCCGCCGATCTTAGTAGCTAAACCAAACCGGAAAGCCAGGATCTGAATTTGGTTGTTATAGGCTATTTGAGATGCATATCATTTTTTTTAAGGGAAAGAGAGTTTATCCTCACTATCACCAAACCATATTGTGTACTATATTCTTCAAACAGAAACATAATCATCAAAGTATACTTACACAGATAAAGTATGAAAAGTTTGTGCCTATTTCTATTCTATGGAGGCCAGGCACAAACGCAGACACCGCAATTTTATTATACCATCCCTATTTAAGTTAAAACATACTTATCAAAGTATTCTTATGTACATCTATATCAGAAACACTTGTAAACGTCTTTTTTTTTAAATTTTAATTTCCGTACTTTGTGGACCAGGCGCGAACGCAGACCCCACAATTTTAATGAACCACTGTTCTGCCAGATCAAACATACCCATTCCTGTGTCTCGATACATCTTCTATCATTATATGTAATCAGTTTTTTAAAATAGTCAACCATATAGGAGCCTATGCGTGACCAGACACACACACACACACATACAGACATTCAGCTAACACGTTTTTCAAAGTCAAGTAAATATCTGACGAAGAGATCTTTCTTGAAATATTATATCACACGGACATACCACCAGACCGACTTTCCCAGGTAACCACTGTGCAAATATAAATATACTGCGTATATGAAATATGAATATGTACACATGTATTTATAAGTTGTATTATTAAATTTCTCACCTGCTTCAGCTTGTGTCTTTCCGTTACTTCTGCATTGTACCGCCTTCTACAATTCCATTTAACTACATACTATACAATGTTTCAAGCAAACTACACCCACCTCTTATATATATATATATATATATATATACACTAGACTACCGTAGCATTATATATATATATTTAAGCAGCCATTATTGAGCAGCACGGAGTGTTTCTGCTTAATCGTCTTTTTTTATAATTTCTCCATTTTTCGTATGATCGTTCTAATATTTCAGTCGAATTTGTGTAAAAAAGTTCAATAGTCGCTTTCGTCCATCTGCTGTTTTTGCAAGTACTTTCAACTGAATATATACATACATAGAACTTTATGCTGTTCTAACAATGTCTATCTATATTACTAAATACAATATATATATATATATATATATATATATATATATATATATATATATATATATATATATACACGCATAAATATAAATACATACATATTGTTGAACGTTTACGAAGCCGATGCATGTGTTAGAGTAGTGACACAGATGTGACTGCCAAAGCTCACTCCGAACTTTTACGATTGATGTATCGTTCATCGCTGACAAAAGAGCATCGCGAATGATGGTGACTATGTAGAAAAATAAATTCTGATGTACAAAACATCGCTTATTTAAATGGTATCACTCCCGTTTTCGTAGTTCTTCAACATTTTAATATTTGATTTACAAAGTAATTCTTTCTTACTTTTGAAATGAGCTTCGCATACACACACAATCACACACACATACATATGTATATAAACATTCTTAATGATGCTGGCCTTAACAGAGCAGAGAGGGAGAAATAACAAAATACCAATGACTTATGTACAATATAATAAGAAACTGGACTCTTAAGAAGGTATCAATCATACCTGTCATTATAGGAGCAATCGGGCTAATGAAAAAGAATTTAAAAAACTATCTGACGAATATACCAGGTGAACCAAGTGCAAGAAAAATGCAAACAATGGCAATTAAAGGGACGATTAGAATCTCTAAAAGATATCTCGATGAGCATTAAACTAACGGGATAATGCTTAGCATTCGGTAGAATGCCCTATCCCCAGAAAAACAAAGTGATAAGAAAATTAAAACAAAAAATAAGATGAGGAGTGAAAGTTACATAGAACTTTATTATACATCAGATTAATAAGGAGGTAATTGGAGAAAAAGAAAAAAATACTTTTTATGCCATGTCATTTCGAAGCTAAATGCTTCCCCTCAGAAGAGATAAGCCAGCATTATACAGACATAAAGATATAAAAATAAAAATTGTCTTAAGAATATTTAGATTAGAAATGAAAACAACATATATAAATATATAATATACTAGCAAAAGTACCCTTCGTTGACTGGGTCTAAAAAGAACCTTCAAAAAATGGTCTCTGATTTATATAACAATATAAATAACTTTTCAGTTCTTTTAAACTGATATTTATTTTCTACATACATTTGTATCTTGTATTCGTTTTCGTGTTATAGATGGACAGGTAGACAGACACACGGACGTTAAGCTTTATTACCTCGTTCTATAGATGTACAGACAGACACAAACAAACAAATCTGGCATTGCTCGGATCAACTTTGTGCGGGTTTATTATGTAGATATGTATATAAAGGACCCATATAAGTATATCGATGCCTCCGTTCAGTCTTGAAACCAAAGGACAGCTGCAATTCTGAGGCTAGGATAGAGCAATGACCATTCACACTTCTCCTAAATCTGAGTTGTTTGAGTCTGGTAGCAACTATAGATGAATAGGAAAATTTTAAAGATGAAAAGAAAAATATTTAAAATTAAAAGCATATATATATATATATATATATATATACATATATATATATAAAATATAATATATATATATATATAAATATAAAAAATATAAATATAATATATACATATATAATATATATATATAAATATATAATATATATATATAAATATATAGAATATATATATAAACTATATATATATAATATATAATATATATATAAATATATGAAATATATATATATATAAATATATACAGATAGAAATTTTAAAATGAAAAAAATATATATATATCAATCACTAACTATTATTATAAATGCAAAGAATATATATATATATATATATATATATATATCATTAACTATTATTATAAATGCATATATATCACTAAATATTATTATAATGCATATATATCATTAAATATTATTATAAATGCATATAATTAAATATTATTATAAATGCATATATATATATAACAAAATATTATAATAAATGCATATATATATAACTAATTATTATTATAAATGCATATATATATCACTAAATATAATTATATATGCATATATATCACTAAATATTATTATAAATGCAGATGTCTATAAATACAAATTCTTATGAATGCATATATATCACTAAATATTATTATAAATGCATATATATATCAGAAAATATTATTAAAATGCATATATATATATCACTAAATATTATTATAAATGCATATATATCATTAAATATTATTATAAATGCATATATATAAAAATATTATAAATGCATATATATATCACTAAATATTATAAATGCACATGTATATGTCAGTAAATATTATTATATGTGCATATATATCACTAAATATTATTATAAATGCATATATGTATTACTAAATATTATTATAAATGCACATATATATGTCAGTAAATATTATTATATGTGCATATATATCACAAAATATTATTATAAATCCATATATGTATCACTAAATATAATTATAAATCCATACATATATATATCACTAAATATAATTATAAATGCATATATATATAATTAAATATTATTATAAATGCATATATATATATATATATAATAAATATTATTATAAATGCATATAGATATATCACTAACTATTATTAGAAATGTATATATATATCACTTACCATTATTATAAATGCATATATATTTTACTAAATATTATTATAAATGCACATATATCTCATTAACAATTATTATAAATGCATATAATGTAACAATATATTATTATAAATGCGTATATATCAGTAAATATTGTTATAAACACATACATAGATATCACTAAATATTATTATATATCAATATATATCACTAAATATTATTATAAATGCATATATGTATCACAAAAAATATTATCAATGCATATATATTCCTAAATATTATTATAAATACATCTATATCTCACTAAATATTATTATAAATGCATATATACCACTAAATATTATAATAAATGCATATATATATATCTCACTAAATATTTTTATAAATGTAAATAGATATTAATTAACATTATTATAAATGCATATATATCACTAAATATTATTATAATACATATATAACATTAAATATTCTTATAAATTCATAAATATATAATGAAATATTATTATAAATGCATATATATAACATTATTTTATTATAAATGCATATATATATCACTAAATATTATTATATATGCATATATGTATCACTACAAATTATTATAAATGCATATATATGTAACTAAATATTATATTTAATGCATATATATATATCACTAAATATTATTATAAATGCGCATATATATCAACAAATATTATTGATACATGCATATATATATCACATATTATTATAAATGCAATTATATATCGCTAAATATTATTATAATGCATATATATCATTAAATATTATTATAAATACACATATATATCAGCAAATATTATAATACATGCATATATATATCACAACATCTTATTATAAATGTATATATATATATCACTAAATATTATTATAATGCATATATATCATTAAATATTATTATAAATGCATATATATGTATAATTAAATATTATTATAAATGCACATATATATGTCAGTAAATCTTATTATATGTGCATATATATCACTGAATATTATTATAAATTCATATATGTATCACTAAATATAATTATGAATGCATATATATCACTATATATTATTATAAATCCATATATATGCCATAAAATATTATTATAAAAGCATATATGTATCTCACTCAATATATAATAAGCGCATAAACATATTAATAAAAATTATTATAAATGAATATATATATATCACTAAATATCATTATAAACGCGTATATATATTGCTAAATATTATTATAAATGCATATATATATGTCTCACTAAATATATTATAAATGCATATATATATTATTAAATATTATTATAAACGCCTATATATATCACTAAATATTATTATATATGCATATATATATCACAAAATATTTTTATAAATACATATATATACTACTAAAATTATTATAAATGCATATATATATGACTAAAAATTATTATAAATGCATATATATACGACTAAATATTATTATGAATGCATATATATATATTAGTAAATATTATTATAAATTTATATATATATATCACTAAATATTATTATAAATGCATATATATATATCACTAAATATTATAAATCCATATATATATCACTAAATATTGAATATACATATAAATATTAGTTAATATTATTATAAATTCATAGATATATCATTACATATTATTATAAATGCATATATATATCACTGAATATTATTATAAATGCATATATGTATCACAAAAAATTATTATAAATTAATATATATATATCACTGAATATTATTATAAATGCATATATGTATCACAAAAAATTATTATAAATTAATATATATATATATCACTTAATATTATTACAAATGCATATATATCACTAAATATTATTATAAATGCATATATATATCACTAAATATATTATAGATGCATATATATACTACTAGACTTTATTATAAATGCATATATATATCACAAAATATTATTATAAATTCATAAATATATCACTAAATATAATTATAAATGCATATATATCACTAAATATTATTATAAATGCATATATGTATCACAAAAATTATTATAAATTAATATATATATATATCACAAAATATTATTATAAATGCATGTATATATAACTAATTATTATAAATGCATATATATATATTACTAAATATTATTATGAATGCATATATATATTACTAAATATTATTATAAACGCCTATATATATAAACAATATTATTATAAATGTATATATATATATCCCTAAATATTATTAATGCATATATCACTATATGTTATTATCATAAATGCATATATATCATTAAATATTATTATAAATGCATATATACATATAACTATATTTTATAATAAATTTATATATATATCACTAACTATTATTATAAATGCATATATATCAATAAAAATTATTATAAATGCATATATCTATTACAAAAATTATTAAAAATGAATATAATAAAAACAATAATTTAGTGATATATATCACTAAATACTATTATAAATGCATATATATAATATTTAATATTATTAAAAATGCAAATATATATATTAATAAAAATTATTATGACTGCATATGTATCACTAAATATTATTATAAATACATATATACATATCACTAAATTTTATTACAAATGTATACATATATTATTAAATGTAATTATAAATGCATATATATCACTAAATATTAATGAAATGTATATATATATATATAACTAAATATTATTATAAATTCTTACATATATCACTAAATGTTATTCTAAATGCATATATATCACGAAATATTATTATAAATGCATATATATATATTACTAAAAATTATTATAAATGCATATATATATATTACTAAATATTATTATAAATGCATATATATATATTACTAAATATCATTATAAATGCATACATATATATTTCTAAAATTATTATAATGCGTATAATAATAATAATAATAATAATAATAATAATAATAATAATAATAATAACTTTATGATATATATCACCAAATCTTATCATAAATGCATGTATATATCATTAAATATTATTAAAAATGCATATAAATATTACTAAGAATTATTATAAATGCATATATATCACTAAATTTTATTATAAATACATATATATTACTAAATATTATTATAAATGCATATATATCAATAAATATTATTGAAAATGCATATATATATATATATATATATAGCTAAATATTATTATTAAGTCATAGATATACCACTAAATATTATTATAAATTCATATATATCACTAAATAATGTTATAAATGCATATATATAACTTAATATTATTATAAATGCACACACACACATATATATATATATATATATATATATATATATATATATATATGACTTTATATTATTATAAATGCTTATATATATATCACTTAAAATTATTATAAAATTAATATAAAATAATGGAAACCATTAAAATAAAATATGTACATATTTCTTTTAAATGATTAATCTTAAAAAAAAATCATATATATATATATATATATATCACTAAATATTATTATAATGAATATAGATATATCACTAAATATTATAATTGCATACATACATATCACTAAATATTATGATAAATGCATATACATATATCACTAAATATTAATTTTAATGCATGTATATATTACTAAAAAATTTTATAAATGCATATATCACTTAATATTATTATAAATGCATATATCACCAAATATTATTATAAATGCATATATATATCACTAAAACTATAATATAAAGCTGAATGTGTGTGTATGTGTGTGTGTGTGTGTGTGTGTGTGTGTGTGTGTGTGTGTGTGGATGTATGGTCACGAATAGGCTCCTATATGGTTGACTATTTTAAAAAGCTGATTACATATAATGATTAAAGATGTATCGAGACACAGGAATGGTATGTTTGATCTGGCAGAACGGTGGTTCATTAAAATTTTGGGGTCTGCGTTCGCGCCTGGTCCACAAAGTATGGAAAAAAAAATTAAAAATTAAAAAAAAATGTTTACAAGTGTTTTTGATATAGATGTATATAAGAATACTTTGATAAGTATGTTTTAACTTAAATAGGGATGGTATAATAAATTTGTGGGTTCTGCATAAGCGCCTGGCCTCCATAGAATTGAAATAGGCACAAACTTTAATAATGACTTTTCATATCTATCTACGTAAGTATACTTTGATAATTATGTTTCAATTTGAAGAAATAGGGTATAATAAAATCATGGGGTGTTCGTTCGCGTCTGACCTCCATAGAATGAAAATATGTCACAAAGTTTAACGAGGTTTTTTAATATAGATCCATAGAATATAAGTGTTTCAGTGTGAACAGGTATGGTATAATAAATTATGGAGTTTATCTATTTTCCTTTTACTTTCATAATATTTTGCTTTGGTTTTGATACTTCCAAATTCGACGCTATCTCTTTACAACCCTTCCTTTTCATAACCTATCATACTTTCATAAATCAGAGTCCATTTTCTGTAGGCTGTTTTTGAACCCAGTCAACGACGGGTACTTTTGCTAGTATTAGTATAAATGCATATATATATCACTAAATATTATTATAAATGCATATATATATATATATATATATATATATATATATATATATATATAAACTTAATATTATCATACATGCATATATATCACTAAATATTATTATAAAATTAATATTAAATATTGGAGACCATTAACATAAAATATATACATATTTCCTTTTAATGATTACTCTTTTAAAAAAAGTATCTTTATATAGCAGGCGTCCCGGCGTTGCCCGGTTTTAAGATACGCATAGATATTATATTTTTTATTAATGCAGATTCTTATTTATTAAAAACAGGAATACCTTGGGTATTAAACGTAACGTTAAATACCTAAAATAACGTTAAATACCTAAAAAAAAAAAAATGAAGTAAAAAAAAAAACGGATAGAAACTAAGACATGTGCACGTGAGCATTATGCTTTTATAAACAGTACATTCATATGAGAAAAAAATACTCGAGCTGAGATCGAAACTGAAATTTTAAGAAAGTAAGTCACGTACAATAATCATTAGACCAGCTTGCTTCGATCTTTAAACCGTGTTTTCAAACTTACTTATTTATTACATTTCTTACAAATATAAGGAAGCTGTCATGTTTCACGACCGCGCATGCGCAGTCGTGAAACAGCAAACATAAAAACCCGATGACGCCTATGTACCAAATTTTCAATTTTGACCCCTTAGTAGGCGTTTTTCCGGATGAAACGGTTATAAAGTTTTCCACATGTCTGATTATCCTATATACCAAATTTCAAGTTTGTAGATAAAAAATTATTTGAGTATATAGGTTAAGAAGTGCCCTCACACACATCTTTACTTTTATAGATATACTAGACTAGATTACGGTAATCCGTCACTCTTTAGTTCATCCCTTAATTAGCGATTACGTATTTAATTTTTAATTAAGAACCTATCTTATTTAGATAAGTTCATAAACTCGTTTGGACACATTTACTGATACAGTTTATCGAAACAACTTACTTGGATATGTTTATAATTGCGGGAATTCAGGAAGAGTATTTTTACCTTTTGTTTCTGCAACATCGAAACATATCTATAATAATTCCAAGTACCCGTCGTTTGGTCTGTCAAATTTTTATCGCATTTTGTCAGCTTGTCACAGTAAAATTTATTTATCGAGAGGTGGTACATATGCAAGCCTTCTTGCAATGACACGTTCCTGTGATGTCACGTGTGAGCACTGAAACAATCTTGCCGTTTCCTTCCGGACTTGATGTCAGCCGTACACTACGTGTTCAGCGACCATTGCTGATAAGTTATCACTCTACTATTCGAGTAAGTTTTGAATCTGCATAAAAATCATGGACAATGAATACCATGGGCTACGATTATTGAATCAAAATGAAGATGCGTATCCATAGAAGGCGGAAACGTGTATACGAAGTAACACTTTATTTTCTGTGTTAACTTTTGTTTTTGCAATGGAGAGTTCGTATGTAATTGAACGCAAGTTTCCCGAGAAAATAGCCCATAGAATGTCATTAACCCCCAAGACGAATAAAAGATAACATAGATAGATATCTGCATTTAAACATGGAACTGACATTTGCCAAATTGTTCTTGCTTTCAGAATTCCCCAACTTCAATTTTCATTTTTCACCTCGCCCAGGGCTCAACAAACTCAACCGTTTTACATGTAAATGCATCTGTCATTTATTGAGTGATACACCCCCTCTCTTTGTTTTGCATTTCTGCTACGTGGTTCTTCTACTTTTACACCCAGTGGACAAAATATTTTTTCCTACCCACATAAAGACAAAAAACAAACAAAAAAAACCCTAATAACTTTAGGATACGTCCATTTAATCAATGCCGGTGATATTAAAAAATACTTTGTCACACTTAAGAGTGACAGAACGATGGATATACTCTTTAAGATTTAAACGTAACAGAGCAAAGAAAATGCTATTTCAAATTAAGCATGACAGACAAATGAAAATGCTATTTGAAATTTACGCGTAACAGACTGAGAAAAATGCTATTTCAAATTTGATTGTCACAGACTAATGAAAATGCTATTTCAAATTTGATCGTGACACACTCACGAAAAAGCTATTTCAAATTTGATCACAATAGACTAATGAAAATGCTATTTCAAATTTGATCACGACAGCCTAGTGAAAATGACATTTCAAATTTGATCACAACAGACTAATGAAAATGACATTTCAAATTTGATCACAACAGACTAGTGAAAATGACATTTCAAATTTGATCACAACAGCCTGACGGAAATGCTATTTACAATGTAAATATGATAGACTAACGGAAGTGCTATTTGAAACTTAAAGGTAACAGACATATCAAAATTCCATTTCAAATGTAAGTGTGAAAAATAACTGAAAATGCTACCAACATGTGGCAGACAGAAGGACGTGTATAGCAGGGCGCCCAGCGTTGCCCGTTCGTAAATTGATATTTCAATTCATGCAGATTTCGTATTTATTATTATGTAATCAATTATCTGTTGATTATTATATTGTACCCAATATACAGTAATGAGATCAAAAGTAAAACAAATATGACCTTAGTACAATCAGCTAGAATCGAAAGTAAAACACTAAGTGCTTCAGTCTTAGTCGTTACCGATTGAGCTATCGTCAGACGGATAAGAAATATGTAAAAATGAACCAACTTATACGTATAAACGTATATTTGCTCATGCATATAAGAGCACTCAAGTCAACTTACACATGTTAAGTTTATTATATTTTTTTTATTTCAGCAGCTATGTTTACCGACTAAAATGCCATAAAATAATGATTTACAAAAAATGCAATCATTTGAATTGCCTCGCGTCTCAAGGGAGATGTATTTTAAAAAATGGAAACAGACAAACATAGTGAGTTTTGTAAATTAGATTATCTTGATGTTTCGATGCGTCTAAAATTAGATGCATCCATTTAATCTGCTCCTTTCGAGAAAAAAGAAATATTATTTTGAACTGAAGGTTGCTGGCAGAATGACAGAGGGATACACCGACCAACGAACGGATTCAATCATAAAGGTCCCACCTGCAAAAACAAAACAGAAGAGAAAAAATGGTTACGAGATTTTTTGCGACGTTCAAGTTGTGAAGAATAGAAAGTGACAACACCTTTACTGACGACAAGAGTTTTTCACTGTGCATGATGGGAAGAATGGCATGATAAAAAACAAACAGAAAAAACAAAAACAACAACAAAAACGAAACAAAAAAATAGTGAACAAAAAAGAATTGCGAAAGAAAGTTTCAAAATGGTCGACAATCACTCCGGATTGTCTTTATTATTTTTTCAGATCAGGCCCAGGGCACACGTTCTCTCCGCGTGATAACTAGTCTCTTCATCTATCTATCTATCTATCTATCTATCTATCTATCTATCTATCTATCTATCTCTCTCTCTCTCTCTCTCTCTCTATATATATATATATATATATATATATATATATATATATATATATATATTCGTCCATCGCTTGCGAAGATGACCGTGATCATGCAATTGTTCTGTAGGTTCGAAGATGGCTTGTTAGACCGATTCAAGCTCGAAAATATTTCCTGCATGTTGGACACTGGTGGGATTATTCTGTATCAGAGATGTTGATTGTTGTGTCTTTTCTAATGTTATGTTTTCTCTTGCATTCTTCATTTCGTGCGGATTCAGGAATGGAATTCCAAAGTCTAGCGGTTCTGGGGAAGAAACTATTGGAGTAGAAGGCTCTCTTACATCTAGGGATCTCTACTGTGAAGGGGTGCTTAGCTGCTTGTCGGGTTTGTCGAGGGTACTTACGTCGAGGATGTACAAGTGCTTGGAGTTCGTCGGAACATTCACCATTAAAGTACTTGTAGAACAGGCAGAGGGATGAAACATTTCGTGGAAGGGACAAAGGCTGAAACTTAGATGATAGTTCAGGATCTATCAAGTTGGCGACTCTCTTTTGAACCTTGTCTAGGACCGAGAGACTAGTAGCAGATGCACTAGCCTAAATATGACAACAATACTCCATACATGGGCGAATGATGGCCTTACAGAGGTACAATGTACTCTCGGTCGTTAGTAGCTTTCTAGCACGGTAGAGAGAACCTACCTTCTTCGCAGCGGTCCTGGCAATGTTCTCAATGTAATTGTTCCAACTCATGTTTCCTGTGAGCATTAGGCCCAGGAGTTTAAAAGATGTACTTTTGATAAAGAGTATTTGGCCATTGTTATTGGTGGTAGAGAAGGTTTATTGTAATTATTGAAGGAAACAAGTTTAGTCTTGGCAGCATTGAATGTGACAATCCATTTTTGTCCCCATTCCAATACAAATTGGAGGTTATCCTCTAGTGTTTCTCCCATTTCCTTAGATATGTGTTCATTTGATTTCCTGTCGTGTCTGTTATAGAGCGTGGTGTCACTGCATATATACCCATCTCAGAAACAATTTTGTCAGGGAGGTCATTTATGAATATTAGGAATAATAAAGGGCCAAGGATAGACCCATGAGGCACTCCCGCATTTATATCATATTGTTTAGATGTACGACTGTCGAGGACAACCTGGATTTTTCTCTTATCTAGGAAGGATTTATGTTAAGTATTCGTCCAGTGATACCGTATGATCTGATTTTCCTGAGAAGACCTTCATCCCATACCCTGTCAAAATCCTTAGATATATCTAGAGCTACCGCTCTAACCCACCCCCTGGTATATCCAGTGAATGGTATAAACGTTCAAAGATTACAGTTAAGATGCCTGATGTGGAACGGGCTTGCCTAAATCCATATTATTGGTAGGTCAGAAGTTTAGCATCTGTAAGGCGATGGACTAGAGCTTGGTTATGGACTCAAATAATGAAAATAGTGAAAAGTGGGAGGAGGCTAATGGGGTGATAATTTAATGGGTCAATTCTTCCGCCCGAATTCCTGAAAACTGGTACCACAGAAGCAGTTTCCCAACAGTCAGGAAAGCAAGATTCATTAAGTTATTTGTTGTAAATTTGGAGAGAACTGGACCTACTTCGGCGAAGCACTTTTTTAATAGCACAGCCGGGATGAGATCAGGTCCACATGCTTTTGAAGTGTCAAGATTTTTTATGATAGAACCTGAGAAGGGGTGATTTTCAGATTGTCTAGTGTAGCGTTTGCCCTAAAGGAAAGTCAGGGAGGGGGTTGCTAGCAGGGTACAGTGTGGAGTTTGAGGCAAACCGACTGACAAGCACGTTTGCCTTCTCGGTTACTGAGCAAACAACCCCATGATTGTTGGATAGTGGGGGAAGTTGTTCAGTGCCCATTATTTACTACACTGTTGTAGATTTTCCAGAAATCACAGGTTCCTAATTTCTGTGCTTCGATGCGTTTTTTGGTGGTTTCAGTAAATCTCTCTTAGCTGTCGTTATTTCTTTCTTACATTTACTTCTGGTTTCTATATACGTCTGTCTGTTTGAACTGGACTTATGTCGGTTAAATCTGGGTACGCATGCTGCCTTTGCGCTATGGCAGCTGCACAAGTAGAAGTAAACTATTGGGGAGAGTGGGGCTTGCTATAAAATTTCCGCGTGGGAATATGTGCTTCAATTGCCGTTTTGAACCATTCAGTGGTCTCATTTGCGCACTGTTCAGCAGAAAGAGAAAAAATATTTCCCATGGGGCATCTCTGATGGCTTTTTATAATCTCATTGTTTTGAGCAATGGTTCTTCATTTTTTTCTTTAGAGATTAGGGCGATTTCAACCATTATCACTGCATGATCAACGTTCCCAAGTGGGCTGTGGGCATTCGTTACACAATCATCGGGAACTGTGATCAGAAACAGATCTAGAAGTGATGCGTGTTGTTTTTGCTGGTCTGCGAAACGAGTTGGAAACGTAACCGTCTGTGATAGGGAATGAGATATAGAGAAGCTATGTGTTGTGTTACCAGCTGCATCTGTGTAAGTAGAAAATCCAAGCCAGTTGCTGTCGTGGACATTGAAGACACCAAATACATGCACTTGTGCGCTAGTGTCGAAGGAAAGTGCTGTATCTTTATGTATGACTTTGCTTATTAGAGTGCAGTTCTGGGTCGAGGAAGAGCAGTAGAGAAAGTAAAAGTAGCTAATGTTATGTTGCATGTTAAGTCTAAAGCACATTTACTTTTTCACATTTACTTTAAAAGGGAGACATAGATTGAAGCTCAGTCGAGTACGTAGCATAAGAGTAACGACAGAGCAGAGAAAGATGAAGTAGGGGGAGAAAAGGTCTAAGTCTACTAAATTACAAAGCCGGTTTTGTACTCTGTTGAGGCAAGAAATATACTATTAGGAGCTCCTCCTCTTGATGTGGCAACGGTACTCCATTTTAAGACGTTTTTGACTCTCATACAGGTAGAGGATTGTGTCGAGAATGATACACTTTCAGGAACGGTAAAATGTTTTAACAATTTGTCCAGTGATTTTTGGCAACGGGTCTGAGGTATGTCTTCCATTACAGATCCGGGGTGAAGGTCAAACTCAGAAGTTGGTCAAAGCAGAGTGCCTCCCAAGACAGAAGCTGTTCATTTCGATTGGGGTTAAGTGGGGATATGAACGTTGGTGGTGAAAAGATAGAAGTTTGGTTTTAGATGTAACAGTAACTAGCCATTTTTTTTTTACCTTATTATACTACTAACTTCAAATCAGAGGAGAGAGAGAGAGAGAGAGAGAGAGAGAGAGAGAGAGAGAGAGAGAGAGAGAGAGAGAGAATCAGAAAGATCTTGATCATTGCTTGCCTTTGGAAATGTTGCCGTATCGTCTGCATAGATGTCGACAAATGATCGTAGAACATGATTTGGTATATCGTTGATAAAGATCAGGAAGAGACTTGGACCCAAGATGGATTCCTGGAGCACGCCAGCGCTAATGCTGAGTTTCGGATTTCTGCTCATCAATGGTTATATTAATAAATCTATAGGAGAGAAAGTATTTGATGATTGAAAAGACATATTCCGTAGCTGGAGATCTTGTGAAGTGGGTCTTTATGTAAAATTCTATCCCATGCTTTAGAAATATTAAGAGCCATTGTTCTAGAAACGAGGTGACTGATCCTGTGTGATATTAACGTCAGCACCACATCAGCTTTTGATCTTTTGATATGCATATGTATATGTATGTATATATGTGTATACACGACATAATCACGTTGAGACCGGTTCTCGTCGGATCACCGAAGTTAAGCAATGATTAGCTTGGCCTGTACCAGATGGGTGACCATTTGTAAATAGCTGTATGTACTCTCCGCTTATCACGGCATTGTTTCCACTGGTCATGAAATTTCTAGTTGCCACTGGAATTTTACATTCCGGACTCAGCAGAATCGTATATATATATATATATATATATATATATATATATATATATATATATATATACGAGAGCCGTTCCAAAAATAAGCCTTCTATATTTTAACTCAAAAACTAAGACGTTGAAGAGCTACGAAGTCGGAAATGGTACCATTAAAATTAGTTTTTATGCTTTAGAATGTATTATTCTACATGCCATTCCCAATGCACTTTTGCCAGACTCTTTTGATGCATATGTTCAATAATACCGGAGCGTGCGTTGTCACTCACATCTATGTTGCTATTCTAAAATCGATGAACCCATCTCCTAACTGTGATGACATCAACTACATAGGCTTTATAAATTAAATTAAAAATTAATATATTTTCATTTTTAAGTTAATATTTGAGTTCATATGCCTCCTAAACCCTTTCAAAATACCCCAAAGAAACTAAAATTTGATGAATATTTATTAATTAATGTTTAATGCATTTTATACAAATTCACAAATATGTTTAATATCTTATTGGCTTCATGCATAAAACTAAATAAACTAAACATAGTCCACATTCCATACCAATATGCCTAGTGGTGATGTCTTTATGAATAATGATAGGTTTTATTGTGAATAGCAGTACATAAGCATATAAACATGTAACTTTATTGATAAAAATAGACATTATATATATATATATTAATAATCAATAAAATAAGTTAAATTTCAGTACCCATGTCTTTATTCAACTTTCAAAATTTAAATACTTAACAGATCCTGTCGTCAAAAAACGATAATATATATATGTATATGTACACACACACACACACACACACACACACACACACACACACACACACACACACACACACACACACACACATATATATATATTTATCGATAAAACTATATCTTTATATATATGCATATATATATATATGCATATATATATGCATATATATATATATATATATATATATATATATATATATATATATATATATATATATATAAAGGTTTTAAAATATATAGGACAATCAAGCTATACAGAATTTTAAAACCTCGGAAGGATTCACCAATCTATTGCAATGTTGCTCGTATTTCTCATATCGTACTGGCTTTACTAATCAGCTAATCAGATTCTTCGTTATTCACACAATCATTAATCATAGCCAATAGACGCGCGTTTTTTTAGCAAGGGATACAGTTACCTCTAATCCACCTGTTTTTGTTCTTTACAATAAATTAGTGTGAATAAAAAAGAATCTAATGGCTAACTACAACCCCAGTACCACGTAAACATACAAAAACACGAAGCAACATCGATTCCATGCAATAGCCTGACGAATCCTCAGGAAGATTAACCGCAGAAAATTCTGAGTAGGATAATTGCCATACATATTTTCAAAACTTACTACCTAACTTACATATCGAGCACTGTTGAAGTAAATGCTGTAAATAGATACGTAAAATTTTATATAGATACATAATATATATATATATATATATATTATTTTTCAGTTCCTCACTTGATTTTGTTCTTCCGATGACATGTTCCATTCAAAAATAGTATTATCTATTTCGAAGAAATTAAAAAGGGCATTATTATTCATGAACGACATTTTTACTCGGTTAATGTCAACATTGCATCGATAATACAATCCGCTACAATACAATCATTGCTATATTAACTTCGCTTTTCTTTTCTTCGTTTATCGATTAAAATGTTCTATTCAATCCGATAGAAGTCATACTCTGTCCACATCTCATCATTGAGGATTAAATGCAGTTGAAGATATTATCTACACTACACGCATACCTAACGTTATAAATAAAAATTTATATATATTTATGTGCGTGTATATGTGTGCAGATGTGTGTGATTTTATGTATGTGTGTGTGCGAGTGGATGTCTGAGTGTTTGCGTGTATAAATGAATCGGCGAATTGCTCTGATTATCTATCTATTTTATTGCTTACACATATATGCATACATATTCATACATGTATATATATATGTATGAATGTATGTACGTATATTTTGTATATATCTGTTTCGGTTCACACACACAGGCACGCGCGCGCACACATAAATTTATATATATTTATATATAATTATTTACTGTAATAATTATTAAATAACTTTCGGGAATCATCAGTGCAGAGTATCACGATTAACACCAATCGAGAAATTCGAACCCGGCAACGAAGCCATCTCTAACTTCATTAGCAAGGGTCAAATTCATTCGGCCACCGTTAACCACGAGAAATATTAAAATTTAAACATTTATTTTTAAAATGTTTTTAACGTCTGTCAGAATGATCTAATCATTATATGATAATCTGCGCATAAGAGCTAAATTGACCGACTTTATTTCAACTGTAACGTGCTTAACGATAAGAAACGAGTTTCTGATATATATATATATATATATATATATATATATATATATATATATATATATATATATATATGCTAGCAAAAGTACCCGTCGTTGACTGGGTTCAAAAACAGCCTACAGAAAATGGACTCTGATTTATTAAAGTATGATAAGTTATGAAAAGGAAGGGTTGTAAAGAGATTGCTTCGAATTCGGGGATATCAAAACCAAGGCAAAATATGATGAAAGTAAAAATAAAATAGATACATCCCATAATTTATTATACCATACCTGTTCACACTGAAACACTTATCACAATATTCTGTGGATCTATATTAAAAAACCTTGTTAAACTTTGTGACATATTTCCATTCTATGGAGGTCAGGCGCGAACGAACACCCCATAATTTTATTATACCCTATTTCTTCAAACTGAAACATAATTATCAAAGTATACTTACGTAGATAGATATGAAAAGTCATTATTAAAGTTTGTGCCTATTTCCATTCTATGGAGGCCAGGCGCGAACGCTGACACCACAATTTTATTATACCATCCCTATTTAAGTTAAAATATACTTATCAAAGTATTCTTATGTACATCTATATCAAAAAACACTTGTAAACGTTTTTTTTTAAATTTTTAACTTTTTTATTTCCATACTTTGTTGACCAGGTGCGAACGCAGACCCCACAATTTTAATGAACCACCGTTCTGCAGGATCAAATATACCCATTCCTGTGTCTCGATACATTTATCATTATATGTAATCAGCTTTTTAAAATAGTCAACCATATAGGAGCCTATTCGTGACCACACACACACACCCACACACATACACCCCCCCCCCCACACATATATATATAAAGCTGAATGTATGTGTGTGTATGTGTGTGTGTATGTGTGTGTGTGTGTGAATCTCAGTTTAGGAATGTACTTAATAATGCCAATCTACTTACAATGTAACTCAATGATGACAAAACTATCTAAAACCTGTGTGCAAAAATAGTTCATACAATTTTGATCGGCCTTTTTAATATTTTCTTCGACAAATGGCGACTTTGAATGATCTGAATATTCAACATTATTTGTGTCTGAATGACCTCGTTTAAAATCAGCATAGTACGCGTTAACCGCTGCTTTCGACAGAAGAGACTAATTAGTACAATGCTGAGTGGTGATAGATATATATGTACAAATATAATAAATATTCGAGGATGGTAGAGGGAGCCCACCTTACTTATCAATATCTATGTATCTATAAAAGTGAGAATGTGTGTGTGGGAGGATAATTCTCAACATATACTTAAGAAATTTTGATCTACAGACTTGAAATTCCATATATAGGGTATCCAGGCACGTGGAAAACTTTTTAGTCGGTTTTCATCCGAAAAAAATGACTGTTAATTAAAATTGAGAAATTGGTACGTGGAGGTCATCTGATTTCATCTTTTTGCTGTTTCACGAATGCGCATGTGCGAATCGTTTACACGACAAAGTCATTATGCTAAGAATAAGTATTTTTGAAAACACTTTACAAAGACCATGTCAAGCTGGCCTAATGGTTATCGTACTTGACTCACTGTCCCTAAGTTTTGGTTTCGATCTCAGCTCGATTATGTTTTTACTTATAAAAATGAACTGTTTAGAAAGAACATAATATTCCCATGCACATGTGTAACCCAACCACCTGTGATGGTCAAAATTACACCAGTAATGGTTAAAATAGAACTTAATTAGAGCTTTTTATTATGTGAACAATCTCGAGCAACACCTGGGTGTCTTGCTGATTCAATTTGTTTGATTGGTGACGCAAAAAAAAAAAAAAAGGAAAAAGAACTTCAGCTGAGCTAATTAGGGATTGATAATAATATTTAATAATAATATTGTTTTGTGATTAAACCAGTGCATGGCGTATGGTAATATCCAAGATTGTTTTTTCTAAACTTTTTGGCCGTGCAGATGTGAGCCCGACGTCAAGGTTTCAGAGTTTGCCGGTGCGAGAAACTTACTTAATTACTATGCACAAGTGACTTCACCAACTTAGTCAATCAGGGCGAATTCAATTTTGACGCTATGAAGATGGATTGGCTGAATGAAACACCAGGCCTCGTGCAAAGTCACCTGTTACCTTACTATAAGAGGATCTGGGGAACGTAATTTTGGCAATTGAGTAGAAGAGTTGAATTGAGTTGAGTCTGACGCCCCTCTACCCACTGACCAAAATAGAGAGAAAGGAAGGAAAAGAGAGAAAACAATCGGTTGTCGCAGAAAGTTTTTTCTTTCTCTGAGCTAAATGTTCACCCCTGCTGCGGTGTTGAAAAAGAAATAAAAAGAAAATAAAAATTTCATATCTGTAAAATAGCAAATATTGTAATCAAGGGTTTATTTAAAAATTAATTTTTTATAGAAACAAGAATTACGACTGGAGTTATTTTATTCGTTGCCTACGGAATTCGTGACTCAAATAACAAACGAGTGTAATGTATTTGAGTTGATTTCTTTCAGGAGACAGCAAGCAGGAAAGGGAGCAGCAAAACTGTGTCTAGCAGCACTCATATTTCCCATGAGATTTTAAGTTGTTTCCTTTGTTTTTTCTCTCCGATATTTTTTATAAATTTTTTTAATTATTTCTTATTTTGCTCTTTTTTTCTACGGACCAGTAGTGAAGTAAGGAATAACAAGAATTGCACATCAAACCCCGTCATCGTATAGGCGATCAAGACCATGCTACTAAACTTTCTTGGATTTTCCGAAATCAGAACCATCTAGGACTACACTTATGTACTCAGGAGCCCTTCATTCAGTCTTTACCTCATTATAATTGGTGCTTTCATGACCAGGATATGAACTTGAAAACTCCATAACGGGGTGTTCACCTGTCATATTTGCATACCGTTTGACTGGGATACGTTACATCATTATTCGCCTCCTTAGCTCATTCAGCTTCTAAAGGAAATGGTTGTTTAACCCGTCCATACGTTTCTCGCTCGTCACTGACCTATCCTTAGTCAGACTCGTAGCTTCTTAATCGCTGACAAACAACGTCCAGCAATACCTCATCACTTAGCAACGTCAACAAGTTTGTACAGGGTATTCATTCGACTATCAGTTCGCCTGCAAAACAATTAAAGTTCATACAACATGTACTAATCAAGCAAAAGTTCTTATAAATAAAGGGTCATATATGTATCTTTGTCTTGTTCATTATTAAAGCAAAAATTCAGTTCTAATCAAGGGCGTTTACTCGCCTTCTACGTCGCTTTTTTCACATTATCCCCTTGGAGTATTGCCTTATCTGATCTGGAGTTAAACGTTTAGTTTAATAATAGTTCGTTAAAAAGTTTCTACAATACAATTATTCAGTACATGCATTGTAAAATCAGAATAGCGTCAATACCGGCGGTTTCTTTTTCTCTAAAGATCGGTGTAAATTATCTTTTTTTTTTTTTACACAGTGATCACCACTTATCAAGGCCCGGAAGCCACTCAGGGATAAGGGTTATTGCAAGTACATTACGTTAGTGTGGAGATTTGATGAAGTGTTTTACATTAGGAATTTGTTAACATTGGACTTGAAGACATCCAAGTTGTAGTCCGGTGGGAAGCAGGCAGATGGAACAGAGTTTCACAGGCGTGCAGTTCTAAGAAAGAAGCCCCGCCCATGGAATCCGCGTTTTGATTTAGGCACAGATACAGAGTGGGGGAAATTTTTCACAGTGGACCCAGCTAGACGGGTGTTTTTCGTGAAAGATTGGCGAGAGGGGACCAGAGATTAGAGTTCAGACAAGCACCTGCAATGGAAATAACGATAAAACAAGGATAGGCTCGCAACGTCTCTTCTGTGGGAGAGAGGTTGCAGGGTAGAGAAAAGGGCATCCCCCACTAAGCCACGAAGTCTATTTTGTACTCTGTCAAGGCAGGATAGGCTGTTTTTAGCAGCTCCTGCCCAGATATGGCAACAGTATTCCATCTCTATATCCTTGTGTAAAAATCCCTTTTCTTTTACAGCTATTTATTTTCAAGTTCAGAAATATTTCTATTCCTCAGTTTAAATGCCTTCAAATTCTTTTTAACATTTTAGTTTCAATCTTCAAAAGTATAACTTCCTACATATCTCAACTTTTTTTTTTAAAAACAGTTATCGAGTTTAATGACCGTCTATTCGTCAGTTTAAATGCTTACAAGTTATTATCAAGCATAAATTTTACTAATTCTCGCCCCTGCTCTTTCAACCATTCGCCCCTCCCCTCCAGTATCAATATCCCCATCCTTGGATTGGATCGGTCGCGGTTCTCCGAGCCTTGCCATTTGGGGAATCGTGTGGCATCATGTCATCCCACTTTTTCATCCCCAGTCGGTTCTGTTTTCCTACGAGACGGGAGTTTCCTATCCGATCCAGGTCGGCACCTTCCGACAGATTGGTGACCTCCCACAACATATTCGATCACTATTCTGGGCCAAATCCAGAGCCTCCAGTAATTTAACCGGGCTGCCCTTAAAGAAATCTGCCGGGATGTCTCGGTCCACCAACGCCTCTCCAAGCACATCCGCCAACAAGGACTTACCGCACTGTCAGGAAAGGCCCTCATAGCCAAACCTGAAATCCGCTCCACCAGTGCCGTTATCTCCTTCTTTGGTTTTTGTCTGAGTCTGAACAGCTCCATCATGGCATCGACGGCGGTCCGCTCACTGGAATATTTCTTC
Source organism: Euprymna scolopes (assembly GCF_053919585.1). Classification (NCBI taxonomy): domain Eukaryota; kingdom Metazoa; phylum Mollusca; class Cephalopoda; order Sepiida; family Sepiolidae; genus Euprymna; species Euprymna scolopes. The sequence goes on from NC_136492.1 coordinate 31,144,371, forward strand.
ACAAGTGCCAATCACAGCTGCCTCCATGTCAGTCGGGGATTTTCTTTAAACTGCCGCCGAATAAAACGTGACACTGGTCACCCCGCGGCCTATTAGGCTAGCAGGATCATCACTGCATCCTGCAATCCAAACACCACTTTCCTTTTCGTCACTGCTTATAACCAGTCATCTGGATCGCCCTGGATCGCACTTAAATCCGGGAATTTTTAGATTTTCTAAGAGGGTTCGAAAGACCTCCGACAACTTTAGTTACCCTAATTCATCGTCCACCCTCTCCTCGATTCGTTTTTTGATCCTATTTATCCACTCTATCCAGCAGATCGCCGCTCTCCGTGTCCACCCCGCTATTAAACACCCCGATTTATTCTCTTCTGACCCACCCATTTTCTTTTCTCTTATTTAATCACAACAAAACAACAATAACAAAAAATATCACTTGTAAATTTCAACTTTTTACTCGTGTCAACAGTAAAACGTTAACTATTCTTCAGCAACCACTTCAAAATGTGACTCGTTAATCGGCAATTCCACAAAACGTTAACTATTCTTCACCCTAAAACATAACTCCTTACAATCGATAGCCTCTCTTTTAAATTAATTACTCATTCTCTCTTAATTCAGCCTCATTATTTTTGTTATTGCTTAACACATCTCGAGCTTAAATTGAATTACGAACACCAAATTTAATTCTTTAAGACACTATTGATATCATTCGACAGTTTAAAGACATCAAATATTCTTCACCACAAAATACGATTCGTGTAATTTAACAAAACGTTAACTATTTTTCACCCTAAAATATGACACCTGTCAATCGATAGTCATATATATATATTTTTACAAAAAAAAAAAAAAATTAACTATTCTTCACCTTAAAATATGACACCTGTCAATCGATAGTCATATATATATATTTTTACAAAAAAAAAAAAAAAAATAACTATTCTTCACCTTAAAATATGACACCTGGCAATCGATAGCCTTTTTTTTCAATTAATTATTCAATCTCTCTCAATTCATTATTATTTTCCTTCAAGGGTCCACACCGACGACAATAGCTCAAGCCAAAAGAGAAAATTAACTCACCGCCACTAAAGGTTGGCACATCAATATCAATTAAACATGTTTTCTTTATATATATATATATATATATATATATATATATATATATATATATATATATATATATATATATATATATATCTGCGCACGCGCACGCGCGCGTGTGTGTGTTCAAAATAGTAATATGCAACCCTAAAAAATGCTCAATGTTCAAGATAAGGCCATCGATATTTAAAGCGATTTAGACGATGAAACACACACACACACACACACACACACACACACACACACACACACACACACACACACACACACATATATATATATATGTATGTGTGTGTGTGTGTTGCTCTGAAGTTTCATAGCGACAAAGAGCACCGACACTGCCAGAATCATCACAGATCGAGGTAGCAATTATGTCAGCACGCGACAAAATGCGAATGCTTTCATGAAACTCTATCACAACGTGAACCAACTCATGTTCTTGCGGCCTCAAGAAAATCCTGAATGGTAGGTTGAGAACAGAGATAGATAATTCAGGGGCTTGTGGAGACTTTACTTCATGCGAGGTTCGATCAGTGCCGAAAAGTCTCAACTTAGTTAAAACCCTCGGATCTAGCGAGATCTACCTTCTATATCTATATATAGATTCGTACATCACTTTAGCAGAAAAGTTCTTTTTATTTTTTTACAATCAATTTTTGTCTTCGATAAGAATGCCGTAGGCTTTGAGGGTAGCCGATGTTCGACCAGACAGGCAAAGACAAGCAGCGCCTCGACAGTTGCATGCACATCTCTTTCACCTCAAGGATAGGGAAATTCATAGAGAGGCTGGTAACAAATTGGTTGCGTTAGTTTGGCGAATCCAACGGCATCCTCCACCAGACTCAAGACAGATTCCGCACCGACAGGAGCACGAAAGATCATTTGTCTCTCGCAGACGATCAGGTTTAAAAATAAGCCGATGAACAGAACCCTACTCGTCTCATTTCATTGCTCTCGAGCATACAATAAGATGTGGCGGTATGCGATGTTTCAGCGAGGATGATTCGGTAGATCCAGTCGTGACTCACTAACAGACTCACCTGTGTCACCTTTGATGGGCAGAGAAGAAGCAAGGCATTTCACAGTGGGTCGGTGTTTTTTCTACTCCTTTTCCTGTTATGAATAAACGACTTACCCACTTTCACCAAAAATCCGCAAGTTAACCAGTTTGTCGATGTTGTCGCCATATGGTCGCGAAGTGCAACCTATCAGAAACAGAGAAGTTACTAAAACAAAGCCTGAACAATATAGCGGAATGTAGCAACCGGTGAAAGATGGAGATATCCGTGAAAAAGTCGGAATCTTCCTTCTTTATCACCAACACCCACGGTCAGTTGTCAACGCTGCCTTGCACTGAACGGTCTCACTCTATTTTACAACCCGACCCCCCCCCCCCAAATTCCTGAGTGTCACCTTTCACCGATAGTTAACCTTTATACACCATCATGGACGGAAGGCTACAATGAAGTGAGATTATGATAAACGAACGCTGCTATCCACAGGTATATAAGAACAGAATGCGCCACCGTCGAATACATTGCTGCCACCAAGATGCCCTACACCTCTAAATTAACACTGTAAAAGCTAGAGATGAGCCACCACTTCGCGGGCCGAGCGACTTTTCAGCAAATAAAGACCACCTCCTCTGAGGCGATTCTAGCCGAGGCAGATTTGCAATCCATTAAGACCCGAGCAGTCTAACTGAGTAACATAGCGCTCGAAAAATCCACGCCATCAAGTCGCAGATGCGAATGTCAAACAACGAACTTAAATCTAGTTGGCGTGAAAAGGCATGGAAGTCTCCACTCTATTCATCTGGGAGAAATGGAAAGTGATTCCAGATCTTCAAGACGTCTTCTTCCCATCGAACTATAACTCATCTCCAAACAAAAACAACAGAAACAACAATAATATATATATATATATATATATATATATATATATATATATATATATAAAGAGAGAGAGAGAGGGAGAGAGAGAATGATAGTGAGTTATGAAAATATATTTATGGCAATTAAAGTACACGGAGGCTTTTCATTCCTATAAGAAATCGTTTGGTTAAAACGCACGAAATTCTTGGTTTTATATATTTACCTGGTGTTTTGTCTTATTAGATTCATTGTTCCTATTTACTTGGCTCCCCACGAGGGAAGAGTTTGGCACAAGGTTGGTTTTTAATGTGGGGGAAATCCGGCTTCCCGAACAGAGGCAGTCTGGATAGGAACAGCAATAAAAATTGTCTCAGTCTAGAAGGGTTTTCTCCCACTGACCAAGGGCAGAAAAAGTGAAGTGTAGTATCAGAATAGATTCTACACTTTGTTCCTTGCCAAAGTGGTGTTTGTGTGTGTGTGTGTGTTTTATGCGTGTTTTGTGCGTGTTTGTATTGTGTGTATATATATATATATATATATATATATATATATACATATATATAGTGCTCCTCACCTTGAGTTGAGCATATTGAGAAGTGAAAAACGAATTACCATTAGCATATAAGCGACGCTCTTTGTGTAAACAAATCGAGCGGAGGTATTTCGGACGATATCAAAACATCGTTAAACTCACTACTCGTTCAAGCAGCCGCCTATAGCGTAATGGTTAGAAGCCTTGACTGCCGTATAAACGGTCGGGTTTCAATCCTGGCTTGAGGTAGTTGCCTGTCTAGCCGCGCTGATGAGCTGTGAAACAGCGAAACAGTACTGTATGTGGATGACTATGCATATATATATATATATATAATTTATTTAAGAAACAAAATAAAAATAGATCATCTACAGATAAAACTGATTGCTTTTGTCTCCTTTAGTGCGAAGAAATGATCGCAATTTCTTAAAACAAATTCAATTCTTACGCTTTAAAAACCTGGTGAATTCAAACAGACAAAAGCAATAATACGAGCAACTATAGAAACACAATGAAAGAACGTAACGCGTGAAGTGATTGCATACACCTTAAAGAAAACATAATTAAATCAGATATACTCTTCTGGGTTTCATGACAGTTCAATGGTGACGAGTTATCGAACTTTTTTTCTCTACCTAATCAAGGAGAAAAATATGAAATAACTTTGTTTTTGCGCGAGGAAATGGTTTGTATAGAAAGAAAACTTAAGAATTTAATAGTCGACAATAAGTCTGTCAGACATCGTTAAAACATTTTTTTCGAGCCAAAAAGTTGATTGAGGTATGCTATTTACATAACATTTAACCACAATAAATAACGACAATGCAAATATTTATTTGTAGAACCCCGTGTAGGATGACCCCTCAACTTCTTGAGGAGATCGAAACCAAACAGATTGATAGGCTTGCTTTATTTATTGTTGTAGTCCTGGTTAGACACTTTCGTTAATAACATACAAGACACACACAAAAAAAACAAAAACAACAACAAAAAAAAAAACAAACAAACAAAAAACAAACAAACAAAAAACAAAAAACAAACAAAATAAAATGAAAAACTGTTTCTGAATTTTTGAGATGAGGATTGGTTATTTGTAATATTTGGATTCTTCGGATTACTTTTCTCATCTTGAGTGTCATTCTCAAAACGTTTCGGTCGATGTAACCTCTGACCTTCTTCAGGTGTATCTTGTCAAGCTCAGAAATGTCTCTGTTAAACTTGGGAATTTGGACAGTATTTTGAACGTAACCCTATATTTACTTCGTGTGGCCAACATGCTCTCGTTCCGTTAGCAATGACTAGGTACAGGTGCTAAGTAATTCGTTCACCCCACCCTGAAAATTTTTTAATTCCATATTTACTCCAAACAAGGCACAGTGCAACTTTGATGTAAGGGCTTCTAACGGGGCCATAAGTTGCAAGGATACTATGTAGGGAGTTGAGCAGCAAGATGTCTGTTCACATTACTCTTGAACTTCTGCATGTCAACAGAGTTGGGAAAGCAGGACCCAGAAAGGAGTTCCAAAGTCTAACAGTTCTGGGGAAGAAACTATTGGAGTAGAAAATCTTCTTACATCTAGGGATTTCTACTATGTAGAGGTGGAATTTTGCTGCTTGTCGGGTTCGTCGGAGGTATTCACGTCGAGAGGATACAAGGGCTTGTAGTTCGTCGGATCATCCACTGTTAAAATGCTTGTAGAAAGGGATGCAACAGTTCGCCAAAGGGAAAGAGGCTGAGGCTTAAATGACAGTTCAGGACCTATCAGGTTGGCACTCTCTTTTGAACCCTGCCCAAGAGCGAGAAACTAGTAGCAGATGCACCAGAATCCATACATGGGCGAATGATGGCCTTGTAGAGGTAATGGATATTTTCAGGCGTAAGTAACTTTCTAGCACGGCAGAGAGATCCCATCTTCCCCGCAGCGGCCCTGGCAATACTCTCAGTGTATCTGTTCCAACTCATATTCCCTGTAAACGACACAGTTAAAACGTAACAACCACTTACAATTTTTTTTTTTTTACTTTAAAAGAAAAGGCGTAAAATATTTTTTGATACATTTATAGATTAACATCTTCCGTTGAAACACCCGGTGTCTATAAAAAATAATATTGCATGTTTTATTAGGCGTTTACGTATTAACACACTAAAATGCCCCCCAAACAAACACAAACAAAACAAAACAAAAATTAAACAAAGCAAAAAAAAAAAAAAAAAAAAAAGGTATGATTTCGTTTGTAAATTAAAGTAAAATAATCACTATTATCCGGACCATTATAGTGTTTTTTTGGGCAGTTGATATTTTTCCCACTTAAACTAAGTCCGTATGGCTGACTGTTTCAGCTTTACTCATTACAATAATCTCCAAAGTGTTGATATGTCATAAAAACTGACAATGAAATTACACTATTGCATATCACACTTGTGTTCAAGGTGACCTTATCTTTCCCAATATTTTCTTAATTATCTCCCCTTATTTTAAGAGAATATTGCATGACCCTAAATTTGATGAAAATATACAAAATGTGGCTCGTAACAAACTCTAATTACTTACAATATAACAATATATGCGCTGATTGAAAAGCGACATTTTTTTCTTGTCTTGACATAATATAATCTAACAAACAATTTATTTAGACACGGAAAGGCCCTGCAAACCAAATTGAGTTTCATAGTATTTGTTATTTTAATTGTTTGCACTGAATTTTTTTAAAAATTAATTAGAAGTTTCAAATTATTTTATTCTGTAAAAACAATAATTAATAAACAATACGAAATGAAAGTTTTCGCATTGAAATATTCTTTTCTGTTAATGACCAACATCGTTTTTTTTTTCTATTTCTTTTTCTTTTATCTGAGTATTTCTCAATTAACAATGCAATTAGACGCGGAAATATGATTGGATAGAAAACAAAATCGAACAAAATAAGAAAAATAAAGCCCGAACAAACAACGCGACAATGAATTATGATACAATGGCAGAATAATAGATAGTAGGAAGGAGGAGGGCACAGAAAGAAAGGTTTAAAAAAAAGTGAGATAAACTTCGAAGGAGAGGAGAGGTAAAGGACTAAAAGAGGGGAAATGAATGAAGAGAGAAGAAGGAAATAGAAAGTAATATATATATAGATAGATAGATAGATAGAGAGAGAGAGAGAGAGACAGAGAGAGATAGAGACGGAGACAGAGACAGAGAGAAACAGAGAAATGAGGAAATGAGAAGAACATTGAGAAGAAAAGAAAAACGTGGAAAGAGATAGTCTTTGGGCTGAGATCAAAGTGCAGTACAATTTTTGCCATAGGTCACTGAAAGCGAAAGCATTCTAGCCTAAGGCAATATTAATTTTGGTCCAAATACAGAGTGCCCTGTTTGGAGGAGCTGGATATTCCCTACATCAAAAACTGACATTGTGTCTAAATCTGCCTTTGTGGAGAAGCAAGTAAATAGGGACAAAGAGAGAGAGAGAGAGAGAGAGAGACAGAGAGACTAAGAGAGAGAGAGAGAGAGAGAGAGAGAGAGAGAGAAAGAAGAAATATAGAAAAGATGAGAGAGAGAAAGAGGGAGAGAGACGTTGCGTGATTGGCACAGTGAATACCTTCATTGTTTATGGAATCAGCTAAGTTGAATTCAAATCCTATTGAATCAATCGTGATAAATTATCATTGACAAAGATATGTACATGTAATTTCCCCCACGCTAAGTTAAGTAAATTATGTTCAACTAATTATTCACGTTTTTTAATTCCTGACTTTTGTGTGACAGGACGGATATATTACATTTATAAAAATATACAAATAAATACACATCGGTTTTTTTTTTTATAGAAAGGAATCTGAAAAAATAAATCTGAATTTCTTACTGTTTTTGATGTCAACGTTTCTTTTGGCAAACGTTAGTAATTCCAATCATATATCAATGGTAGAATTTGAAAAGGCTTGTAGATACACGGTTTATATTATGGGCAACACTAATCCAAAAGTCATCTTGAAATAAGAGTCCGATACCTAAATTTAATAGATGCGAATAGAGTTACAGAAATTACTGTGCCCGATAAACACAAGAACTAAATCACTAATACAGAGTGAAATACCTGAATGGAAGTGAGATGGACGCCATGTTCTTTATCGACGTGAACCAACCGCCCAACGACTGAAGTCAAAATGAATATTTTTCAACCATGTCGGGCTTTTAACAATATCTCAAGGAGAGATCAAACTGCATCTATGATCTTGGGAATACTCCCTCCTGCTTACATGAAAATCTTCCCTTTCTGAAGTTCTTCTCCCCCCCCTGACCCAGAAGCACAGTCAATGTTCAGTTGGTTAAATTGTCACGGTCAGATGGGCAACAAAACCGACAGAAACATTTGCAAATGTAGAGAGGATATGATGTAACAGTCTTATTTGTCCTCTACTATCCAACAAGAGCAGATTCAAAGATTTTGTCGGGTAAAATATAGCAAGAGACCGTGTAAAACCTAAGAAAAGAGTCAGCATGACTTTATTCGTGCTGGTATTGTTAATGCCACGCCTGTCGAGGATACGTCCTCGATAACCAGTCTGACAGAGTCTGGGCCATGTTGAGTTATAATCTTGCTTCTAGCAAAACGTATACCCTCAAGGCTTTACCTTCGTTGTTGAATGAGTTTTTGATAATGGCATGAAGCGCCCTTATTGGGGACTACCGACAGGGTCCACTCAGTTATTGTTTGTGGGCCAGAGTACACACGTTTTTTGCACGCTGGATTTTCAATTCCTATCAACAGATCATGTGCCACATCTCTCCGCGCATGTCGTATGACCATTAAAAGACACGTGCCAGAAAGAAGAAAAAAAATAAGATAAATACTAATAAACTAATATATACTTATGTATGTACCCGATGAATACAAACTAGCTATTGAGAAATTTCCGAAGAGAAACGGGGAGTCGTTTATTTGTGAAGACAAAATCCTACGCAGAACTGTTACTATAGAAATATCTGTTTGATCCAGGAACGTATGGATCCATAAAAAAGACATCTGTAACACACACTGCGCAAATAAAGACAAACGCTTGACTCAGCGATTGATGACATGGCAGGCGTAATCGGAGATCCCATTGCCTGTGGGATTTTTCGGGTGTTCAAATATAAAAGTAACATGGTTATAAAAGATTCTGCGTTGACTTCAGAGCACTTAACAAAATTACAATGAAATACGCTCGAGCGCTACCAGCTATTAACGACATAACTGATATCTCTGAGATCAGCAAATTACTTTTCTAAACTAGACTGGCAGATTAAACTCTATGAAGATGATAAGGAGAAAAATGCATTTACTTGTCGCTGGGCATTATTTCAGTTTAATGTATATTCGGATTGGCAAACACCGCCGGTGTCTTATAGAGAATTGATATCAATTAAGTTATACGGTTTTATCTGGATATCATTTTGATATTCTCTAATACAAGGAAATAAAAAATGAAGTATATCAATAGCATTTTAGATAGATTGTGGAAGCATTATTTCCGACTGAAATTCTTGATTTTTTAATTCTACGAATGTAGGGTCAATACGTAAACATTATTTAATTTCCTTTCCAGCAAGTTACATATCTGTATATATATATATATATATATATATATATATATATATATATATATATATATATATATATAGTAATTTATAAAATATATATGGCGATTAAGCTACACTGAATATTCTGCGTTTCATCCAACTATAGGATTCGTCAGGCTTATGCGCGAATTCTGTCGTTGCTTCTTGTTTTTATATATGTTGAGGATTTCTAGTCGGCCAATCAGCTTTCTAGTATCCACCGCGCCCCTTCTTACCAGCCAATGGGCATGCATTTTATCAAACAAAGGATCTGTTTTAGAACTAGGTTAGTGGGTTTAGGTGGTCGTTCTCCTTTTTTTTATACATATAAATATACCTATGTGCACACAACAGTGCACATACATATACATATATATATATATACATATATATACATATATGTATGTGATCGTTTATGTATATTCATGTTTATTTAATTTATTTATTTGTTTTTTTTCCTATTGTTATTGTTAGTTTTAAAGCTATTTTGTATCGCTATCCTAGAGTAAGTTTTATTTTGTGAACACAGTTGTTTGCTATTTCCCGCCTACAGTTTAATAGATTTTGAGGTTCTTTAAAGTACAGGATAAAAAATTTTTCATGGAGGCATAATTTACATGGGTCGTCTAAATGTCTGCATGTGGTAGCTTGTCTCATTATTTTCCATTCGACTACCGGCGAATGTCCGCTTTCTTTGAGTTCCCAGTATTTTTTCGCTAGTGTTGTTTTTATACGGTGTTTTTTATTTTTGAATGTGCTTTTGTGGTCATAGTATCGGGTTTTGAAATCTAAGGAAGTCATGCCTATGTAATATTTCTTGTTATTCGGGTTTTCTTTCGAAAATATTGTTGCTTGATAAACTACGCTTTTTGTTAGACATTTATTTTGGACTGGGCAAAGTGTGCGGTGTCTACAATTGCATTTATCTTGTTCGTTATTAGTATTTTTATTTATGGTATGGTTATTCTTGTCCGGGGTTGGTTTGTTGTTGTTATTATTATTATTATTATTATTATTATTATTATTATTATTATTATTATTATTATTATTATTATTTCTGCTAGTGTTGGTTTTATTTCTGTCATGGTGTCTACTTTTTTATTGTTTATTTTGTTGTTGTTTACATTGTTTTCATTTAGTATTTTGTTATTATGTGCCTTAATTATCATCTCTAAATTTTCGCAACAACTGTAAGATAACTTCAAGGTATTTTTATTGAAGATTTTGTGTAAGGGGTTGGTTGCGGGAAAGTGTTTTTCAATAAGATCTAGAAATTTCTTGCCAAGTTTTGTTTTTAACATTTGATTGTATGGGGCCGTAAACCAAATTATAGTTCTTTTTCTTCTGTTTTTAATTTTATTATAGTTGTTGGTGTTTTGTTGCTTATATTTGATATCGATATTTTTGTATCCACTATTTTTTAGGGCTGTTTCGTAAATATTGGATGACCTGTTAAATGCATTTTCGTCGCTTGAGTTATTACTGAGTCTACTTACGATCGAGTTAGGAATATGTTTTATAATTGATGGTGGGTGGTTGGACTTAAATTTACGTAAATTGGAGTAGCGTTATCTTTTAAGTATGGTTCATATGTGTTTTTATCTAAGTTTAACGTGACGTCCAGGAAGTTTGTTATTTTTATGTTAGCTGATATGTCCGCTTTTAGGCCTAATTTTTTCATTTTTTTGTGTATGATTTCCTTAAAGTTTTCTCCCCTGACTTTGTTGGAGTTTTTTTATTAAAGCTAGTCCGTCATCTCTATATAGGCCGATATCCGTAGTATCGAATATGCTTGTGAGGGTATATAGAATGAATAATCCCACAAGATCTGATGCCTCTGCAGAGTCTCTGGCACCCATCGCCAAATCGAATGAATTTTTCATTTTATTTTTTATCCATTGGTTATTGTTATTTATTAGAACTGATTTTCTACATTTTTTAATTATGTTGATTTCTTCTGAGGATATATCAGTGTATACCTCGGCAAATTCCAGGGCAATGTTAAAAAGTTCTTCGGATATCGAGGGATAAAAGTCTATGATATCAAACTGTATGAACGTACATTTATCTTTGTTTTCTATATTTTTAAACCAGGTGATTGCTTCGGTAGTATTTGCCCACTGGTTTAGTTCTAGGTCCTGTTTGATTTGTTTGTTTACTCTAGAAAGTATAGTTTTGCTAATTCTACCTATTTCTGGTTTAGTTGGGTTTATCAGGCGGGTGCTGGGATTATTATTAAAGTCCCATTTGTGGTCTTTAAGCAGAATGTATGACTCTCTAGGTTTCAATTTGCCAACTTTATCGCTAATTTTTAGTTTATCGGTAATTTGTTTACTTTCAGTATTTATTATATCTATGTAATCGCATTTGTTTGTGTCTAGTTTTTTGTAGTATTTTGTAATGTTTTCTGTGATTAGTTTGTTATATTCTTGCTTATCTATTTTATAAAAGTTTCTTGTTTTATCTGCTTTTACAAAGATTTTATTAGAGTTGTTTATGTTTCTAACGATTTTGTGTAGTTTCCGTTGGAAATTGTTAGGTTGATTGTGGAATTCTAGGTTTTTAATTACGTTTAAAAGGTCATTTTCAAAGTTTATCAAGAGGTCTACTGTTTTCGCATTTTTAAGGGTTTTAAAACCATAGGATTCTTTTTTGTTTACGTTTTCATTTTTAAGGAAGAAATTTGCTCGCCATCGCATTCGGCGTATTAGTTCATCTGTTTTTGGATTAATTTAATAATATAGCTATGCTTGCTGGGTGTGGGGATGTTTTTTAGCGATGTTTCGAAATTAACTCTTTCCATATCTATTTTTAATGTGGTGAAATAAATTCTTTTGAAAGTGCTCGACTGTTTTAGGAGCTAAGTATAACCACTTCATTTATTCACATAAATTTAATATACGAAAGTATAGATTTATGCGTAAACTTTAAGTATTTACTTCAAAAGTGCTCAATACGTAGGTAGAGCTAGTTAGTAATTTATAAAATATATATGGCGATTAAGCTACACTGATATATATATATATATATTATATTGGGACACCTATATATATATATATATATATATATATATATATATATATATATATATATATATATATATATAGGTGTCCCAATAAAATGTATACACTGTTTAAATTATCTCAACTTGCTACATGAATACGCTATACCATGTTCCCAAGCGATGTTCAGACATAAAGAATGGCACGTCCAGCAGGATGGAGCACTTCCCCACTATCATCATGACGTAAGAGCATATCTTGATAGCCACCTGCGAAACAGATAGTTAGGACAAAGAGGAAGTATCGAGTACTGTTCACGCTCACCGGATTTGACTGCTCCATTGATTTGTTCTTTTTGGGTGGCAGGGGTGGGACATGTTAAACACAGGGTTCACACCACAAAACGAGCTACAATGAATGAATTGAAAGCAACCATTGAAAGAAGATGTGTCAACATACCTAATAAGCTGATTTCGTTTAACGTTTAACATTTTATTTCGTTTCGATGAGAGTTGTCAGCGGTTCATGGACCACAATGGCCAATATATATATATATATATATATATATATATATATATATATATATATATATATATATTAAATATGATACCAGTCAACGGACAATGATAGGATATTTTACAACAATACTGTGTACATATTTATATGATGATTAAAGAATAAAACTAAAAGTATAAAAATTGTACATTTATTTCGACTTTATTTACGTGCTTTTCAAATCTAAAATTAATTTACATGTACATCGTAATCGAAAAATAATCTTCCGAAAAGACTAAACATTTACATGTCTTCATACTTAAGGTTAACACGATAGCAAAATAATTCAGGAATTTCCCGGTTACCCTATAAACGTTACATTTAAGCAAGGTCGATGAGTTCGAAATAATTATACATTTTTGCACATTTTGACATTTATTCTTTACTAGCAGTTCAGCCCGACTTTGCTCAGGCCCTATGTACGGTTCATAGCTTTATGAGAATATATATATATATATATATATATATATATATATATATATATAGATAGATAGATAGATAGATAGATAGATATATTAAAATGTTTGACACATGTCCAGATAACCTACATCTAAAATTTCAAGTGTTTAGACCTAAAATTGGCGGAGTTTGTTAGAGTCTGCAAAGGTCAATTCTTTCAACTGTGACATCTTGGCAGGCAAATTCTCACCCCAAAACTGATAAAAAACTTGCTGCATGTCTGAATATACGTTATGTAAAATTTAAAATGTTTAAACCCAAAATTTGCTGAATAATTTGGTAAAGACCGCAAAGGTAAAACCTTTTGAACTTTGACCCTTTGCCAGCCAAATTTTCAGCTAAAAAACACGATTAAAATCTTTCTCTATGTCTGAATATACTTTATGTAAAAGTTCAAATGTTTAGACTAAAAAATTGGCTAAATAATTTGGTAGAGATCGTAGAGGTCAGATTTTAAAAACCGTTACTCCAATTTTGACCCCTTAACATTTATTGTTTTGGGCTCAAATCAAATTAAAATGTTTGATTCATCAAGTAACCTACATCTAAAATTCCAAGTGTTTAGACCCAAAATTGTCGGAGGAGTTTGGTAGAGTTTTCAAACGACAAATCGTTGAAATTGCCCCTTGACAGCCAAATTTCTGACCGAAAACCGATTAGAAATATTTTCTCAGATCTCAATACTCCTTATGTCAAATCTCGAGTTTGTAGACTGAAAATTGACAGAGTAGTTTAGTAGGGAAATTACACACACAGACACACAGAAAGGCGGAAAATTTAACTTTTAAAGATATATAGATTCATCTTAATTTTGTTTCAGTACAACATGCATATTGCGCTCTTTATATGGATTTATTCCTTTTAATATATATGCATATTTTATATGGGATTCTGTAAGAACTGGGTCTCAACTCGAACTTCAATTTGATATAACTGAAATATTTATAGTAGCTTAAACTATACTTAGTAAGCTACACAGAAATGCTTGTTTTAACAAATCCGTTTTCATGCCTTAATTTAAAGTTTTAATGCTCTTCCCATCTAATTAGGTCAGGCGAACACACGTTTCAATATAGCTAATTGTCAAACGTGTATTTTCGTACTCTAAATAAGCTTTACTTAGTTATTGAAATGTGTTAAATACATGAATATGTTAAAGCAATTGACATACTTTTGGATGCTATTTTGTTTGAAGAATCTAACTTCATTAAATAAACCTAGTTTAATTTCCCTTTCAATAAGTCACCTACCTTGTCCAAATCTATCTATCTCTCTCTCTCTCTCTCTGTCTGTCTGTCTCTCACTCTCTCTCTCTCTCTCTCTCTCTCTCTCTCTCTCTCTCTCTCTATATATATATATATATATATATATATATATATATATATATAAGAATAATCTGATTTCCTATATCGAGTAAATTTATTCTCCAAACTGAACAGACTTTGCAATTTTTTATATCTAAATTGAAACCAAGATAAAATAATACTAATCCTAGAGTCACCATTGCAATTTAGATTAAAATTCACTATTTTATTTTAATTTCAAGTTTGAAGCTTAAGCTTAATGCGTCCATATTATATTAGCTCTCTAAAATATTTAAAAAGAAACCAAAAGCTTTGGAATATTTTTTAATAATGGTTTGTCTTGCTTATCCACCGTAAGTGAGTATTTCGTCAAACAAATGTGACTGTAAGAAATTGCTGTTTTGTTTTGAACATGCCCGTTGTGTGCTCTGCAAAATCTCTTTTGGTGCTCTCTCGAAAAGAACTCATGTCTTCCCATTATATTAATAATGTCATTTATCATTTCAAATTTAGTTACAATGATGACTACATAGGTAGTAACACCTTTAGATAAGGCAACAGAATACAACAACACATATGTAGAAAAATAAGAAACTGAACTGTCCAATTAACAATTAACCATATCAAAACACATACGGGTCTATAGTCATGGACCATTTTATTAAACATCTAACGGTGCGCAAGTAATTTCAAGATTAACTCTTTACAATATTGTGCCGTACTACCTCGTTCTTCCATCTCAGATTTTTTAATAGTATCTATGTTTGTTAGAGACAGCCGCTTATCTGTAAACAAGTACGTTTTTGCTAGGATTAGGTATGATTAGTGTCTAAAACACCCTATTGTATATATAGTATAACGACTTTTTATGTCTAATGTATACAGTTTGGTTCTTCTTTTAAAATCCCTCGCTTTCGTTCTGTAGAGTGAGAGCGAAATCGGTCTGCTGGCCGTTTTCTCACTTTTAGTTATGAACAGAAAATAGGACTTCCCTTGATAATTATATTAATAAAATCCTATACTTCCAGAAGAATTATGAAATATATATATTTGTATATACGCCCAATATAAATACTCGTTGAATTGACATATTTTGGGATGATCTTTTTTCTTCTTTTGTTCATTGAATCTAGACTCTACAAGTAAACAAACTTTCATTCCCCTTTCAGCAAGTCACGTATCTGGCGTCGTCACTTTATTTTGGGTTGAGGGTCATGGGAAATGCTTGGCCGGTTGGGAAAATTGGCCACTGAAAGTGCAAAGCAGTGCGGTTTTAGGTCGAGAGATGGTTCTTTTACATCTTCCCGTCGCTTTCCTGGGAAATAATTAATGCACACCGGCTGACCACCATTTTCGGACACAAACCGCGTTTACGCTTCAGTTGGCCTCTCTGAAATGACGGCCATATTGCTTGGTTTATGTAGCTCTCCACAAAGGATGCCGGGAAAGAAAGTGTCAGAATAATAAGAAAAAAAGAAAAGAAAGACCGAAACACACACACACACACACACACACACACACACACACACACACACACACACACACACACACACACACACACACACACACACACACTCACGCGCTCACACACAAGTATATATATACATATAGGGAGATAGATAGATGTAGAGAGAAAAAGAGAGAGAGAGTTAGAGAGATGAGTTATGAATAGATGAAGCAGGGGAACATGGAATCTGTAAGTACTGTGGTAATCAACGACAGTGGTAGTAACGTGTAGATTTGATAGAAAGTGAAAGGGTATGAGAATGATATAAAAAGTGGTAGGGGAGATGGAGAAAGAGAAAGTGTGAAAGATATATATCTAGAGAGAGAGAGAGAGAGAGAGAAAGAGAGAGAGAGAGGCGGTAGGAGCAGAAGCACTGATTGAAAGATACATCTGTTTTGGCTTGGGGTAATATGTAGTATCTGTCCGATACGAAACAGCATCTTTTCTCTCTTCGGTCAGTGAAAGTGAAGTACTTGTTAACTGGCTATTTTAAAATTTTCCCCACGTCCAAAGTGTCTATTTATAGGGAAATGGATTACATTCCATATTAAAACCTGACTTTGTATCTAACTCTGCCCCCCCCCTGTGAGGCAAGTAAATGGATAATTAAATGATAAAATGGAATATGTAAAATTGATATTATTTTACATATTTCATCAAGTAGAAATGAAAAATAGAGTAAGAATGACGTAATATACCGAGTGATAGGATTTCAGCGAGAGAGAGAGAGAGAGAGAGAGAGAAAGAGAGAGAGAAGGGGGTAGAGAAGGCGTAAAATGTGAATGAGCAGAAGAGCTATGTAAATATGTAAATATGTAAATGGATACAGAAGATTACATCAAGAGAAATATACGTAGAGACAGGGAATCAGAGAGAGAAAGAGAGAGAGAGAAAGAGAGAGAGAGAGAGAGAGAGAGAGAGAAAGTAGGTAAAATAAAAAATAAGAAAAGAGGTGACAAAATAATATTATAATAAATAAGAAATGCAATTTGACTTTTTAAGAACAAAAACCGATATTAACTACAACAGATTCGCATGACGTATTTAAACATATAACTTGTATAAAAACAGCTAAAAAAGACTCAAAGAAAAGAACGTGAAAAAAATCGTGACGCCTATGCTGTTACGACCACCGTTAAACCGGAAGTGACGTAGGTTTAAATTAAGGCGAGACAATCGAAAAGAGGGGATGATTTCGAAAATATCGGCAAAAAAAGCAACCCCTCCCTGTAGAAAAGTGCCCAGTTGAGGGTGAGCAAATTAGTGTTTTTAGCAAATTTTTCGGTATTCGTCGTCTGAAGGGTCGAGCTTCAAAACGATACTAATCTTGTGAAAACCCGTCGCCTCTATCGAAAGTTTTAGGCAGACATGCAAACATACATACATACAATTATATATTGGTAGCTCAAATTTTCGACCCAAACTGATTAAAAAGCTTGCCTTATCACCGAATACCCTTTATGTAAAATTTCAAATGTTTAGACCAGAAATTGTCTGAGTAATTTGGTAGAGACCGCAGAGATCAAATTTTTTAAAACTTTACCCCTATTATGACTCCTTAACATTTATTGTTTTGGGCTTAGTACATAGACACACAGACACACACACACACACACACACACAGACATGTTCACTTATATATATATATATATATATAAAGCTGAACATCTGTGTGTGTGTGTGTGTCTGGTCACGAATAGGCTCCTATATGGTTGACTATTTAAAAAAACTGATTACATATGATGATAGAAAATGTATCGAGGATCAGGAATCGGTATGTTTGATCTGGCACAACGGTGGTTCATAAAAAATTGTGGGTCTGCGTTTGCGCTTGGCACCCAAAGTATGGAAATAAAAAAATGAAAAACAAACGTTTACAAGTGTTTTTCATATAGATGTACATAAGAATACTTTGATAGGTATGTTTTAACTTAAATAGAGATGATATAATAAAATTGTGGGGTCTGCGTTCGCGCCTGTACTCCATGGAAATATGGCACAAACGTTAACAAAGACTTTTCATATCTATTTGCGTAAGTATACTTTGATAATTATGTTCCAGTTTGAAGAAATATGGTATAATAAAATCATTTGGTGTTCGTTCGCGCCTGACCTCCATAGAATGTAAATATGTTACAAAGTTTAAGAAGAGTTTTTAAAAGTGGTGAGGGTCCACAACAACACCTTAACTTTAATCTTAATTCACGTTAGCTTTTATTTATTGTTTTGAGTTGAATCATATTGTGTCGAATAAATTCACCTAATAAATTCACGTTTTTATTAAAGTGAAACCAAAAAAAAAAAAAAAAAAATAGTCGGAACTTTAGACAATTCTCGACACACATTTTGCATAACTGTGTTTTTTCCTTCTCGAATTGCACGTGGCACTCTTTCGAAAATAGATAAATAGATAAATAATAAAAAAATAAGAACGTTACTTGTTATCGTGTCAAAAGAAGGAAAAATTACTTCTCACGTGATTACGTGTCTTTTTAAAAACATTTGCATAACCTTTTTATTTTTATTTATTTATCTGTTTAAGCTTCTTTTGTCAGAGTACTAGAAGGAATTCAGTTGATTACAACCCTTCCTGCGTGTTCTTTACATTACAATAGTACAACCCTGAATCCAACAGCGCAATACTACATCGTTCAATACTGTAATAAAACTGAAACGAAACTGTTCTGCTTGAAAAGGGCGCCATTTTCTTCTTATTCATATTTATATCGATTTTTTGCTTTAAAAAGCTAAAGTAATTACGTGTTTACTTTTTTAATATCTCATTTTGCTGTTTCGGATTATTTTACTAAAGTAAGTAAAGCTTCATTATTTTTCTAAACTGTTTTTGTTTCTTTGTTTTTCGATATTTCGTCCATATTATTTAGTAAGAGTGCTTAGCAGAAAAAGCCAACAAACGACTACCCGAAAAAATAAATATATAAATGTTACTATAGTCAATAAAAGTCATGTTTTTTTTGTTTTGAAATAGTTTTTAATGCTCTTTACTTGAAATAATTTCAGCGAAGCGAAATTAAAACGAAATTTGAGGCGATAACTACTTAAATGAATTTTTATATAAACCACACATGCCATAATCGAATATTCCTCAAAATCATTAAAATATGTTTATAAATATTCTCTACGTTGACGGAACTATCTTAAATTGTTAACACAGAATGCTCAAGTGCCCCTCCTTCAAATTGAAAACGGGGCTCTCCATTTCAAAGTCGCTGCCATTTTGATCTTTTCTAAACCGGTTCGTGAATTAAAAAAAAAAATGTTTTTTACAAACTACTTAAAAATACAAACCAATGAACATTTCTACCATAAAATTCACTTTTATTTCTTATATATTTATATTATATATATAACATCTTTGTAAGGAAACATCATTTTGTTGGTCACTCTTGGCTACGAATGGCAACAAAGTTGATATAAAAAAATACATTTTCGCGAGAATTATCTTTACTTTCATCATATTTTGCTTAGGGTAAAATTTTTGAGTATCAAAACCTATCTCTTTTCGTTACCTATCATACTTTCATCAATCACAGTCCATTTTCTGTAGGCTGTTTTTGAACCCAGTCAACGACGGGTACTTCTGCTAATATATATATATAAAATTCCCCATCCCACTATTTTCTCTTCTCTCTTTCCTTTCTGCATGTACATACTTATTTTATGGTAAATTGTAAATATGTCCTTCTCATTTTCACCTTATTTTTTATTTATTTATTTTTTTTTTTACACAGTGATCACCACTTATCAAGGCCCGGAAGCCACTCAGGGATAAGGGTTATTGCAAGTACATTACGTTAGTGAGGAGATTTGCTGAAATGTTTACTTAAGGGGGCGGTTCATTTAAAAATCAAAATGCCACCGTTCGCCCCTGATGAGGATAGCGAAAGACGTCTCGGGTAAAAAGAATTCTCTGTCATATATATATATATATATATATATATATATATATATATATATATATATATATATATATATATATATATATATATATATATATATATATATATAGTCATCCACATAGAGTACTGTTTCGCCGCTCATCAGTGCGGCTAGACAGGCAACTACCTCAAGCCAAGTCAAGGCTCCTAGCCACTACGCTATCGGGGGCTGCTGTATGAGTCATGAGTTTAACGATGTTTTGACATCGTCCGAAATACCTAAGCTCGATTTGTTTACACAAAGAGCATCGCTTATATGCTAATGGTAATTCGTGTATCACTTCTCAATATGCTCAACTCAAGATGAGGAGCATTATAGTCATCCACATACAGTACTGCTTCGCTCTTTCACAGCTCATCAGTGCGACTAGACAGGCAACTAGCTCAAGCCAGGATTGAAACCTGACCGCCTGTACGACAATTAGTAGTTAATTAGTAAAAATATGAAGAAGGTGCTCATTACTATTGCAGAGCAAATATATGTTTTTTTAAATTTTATTACCGTTTTATCTGTTTAGTTACACATGTCTCTGTTACCGAATCGTATCAGCGATCCAGCAACCCCGTCAGACTTGAAGAGAAGTGGTTATTATGATTTGGTAAGACGATATTAGAAGAAGGTGATGGAAAAAATCTTGTGGATAAATCCGGACAATAACTATTATGCTCGATGGTAAATATAGCTGCTTATATTATTTTATTTGTAGAAACATAGCATGGCTACGCATTTCCGAAGATGTGATAATTAAAACAAATACATTTATTTATAAATTAATTCTACACATAGGACGCTTAATCGAGTTGTGGCAGAATCATTTCTATTATATTTTCTTTTCCTTTCCTTTTCTCACAAATCTCACACTATCGTTTCCCGTTCTTTTTTCGCTCCCTCTATACTTTTATTCTAATTAATATAAGTAAAATACATCTGACTCATTCAAATGAAAATCTAAAATTTGTTACTTAATTTAGTAGTTCTCAACCTTTTTATATCTACCGTCCGGTTTATCAATAGTTTATCATTTTATTGTGATTAATTTGAAAACAATATTACATATTTATTTAAATAAACACAAAGAGTAAAAAAAACAAACAATGGCAATTACATATATACATATATATATATATACTCCTATAAATTCGTTTTTCTTTTTGTGTATTGATGTTCATATTAAAAACCCTGCTTTCTATTTACTTAAAAAATATATAATTTTCTTATATATGGGTTATAGAATTGTATTCACTAGCAAAAGATCTAGCTAATTTGCATATTTTTTAAACATTCATTTTAATTAATTCCCCATTAGTTGCTTCGGTTTTCTAATGGGACAATCATATTTAGTTAACTATTACGTGTAATTATATTCATGCAGATATTCTACATGATTTATACTTGCATAATATTTGCGTAAAAAGTTTATAGTAAGCACAAAATTGTTTCCATATGTATTTATGCATACGTATATATTTTTGTTAAAAAAATTTTGCCTACCAAACTCCTCCTAGAGGTTTTTGTCTACAGACATGAAACTTCCTATATAAGGTATTAGAATCCATGCAAAACTTTATATTTGGATTTTAGCCCGGAAAAATCGGTGCAAATGTGTGAAAATTAAAAACAATGAAATTTGCCAGGCGACGGGCGAACACCGGCATTACGAATGCATAGCATAGTAACTATTGGTTCATGTTTTAAATTTCAGCCTTGCAGTAAACATGTTTTCATAGCCCAGTCATTGACGGCAGAGGCAAAATAAATAATTCTCGGTGGTGGCGCATGAGTCTGTTATTTTTTTAATACTTTTTAAATCATTACTATATATTGAATCCAATCTATCTATCTATCTATCTATCTATCTATCTATCTATCTATCTATCTATCTCTCTCTCTCTCTCTCTCTCTCTATATATATATATATATATATATATATATATAAAGTGAACATGTCTGTCTGTCTTTTCTCAATGGTAGTTAAGGAAGACTATTATACAGAAAGGCATTACTTTACATATTCACACTTTTTAATATATACATATGCACATAACCTTATGAACAGTATATAGGGCCCGAGCAAAGCCGGGTGAAACTGCTAGTATATATATATATATATATATATATATATATATATATATATATATATATATATATATATGTGTGTGTGTGTGTGTGTGTGTGTGTGTGTGTGTGTGGTTGTGTATGTGTGATTGTGTATATATGTATGTGTGAATATTTATATATGTGTTATATGTAAATATATATGTCTATGTATCTGCATATATATACGTATATATATAGAAAAGACGACATGATTCCATTTGCATTTGAAGAAAACTGGTTTTCTTTATTTGTTGTAAGCCATTTACTGGTTGGCCAGTTGTGTACAAATCTCAAGATTAATAGGAGCCTTCTATCATCTCTGAAAGTGACACAATGTTCAACGTGCCCAGAGTGATGAAACAAAGTTTTCGGCCACGGTTATGGTATTTGATGTGATTTCAACTGGGAACCCATCATGCCATCTAGCGTCTTCGAAGTCGGTTTGAAAGTATATCTGGTTGTACTGTCGAGTGTGGTGATCCCCTGGTGCAACAAGGTGGCTGCTGGCAGACCCTGGGTGTAGTATCAGGACTCGGCGCTGGCCCATAAGTCTAAAGAGACCCAGGTTTAGTTTCAGAAGGGGTACTCACTGCACCACTTCTCCCCCGATCTTAACCAACTGAACTACTTCGTTGGTCATAAGTGGAGATTATCATCAACATGGCCTCCCACAACGCAAAGCCAAACTGACCGCCACCATCCTCCGAGTATTCGTCGAGCTCCTGCCGACGTTTGTGGAAAGGCATGCTCCCAGATCCGGACCCGTATCGAGGCGATGATTGAGGCTGAAGGCGACTACATTGAATAGATTTCAGCTCTGCTACATAATCAAGTTATGTGAATAGATTTTCTCAATAAATTTTTAAAAATAAAACTGTAGTTACGTTTTATTTAGTGTTACTTTTATTGTTTCACTCTATATGTGTATGCATGTATGTGAATGCATATGTGTGCATGTACGCGTTTTCATGTATATGTGTGCATGTATGTGTGTGCATGTATGCGTGTGCAGATGATTACGGACTTTAAGTTTTCAACTCTTCGATAAACATATTTGAAAATTTTTTCACCCTGATTAGGAAATAAATACAGGGTGGGCCAAAATAAGGGTCCTATCTTTAAACTCACCAAACTTTATGTGTGTGTAGACTGACCCTTCCGAGATTTTTTGAAATAAACAAAACAAATTTTGGCCGAAAAACACTTCTTAAAACTTACAAAAACTAAAGCATTGTTTTTTTACACTGTTTTGAGTTTTTTAAGCAAAAATAATGTTTTCTAAATGGGCGCCGTTGGCGGCTTCACACTCTTCGGCTCTTTTTAAAACATTTTCCATAACAGTTTGCAACATCTGAGGACTTATGGCTCTTATTTCTGCTTCAATATTTGCTTTCAGTTCCTCAATATTGTTTGGTTTATTGGCATAAACCTTTTCTTTGAGGTAACCCCATAAGAAGAAGTCAGGAGCTGTAAGGTCGGGTGATCGTGGAGGCCATTGAATTTCGCAACTGCGAGAGATAATCTGATTTCCAAATATACCATGTAAAAGTGTAAGGGTATCTCTCGCAGTGTGTGCTGTGGCTCCATCCTGTTGGAACCACATCCTGGCAGGTTTGGCGGCAACCCACGGTTGCAAGAAATTTTGCAGCATTTCTCGGTAGTGGTCACCCGTTACTGTTACCTGATTTCCGGCATCGTCTTCAAAGAAATAGGGGCCAATTATCTCTTCAGCAGTAACGCCACACCACATCGTGCACTTGAGTTGATGTAATGTGTGCTGCTGAATTATCCTTGGGTTCTCCGTACCCCATATTCGGCAATTTTGTTTATTGATGAACCCATCAAGATGAAAATGGGCTTCATCCGACATTATTAGTTTTTTGAGAAAATCGGGATCATCATTGGCCAAATCCTGGAGTCGCATAGCGTACTCAAATCTTTTTTCATTATCTCGAGGTTGAAGTTCTTGAACTAGCTGCACTTTATATGGAAAATATCCTCTTTCTCTTAGCATTCTCCGAAGTGAGGTTCGAGAAATGCCAAGTTCTTTTGATCTCCTCCTTGTGGATGTGGATGTATCCTCCTCCAAACTTCTCTCCAATTCCTCGAAATTTTGAGCTGTTCGTACAGTACGAGGCCTACCACTTCTCGCCATGTCGGATATTCCTTGTTGGTCCCTAAAACGAGCAATAATTCCTCGGATTGCTTTTGCCGAAGGAGAGTTTCTGGTGTTGTAATGACGGCGATAGATGAGTTGAGTCTCCGAAATCGACTCATTCGATTTAAAGTACCACTCTATTATGAGGGTACGTTCCTTAGGGCTAATACGGCTCATGCTTGCTTCGGAAGGGGTCCTTTACTTATTCTGAAAAAAAAAAAATATCAATAAATAAAAAAGTTATGAATTTTTAAAAATAGGACCCTTATTTTGGCCCACAATGTTATCAAAGGTCATGAAATTACTTACGTAATTAAATACGCTTTTAATCAATAAAAATCATGTCACTTTGCTATATTTTGTTGGATTAAATTTATTCTTCCTAATTGCATGTATCCAAATGGAGGATTGTTCTTTCTCTTTAGCGGTTAATTGGCAATAGGCGAGACTAGCAGTAGTCTCGTCTATTGTCTATTATCCGCTTCTTTTTTTACATAAGAATCAGCACTTATCAAGGCCCGGAGGCCACTCGAAGATAAGGGTTAATGGTTATACATTAGTCAATGTGATTATAGCGTAGTAAACATAAGAAGTGGGAATTTTGTAAATTGGATTATTTAGGAGGACGGTTCATCAAAAACTTGTTAACATTGGACTTGAAAACAATCAAATTGTAGTCAGCTGGAAAGCAGGCGATCGGAAGAGAGTTCCACAGGTGTGCAGTTCTAAGAAAGAAGCTTTGTTCATAGAATCTACATTTAGGTTTAGGCACAGATAATGAGTGTGGGAAAATATTGATAGTGGTTTTGGTTAGACGAGTGTTTTTCGTGAAAGTTTGGCGAGGGGGAACTATAGATTGAAACTCAGCTGATCACTTGTACACGCAATTTCATAGATCAGTTAACTTTACTAGGTGGTGGTGGTAAAGGGCAATATCTCTACGACTGCTACGGCTACCACTGCTAAGATGTGTCACTTTTCATTAAGTTGTTTGCTTACAAGCTGTCAACAAGAAACGTAGCTGGCTTCTGTCAATGTGATTGAATAACTGCTAATGAAATCTTACACATCATTATAAATACGATGATATTACACATCATTATAAATACGATGATATTACACTGGAACGTATTAAAATGAATTTAACCCACATTTCAGATCATCAAAGAACACTTTTAAAAATTGTTATCTCTTTTTATATAAAGTTAGGTATGAGTATATATTTATATATTTATTTATATTTATATATTTGTACGAGCAAAATTCATACTCAAAACTAATAAACAAGTCTAGATTTTGGAACACGTGAGGTTTAAGCATGGGTAATATGAGTTATATTTAGTTTAATTTAGTTTTATGAAAACGGGGATAAGAGAAGGTGAAATTCTTTGGAAAAATTCAAATATCTCAATTTTTTAGTGAAACTATAACAATGAATATTCCCCGATCTCAGCTTCAATTGGATATTTTAAAAGAGTTTTAGATTACATAATAAGACAATAGAACCCATTTCGACATTCCAAGTTATCAGATTTGCATTAATTTCATCTATAGTCATTAGACACCATGTAAGGTTACCCACGTTTACATAGTAGACCCAACACGTTGTAGCAGAGTACGTCACAAAGAACAGTGAAAAAGAAATAACTCAACTCCTATTTTAATAACAACGCCATTTATTTCCCCATTCTCCCGCCACTCTGCGTCTTCCACGTCTCTAACGTGACTGTGCTCCTTCTCTCTGACTTCTCAAATGTCATTCACGTCTCTAACATAACGTGTTCTCAAACGTGCTCCCGAACGTGCTCCCAAACGAGCTCCCCTGTCTCTTGTTCACTTTCATCTTATAGTCTTTTTCTTTATCATTACGGTGACGTCATTTAGTATATCGTATGCATTTGTATACGTGCGTCCGCACTCTGTTACAGCCAGTTAAGCAAGATTCTCTGAATTTTACTTTCTTCTTAAGACACCTCAGCAAAAATAAACTTCTTAGTGACATACAATATAGTTTCCGTTCTGCTAGATCTACAGCAGATGTGCTTACGGTCATATCTTATTATATCCTAAACCTAAATACGGTTATATCTCATTATATCCTAAACCTAAACGTAGATGAGCGAGTCTTTTTATGGAGGCTTCCTTTCTAGTGCAGTTGATCTTGACATATCAAAGACCTTTAATAGAGTATGGCATAAAGACCTACTTCACAAGATCTCAAGTTACGGTATTGCTAGAAATGTCTTCTCAGTTATAAGAGTAGTGGTTGATGGGATGAAATCAGAAGCTCACAGTATTAATGCTGGAGTCTCTCAGGGGTCCATTCTGGGCCCAAATCTCTTCCTAAACTACTTCAATGATTTTCCAAATCACACCCTTACATCATTCGTAGACATTTATGCTGACGACACTACCATCTATGGCAGTACATCAAAGACTGTAAACGACCAAGTTTTCTCTGATTCTCTCTCCTTTGATCTTGAACATGTGGTACAATGGGGAAAAGAGGTGGCTGGTTACTTTAATGCATCTAAAACCAAGCTTCTGTGTTTACATCATCAACGCTCTGATCCCCATCTGGCATCAACTGAAATGAATAGCTCTTATTTGGGGAGGCCCCATATTAAAACAAGCTCCTAAGCTTGACCATAATCCTGATCTGAAATGGAACACGTACATCAAATCTGTTGCCAACGTCGCCGAAAAAGTCGGGAAAATGGTGGGACGCTTCTATCGATTCAGTAGATATCTCACTGCTGATGCAATTCTCTACCTATATAAGAGCCAAGTGGTGACTCCTTTGTAAAAAAAGCACACACATTATATTTCAGACATTTTAAAAACCAAAATCATGTATTTTGGTAAAACGTTGGTATAAGAATTCTAGATATTATATTTGTTGTATTATATCTCGATTTAAATTTTATCTGACATAACCGTGGTATAAACAGTTTGGTTGGAGGATTAATTTTATTCGTTCTTGGAATAACGTTTCCAGTTCTTTATAAAGAAAACATAATCTATGAGGTTAAAATAAAACCTTTCATTTTATGATTATAATTTAACACACGCTTCAAAATTATAATTAAAAAAAATATTTTACCCAAATCGGTCTATGTCCTTAGTTATTTATCACGGTATTTTATCTTAATATTTCCAAAGATCTTTCCAATTCCCCTGGCGTTGAGACATCGACCACTTTGGGAATCCTTGATTTAAATGTGACACAATTTATGAAATTATCTTTCTTTACGCAAGATAAACATGTCTGAAGTGTTTGATAAATTAGGAGACAATTATAATTTTCGATGAGACTGTCTCGTAAAATGTGCCTCAGTTCACATTTCTGTTACATTCCCACGCACCATGCCAACATAAGGAGACTGATCGACACACGTACACAGCATCACGAAATAAAATACAGTAAGTAATAAATGTTCAGATAGCATTACTCTTCGAAATGTCATCCACGGAAATGTTAAAAAATTCAAAATCTTTTCTGCAATTTGGTGCACTTTAGTCTATGCTGATCTTTAGATTTTAAGCCTAATGTTTTATTGGCGTTTAATAATATGAGAGAATTTTTGGTGATTGGCTGATGAATAGGTATTACAGATATGTATATGTATATGTATATATATGTATATTTGCATGTGCATATATATATTTTCGCAACAATCTAGACAACAAAATATAAAATAAGAACGTCATACAGTATATTTTCTTACAGATTACAATAATTTCATAACAATTTGGACAAATTTAAACATTATTTCATTTAACTATATTATAAAACGGCTACTCATCAAGCACCAAAATATATTTATCACACACACACACACATATATATATATATATATATATATATATATATATATATATATATATATATATAAATATTCATAATCTCTTTTTAAATAACCAAGCAGTGAGCTCACCTCGTTTCTCCTAATTTTAATTAATTAATTAATTTATTTTCGATTGCTTTTTTAATTAGATAGCTATCACACTTTCGTATTTCTTATTTTAGTTATTAAATGACAATTTTACAATTTCTTTATTTTATATTCATCTATTAAGTTAGTGTATTTTTTATTTATTATTATTATTATTATTATTATTATTATTATTATTATTATTATTATTATTATTATTATTATTATTTTCCCTTTTGATTTATTTATATTATTGATGCACTTTCATTATTTTAATCAAAATATTTGAAAGTCTCGTATTTACTTATATATCCAACTATTAATTTCTCAATTTGCCTTAGTTTCGTATAAATTTTATTTAAATGTTCTGATATACTTGTTGGTTATTTTCCATTTTTCATACTAATTTTAAAATAATAATAAGAATTTTATTTAAATGTATTTAAGCTATACCTATCTTCATCCCTTACTAATTAAGATAGTTTAAGGACCATAAGTCGATTTTTGCCCTCATTTATCGACTTACTTTTTTATCAAATTTTTTCTATCCTTAATCTAATATTTAGATTTTTATCTTTATTAATTTTAAACTTCGTCTTCTTATTATATGACGACTTAGGTTTATTTTTTATATTCTGATTTAGTCTATCTTTATCAATCATAATCCGTTCATCTCGATATTTGGAACTTACATAATATTTGATTTTTTTCCTACTTTTGTGTTCTATTGAAATAATTCGAATGTTAATTTATTATCAATAACAATTATTAAATTTAAATTTAAATGTAATTCTATTTTCTTTATTTAGATTATAGATAATTAAGTTTCTATCTATTAAGTTAACGACCTATTAATTCATTTTGCATCCCATCCTAAATTATCACCATAATATATTTAAAATTATCTTACTACACATAGTCTTCACTCACCACACATTCTTTATTTTAGATATATTATTTTATCAGGTTTGTGATGATAGAATTTATTTCTATGAAGATAGTTTTGTATAACATCAAACCTTTTATTCAAAATTATTTCTTCTTTAGAATTCACTATATGGTATGGCTCAAGTAAGCATAGATTACATCTTTTTTATTTACTAGGTTTATATTTTCTAGCTTTATCTACTATTTTAATTCAAATTCAATTTTATTTTTACGTAGTTCCTTGACCCAACCTCCTAATGCAATCGTGTTTCTCTTCTTATTTATCATATTTATTCTTATCCTATCCTTATTTTTTATATTTTCATTCCAATTTGGTTCCTTCTCTGATACGATGTTAAATGATGCAATATGGTTTCGGTATATGTCCTTAAATTTACATGCAGGTATACCTACATTCTATTACCCACCTTAACTTCACATTTATATACAATTTCCAAAATTAAGCAATTACCTTCCAATGGACATTCAGTCATATTTTTTCTCAATATTTTTCTCAATATTTAATTTACTGGATTCACTTCTACTATTACTCTTTTTTTTGTAAATTTTACCTTTATTTGAGCTTATTTATTGATTATAGGTTAACTTAAATTCCCATCGGTTGAAAATTAAAGTTTAATTGTGTTCTTATTTATTATTTTACTTAATCTATTATTTGGAGGGGATGTTCTTATCAATTATTTTGTAAATTCTTTTAAGGATATTATTTTGTATATATCTACTGAAAGGTGGATTAAACCAAACTTACCTTTGGTGCCTATTTTTTCTTTTTTTTATACCTGCATCATAAATATTATATGCTTGTTGGTCATTTATAATTTCATTCTTTTTCTTTTTCTTTTTATACTTATTTTATTCTTAACATTTCTTTTTTCCTTCATCGCCATGTTATACGATAATGTGTAGTTGGTCTTACTATCTTTATTATCCACCTACACAATGTATTTTATCTTTCCTTGATATCCTGATATAATTAATACTTCATTATAGTAATCCTTATTTTTATCGAATATATTCTCATTTTGTGATATCCTAGATATTATTTGTTGATATACTGGGATAATTGCTTTTTTACTGCTTTTAAAATGATTAGATTATATAGAATAGTGTTTGGTTCGGTTTGTGATACGCTTCATAAATAGACTAAATCAATTATTATGTAAACTAATTGTGAAATTGAACCTAAATTGCCAAAAAGAGAGCAAAGTTAAAACTATAAGATTAAAATTTAAAATGAGTTATTAATAATCTAAATATTAGATTAGCAATAAAAATGAATTTTGATAAAATAATATGTCGATAAATGTTGGCAAAATCGAACTATGTTCCTTAGACTGTCTCGATAATATTAGATGGGAATATGGAATTAAAAAATAATAAAGTAACGATATGTTGTTTATATTAAGACAAGCGGAGGAGGAGGGGTGCCCAGATTTGCCCGGGCGTAAAATACGCTTAAATATGATATTTTAATTTGTCTAGATTCCGTATGAAATATTATAGAGTCGTTATTTCAAAAGTTAAAAAAGTATTTAGGTGCCATCAGTTAGAATCAAAACTGTCCCATTCAAAGCTGGTAACGTTACCCTGTACTAACGTGGCACACATATAAACCGGTTAAAAATTAAAAATTAAAAATAAACTAAGATGAATGTACAAAATGTTTAACGATTTTTACAATTTTGACCCATTTTTGACGACTTAAAACAATGTTAACGCGTTAAAAACCCATAAAACATCCAATCATTTGAAGCCTTTAGCGCCGCTCTACAACTTTTAGTTTCGGAGGAGATAGAGTTTGAAAATATGCAGACAGAACAACAGACAGATAGATCGAAAGACAGACAGACAGACAGATATATGGTCGTTTATATATTAGATAAGGCTGAAAAAGATAGATTTAACATAATTAGTAAGAGATGAAGTATAAGTTAAAATAATTTAAATAAAACATTTAATTATTCTTTTAAAAAATATTTCAAAGTCTACCTTTTCCGAAAGTAAAAGTCGCAGAGCGACGCTAGAGGCCTCAAATAATTTGACCTTTTATGGACTGTTCTTTTATGGGTCTTTAGCCGGTTTAGGTAGCTTTTAAGGTGTTAAAAATAGGTAAAACTTGAAAAAATCGTTATGCATTTTGTACATTCATTTTAGTTTATTTTTAATTTCATTTTTTACTCGGTTCATATGCGTTCATACACTTGTAACGTGAACAGATTTGAATGCACCTGATTTGAATACTGCAGGTTTGCTTTCGGTTTCGATTCGAGCTGATGGCACCCAAATAATTTTTATTTATTTACTTTTGAAATCACGACTCTATAATAATATATACGAAATCTGGACAAATTAAATTTGTCTTGTTGTAAAATACGTTTAAATATGATATTTTTTTAATTTGTCCAGATTTCGTATATATTATTATATTTCCGATTTTCGTATATTTATTATTCCGTGGTCGATGGGTAGAACTGATGACTGTCAACACGACGGTTCTAGGTTCGATCCTTGTCTTAGGAAAGGTGCTAGTCTAGCGACACTGATGAGTTGTGATACAACGAAACAGGACTGCATGTAGATGACTACAAATATATTTTAAAGCTCCCCCCTCTTGTGGTTGAGCACTGTTGTAAGTAATCTCACTCGCTACTTAATTTGGCTGAAGAATGCGAAGCTCGCGGTTTATTTACAAACAAGCGGTTTGAGCACTGTACAAGTAGCGGACGGATGTTTGTTTAAATAGACATTCGGATGGATTAGTTGAGGGCGTCGCTTCCGTGGTCGAAGGGTAGAACTGCTGACTGTCAACACGACGGTTCTAGGTTGTGTCCTTGGCTTGGGAGAGGTGCTAGTCTAGCGGCACTGATGAGTTGTGATACAACGAAACAGGACTGTATGTCGATGACTATATTTATATATATTTAGTAGAAATGGTAATTAATAAAAACTGAAGAAAGTGCTCAATACTGTTGTAGAGCAAATATGTGTTTTATTTTTTATTACCGTATCTTTCTGTTAAGTTACATTATTGTTTCAGCTACCCGGCCGTTTTTTTTTTTTTGCTGTCTGTAGCTTCCTTTCTGTAAAAGTCTGAGGAAGCTACAGACGCCCCCCCCCAAAAAAAAAAAACGGCCGGGTAGCTGAAACAATAATGTAACTTAACAGAAAGATACGGTAATAAAAAATAAAACGTATATATATATATATATATATATATATATATATATATATATATATATATATATATATATTCTAGTACATTGCCAAGCGTTGACTGGCCATAAAATACTTTTAAATATGATATTTTTTTATTTATGCAGATTTCGTATTTATTATTAAAGAGCCAATTCTATATTTATTATGATATTATAGCCAATATTTAGTAGTTATTTAAAAAATAAAACATATGATTTGGGTGCCATCAGCTAGAAGCGTAATTTGCATATCAAAATCCAAACAAA
This sequence comes from Euprymna scolopes, assembly GCF_053919585.1. Taxonomy (NCBI): domain Eukaryota; kingdom Metazoa; phylum Mollusca; class Cephalopoda; order Sepiida; family Sepiolidae; genus Euprymna; species Euprymna scolopes. The sequence goes on from NC_136492.1 coordinate 31,176,864, forward strand.
AATAACGTAGGTAAACTGATAAATGTGTTACATTTAGTCTCATTATTGTTGTTTTTGTTGTTATTATTCTTTGTTAAAAGTGAGAGTCTTAGAGTCTTATTAAGAGGGATGTTGTTGAAAGAGACTTAGAGAGATGTTGTTGTAAGAGAGATGTTGAAATAGGGATGTTGTGAGAGAGATTGTTCGTGTTATGAAGATATTCATATATATAAAAAATGTTCATTACTTAGATTTATAATAGATGGAAGCTCTTTGAGTGAGGAGACAGTCTTCAGACAGTCTTAGTGTAGATATGACATGTAGAGTTCACATTGTCGATATGAGATGTCGCGACGTGTATGCAAAGACATTTTAAGACACATGATATACAAGACATATAATAACAATTTTCACTTTACCTTTTGGTAGAATTACAACACAAAGACGACGTTTATAAAAACACATGATGGGGTTCTTTCTTCTCACGACCGGCCGTGGTTTTCTGAGTCAAGAATTCAAAGCTTCACATATTAAGTTTCAAAAGTGACCGTCTCGCTTCTAGACGTTCGAATCTCAAATGGCAGACTATCGTCTGTCGTCCTCAAACTCCCTCTCTGTTTCTCTCCCAGTTTCTCCTAAGTTTCTAATTATATCTAGAACTTCCCATTTTTCCATGACGTCATACACATGTTAAAACATGTGTCTTCTTTCACGTGTTCTGGAAATGCGTGTCCAAAACTTTTTCCTTTGTTTACAAAAGGAATTTTAACCTATATTCTCAGTAACCTATATTTCCAATATATTAAAAACATGTTTATTAAATTATCTTGTAGCTGCATTCTTTCAATTGAATTTTCATAACAAAATTGACAGTGCACATTCTTTTCTTGAAACTATTTTATCTCTAAGCTAAACAATTGTTTGTTTTACATTCCATTTTCTAATTCTCTCTCGTAATCTATTTCTAAACCTAATTTACGAGGTTCGAATTTCGTCTATTCTATTTCCTTTTCATTTTAACTAAATCTCTCTATTTTTATACTTACATGAAAAGGGGACAGCCCTTATCATGTAAAAAATGTATATTTGCACAAAATTGTACAAGATAGATTTTTTTGTCGAGTCATGCATGCTAAATTCCTTTTTATTAAATTTTGACCCCTTAGAAGCTATTTTTTCAGGCTAAAAACCAAATCGAATTTATTCCCTATATATCAAAGTTCAAGCCTGTGAATCTAAAATCGACAAAGTAGTTTGGTAGAGACCGTTTCGCAGACAGAAAAATGTCATTAATATATATATATATATGTATATATATATATACATATATATATATATATATATATATATACATATGTATGTATGGTAAGATTTCAGATACCAGGCCACCATTATTATAAATAAGCAGATCATAAAGGAATAAGATTATAAGGGTTTAAGACTAAGCCTCAACTTCAAAAGTGTTCTATTCAAATATAGCATGTCGCTTTTATCGTGCAGTTCTAAAAAGGCATTAATATCTTTCCCTGTCGTGTGTTATCTTTATATGGAGCTATTCATGAATTCATTTGAGAATAGACAGGTCTCACACACATCACAGAGAAAGAAAGAAAGAAAGAGAGAGAGAGAGAGAGAGAGAGAGAGAGAGAGAGAGAGAGAGAGAGAGAGAGAGAGGATGGGCATATTTTCTCCTTGAGTTATTCGATGCGGAAAATAAAATGCTGCTTTTCCTTCTAAAGTTTATTTTTTTACAAACTAGTTTATGCCCATCCATCATATACACTACCCTGTGAGAGTATTGTAATATGCTTGAAGCAGTGCTGGTATGAATACATCTATTATATAAAAAGGAAAATGTGTGTTTGTCTGTATGTGTGTGTGTATGTGTATCTGCGTGTGTTTGTATGTTTCCAAAAACTTTTGAAAAACGCATCAAAGACTGTGACAAAATTTGTATCGTAAGAAAGATCAATCTCTCGGACGACAAATATCTTAAAATTGGCCCAAAAGATTCATTCTGTGCAGGTCAACTGGGTCGTTTTTTGCAAGGTCGTTTTTTAGCGTCGACATCTTTGCAAAGTCATACGCCTAGCCATTTCAATATACATTTAAACATTATTTCGAAGGCTTGTGACGTCATAAGTCGCCGTGCCCGAGATGGCTAACGCGTAAGTTTATTTTCACCTTCTCTTCCTTTTTCGCGTTACAGGTTCAAATCTTGCTACTGCGGCTATTTTTTTTTTGCTTGCGCTTGCACGGATACTCGCTGCTTTTTTGATTGAAACAAACGTTGTTTTGATTTTTTTTCTGGGGGTTACTTGGTTGTTAGTATACCACCTCTCTCCACCCGGGAAACGCCGGTTACACAGTCTAGTATTTAATAATGCTGTATGCCATGCAGAATGAAATTGATCATTGAAAAGATGCGACTCCCCCGCCCCCAAATAATTGAAGATAATATATGCTATATTATTCTTTAAAATATACATATTTATTTTGCACTAAGGGGAATGTCAACGGAACTGCCCATGCATTTTCTGCAGGCCATAAAGCTCTAGTTCTAGGGTTCTAGATTTTCAAATCCCACTTTTCGATCCTTGTCTCACATCATCGCACCGTGAGAGGGAGATAAATAGCTCAATGAGGTTCGACAAAAGTCCTGTGTGATTTTGATAAGCAAGCGCACTATGGTCTATTAAAAAACTAGAGTCGCTCCGTTAGAATTTCCTGGTAGGAACGTCTAAGTCGATTATCAAAAAGGAACATCTTCTCAGAGAGAAGACAAAGCTTAGGAAGAAGAAACCACCAGAACTGAACATAACTATGTCTCAGCTTAGCAGTAACAAAGCCACTGTCGAACGGAAGGATGCTGTGTTATATTTTTATGATCCGTTTAGATTTCTATCTCTCGGAGTGTATTTATCGCTACATCTATCTGCCTTACTTTATGAGACAAGAAACATAATTACCATGTATATTTATTTATAAAATCGAATGCAAACAGAAAGAAAGAAAAAGATGGCTATGTGTCATAGTGAAAATAATCATGTGATCGATGGTGATATTGCTCAGCGCTGATTCATACCGGGCTGTTCTAGTTAGTTTTACGCTATTCAACCAGAAACGCAGAACAAATGTAAGGTTTCGTCATGTGGACTTGAAAATTGTCATATGCGCTAATTCCTTCATTTTATGGCTTTTTGCGCTCCGAAGCACACGTGGAATTGAAGACGTGCAACCTACAGGACGTACATCGTATTCTCTCCCAGTAGACCATGCTTCGATAAATCGCGCAAGAGTAACCGCCTTCCTTGTAGCAATAAATCATTCTAAACCGATGCCTAACCATGTGTTGGGCACGTTTCAAACCTCACGTGTACATAGTTCGATTCATTTATTTCAATCTAGAAGATCATTAAAATTCTCGCACCGTGCAATGTGTGCTAAAAGTATTGAAGAATTTACTAAGAGAGAAAGAGACAATGAATAATGCGTTTGTTTTTCTAAAAAGACATGTGTGTTCAAAAAATACTCGGACTCCAACTGTATTTACCAAGAGAGAAATGAGTGATAAATGAAACTTTAATTTTTCTTCAAAGCACGAAATGTGGTAGAAAAAATAGAGAGGTAGAAGTTTTTTATAGTAATGAATTTTCACTCACCATGACCAAAAGCCAGTTGAGGATAAAAGATACCGTTCTTTTCCTGGAAGTGCTCGTTGAGCTCCGGTCTATGCCATCCCCTACCAAACTTTCACAAAAAAAACACTCGACTAGCCACAACCACTATCAACATTTCCCCCACTCTATCTATGCCTAAATCTAAACGCAGATTTCATGAACAAAGTTTTTTCCTAGAACTACCCATCTGTGGAACACTGTTCTGCTGGCCTGTTTCCCGGCTGACTACAATATGGTAGCTTCATGTCCAATGTAAACAAATTATTGTTGAGCCGTCCCCTTAAATAATCAAATTCTATCCAACTTACACTATTAACAATTACTACACTACCACCTTACACTCATTAACTCTTATCCTGGAGTGGCCCTCGGGCCTTGATAAGTGCTGACTATCTTGTAAAAAAATGTTGAATGATGTACAATACGCCATTAATTGAGTGGAGAAAATTTGATTTCTGAAGGGACGACTTGACAGGTATTTATTGGCATTGACCTCGAAGACGACTATGTTGTAGTCGGCAGGTAAGCAGTGGAAAGGAACGCATATAGCATTACATCGTATCTAACGCCCTAAAGTGGCATTTTTTTTCATAACTATAACAGAACACCGTTTTAATTTGTTTACTATTGTAACGCTTCTCATCACAATTTTTGTGGGGTAAACAGAATCAATGATTATTTCACAATTAAACACCTTTAACCTAAAAACTAGTGTAATACGAAGGGCGTTACAAAAGCAATGCATCATGTTTGTTTATTCCGCCCGAATATATCATAGGGAATTGTAAATTGCATTGCTATGATAACTGAACTTATGCATTCACGACCTGAAGGTTTCATCTCTCTTTTGTAGATATCAGCGGTGTGAAACTTTCTCCAAAACAGAAGCAGAGAACGCAGTGATAGAAAGAGATAGAAACAGACAGAAAAAGCGAGAGAAGAGGAGGAAGATAGAGAGATAGATAGACAGAAAAATCACCTGTCTTGTTACACTTGGTCACATTGTACACAATGAATCATTTCAGTTGTCAGCCAGAAAGTCAGAAGTCACGTGGTTTCCTGGACTTCTGCTGTTAATATAATCCTCGACCTTTAGAGTATCACTCAACACCCTCTACCCAAACACCAATTCACTATCTAAAACTGGATTCTACATTGCATCATTTTTGTTAGTAAAGCTTATTATAAAACCTAGCCACACACACACACACACACACACACACACACACACACACACACACACACACACACACACACACACACACACACATATAAAGTTTCTAAAAATATATATGGCTTAATTACCATATATATATTTGTTTTCAAAACTTACTACCTAACTCCTTTTTCGAACCCTCTTCATTCTCTGTCAAGCACTTTACTGACAATCTATCCCACTAACTATCCGGACATTTTAGAGTAAAAAAAAATACTTTTCATCAGAGGCAATCACTTGCAAATTGCTAAAAAGTCAATGAAAATGTAGCAAAATAAAAAAATATGGCGGCCATCAGGTTTTCACTGATTTATTTGCATTAAATAGTAATATTATTCTGCTTGTAAAATAATGCCATTGTGCTGAGGTTGTTCGTTTTATATATTATTTACATTATTAATAAATAAACATTTTTATATCAATAGACGCACACACACGTTTCACGTTTTTATTTTGCGTTCGTCAGTATCAAATTATGTAATCGTATCGCAGGTCGAAGAATTCGAACATCAAATCCACGAATTTTGAATCCTGGTCTAGTAATCATCCGGCCAATGCAATAATCATGCTTTGAAATGCGAGATAAATACACATCGCGTTCTTTCAATGTAAACACAAGTAATGCGATTCTATTGAGCAAGGGGGACAACCATGTAACGTAGTTATTCATGGATCGTTAATTTATTATGTCTCGAAAAGGGTTCTAAAAACTCTAAAATTAAAAATTATATATACCCACTGGTGCGTGTGTGTGTGTGTGTGTGTGTGTGAGTGTACATAAACCTGACATACTTAGCGATGACCTTGTGTTAAAATAGAAGTGGATTTCCGGAAAATTAGTGACCTGTTATTGAAAAGAAATAGAAATAAAAACACATTATTTTATGTCGTTATTCAAACTCAGAACATTTAATTTATCAATAGAAACGTTAGCCACTACAAATAATAAATCAATTCAATAAAATATCGAATGCTAGTACTGTTTCCAGGAATCAATCGTACAGACAAGTAAACAAGAATAAATCTATTGTTACAGAGTTCGATGGCAGTAAGCTTCATAGTAAAGCTTATAATTGTTGCATATTGAAGGAGACAGCTCCCGGTATTTAGAGAAACGAAATAATTAGGGGAACATTAATTAAAGGAGGATGCTGGAATCGAACTCAGTTAGCAAAAGTTAAAATAAATGCAGACTGTCAATAAGATACGATTCCAGGAATGCAGTGGAATTATGCATTTTAGTTAAAATAACTATAAAACAAAGTCAGGTTAGAGGAATAATGGAACAATGCAATAAAGGAATATCCTTTGTGTCGCCAGGACACATATTGGAAGAAGATGCATGTACATGTGCATCCCATGTACGTTTGGCTGCGTTCTGCCGTCACAAAGAAATATAGTATCAATATATACAGTAACGTTAGTGAGAGAGTTCTGTTGGCAGTTGATAGAGGAGAAACAGTTCAGTCAGAGTTCAGTTTGCGTTAAGTTGGAGAGAGAGAGAGAAAGAGAGAGAGAGAGTTAGCCTAAACTCCTTTTGGAAACGAAGGGGAGGAAGACTGGACAATATAGTGATATAGCCAAGCATTGAATTCATATCATGCTCATCTCCAGCTGGGAAATAAATGTCTTCATATTGTTATGTAAGCCTTTGTCTTCGTTTGTCATCAACCGCAAGGTAATGTGCCTTGTCTTCATCGTCTTGTATAATGAACTTTATATGAAACCCCTTTCAAAGTGTTAACTGCATCCCCTCATCAATAATATATCTCCCCTCTGTGTTCATTACATATCTCCCTTCACGTCTCATCCCCATTACAACATAATTACGGTTTACCGAGGAAAGATAATGGATTGTTATATTGGATCTTAGTAATAATTATTCTGGCTGAAATATCCTCTGGTCTTTTCATTGAGTTGTTTCCTTTGATGTAACTGCTGTAGGACTCTTGTTAACGGTCAAATATTTATTTCTTTGTAGCAATTGTCATATTTATATTTTGCCATTATCCTGTTTATACATATGTCTTCTTTATTAGTTTTAGCTCAATCATTCAATTTGCTTTGTTTAGCTCTAACGCAAAAAGAATGTAATTCAATCTCAATAATAAAACGTAATCGTATTAAATGGAAACCTTTTATAAAAACTCATCCATGGAGTGCGTCTCAAATAACCTAGTCTTCTCGTGTGGCTTAGCTACTAAGCCCAACGAAACTGTTTCTACTAATTGGAAGAAGGGGTAAAAGCGATCCACTGACGCCTTAAATCCAGTTACTTTAGATGAGGTGAGGCTCGTCAACTTCGGATGGTAGCCACCTAGAAGAAGGCAACTGATTAAAAAACCCTACTGCTTTGCGGGATTACCCCATCAGAGGAAAAGTTAAACCACAATAGAATATTTGGAGATGGAGTTTCTATTGCAGCCTGACTATATTGTCATCAACGACAACTCCTGCAGTGCAGTTAGAGCCAAGCTTTCCCTTGGATCCTCTGACTTTGCAGATATTAGGAAACTGCTGCACAGGCAACCCTGTCGATGCTATGTAGTTCCACTTCACAAGAGCTACACCATCATCTCCCAAGGCGGATGTGTGCCGCCGCTGCCGACGACGATAAAAGCGTAACAAAGAAATTCAAATGCATTGATTATGTAATTCATTAATTTGGTAAAGTGCTCAGGAATAGCTGTCGTGTCTCAGACTTGTTACACTTGAACAAGCAAAAAATTAAAAAATTAAACTATTTAAAGGCCAGTGACAACATGGAAGCGCATGGAAAGAATATACGTAAAATAAAATTACAATTGATCTTTTATTTCTCCGATCACAATTGTGAGCAACTGTGTTCGGGTTTTAATGGTTATACTTTACAGACAAACGAAGATAGACGCATGTGATATGATATAAAGCTAAAAGGTCTTTTTTGTTAGAGCTGATACGATATTCAGGTTATTGAGTGCTTTAATATATTCGTACGTTTACCCATAGAACAATGTTGTTCATATTGTTGAAATGCATTCAATCG